>NC_091954.1:7349478-7536978 GCF_031021105.1 Erythrolamprus reginae
TTATTTTATTTTATTTTATTTTTTATTTTATTTTATTTTATTTTATTTTATTTTATTTTATTATTTTATTTTTATTTTATTTTGTCCAATACACAATAATACACTATGAAGGTTATAGAATAGAATAGAATAGAATAGAATTTTTATTGGCCAAGTGTGATTGGACACACAAGGAATTTGTCTTGGTGCATATGCTCTCAACGTACATAAAATAAAATATACATTTGTCAAGAATCATGTGGTATGACACTTAATGATTGTCATAGGGGTCAAATAAGCAATGAAGAAGCAATATTAATAAAAATCTTAGGATATACGCAACAAGTTACAGTCATACAGTCAACATGTGAGGAAATGGGTGATAGGAATGATGAGAAATAGAGGATATAGAGGATATAGTGGAAAAGAAATGTGAGATATAGGAGAGACTATAGGACAGGGGACGGAAGGCACTCTAGTGCCCTTATGTACGCCCCTTACTGACCTCTTAGGAATCTGGAATGGTCAACCGTGGATAGTCTAAGGGTAAAATGTTGGGGGTTGGGGGATGATACTACAGAGTCCGGTTATGAGTTCCACGCTTCGACAACCCGATTACTAAAGCCATATTTTTTACAGTCAAGTTTGGAGCGGTTAATATTAAGCTTGAATCTGTTGTGTGCTCTTGTGTTGTTGTGGTTGAAGCTGAAGTAGTCGCCGGCAGGCAGGACATTGCAGCATATGACCTTGTGGGCAATACTTAGATCATGTTTAAGGTGTCGTAGTTCTAAGCTTTCTAGACCCAGGATTGAAAGTCTAGTCTCGTAGGGTCTTCTGTTTCGAGTGGAGGAGTGAAGGGCTCTTCTGGTGAAGTATCTTTGGACATTTTCAAGGGTGTTAATGTCTGAGATGCGATATGGGTTCCAAACAGATGAGCTATATTCGAGGATGGGTCATAGCCACACTACAGTTCCACCAGTGTCACAAACGAGTCATTTCCCCCTCTTGCAATCATTCTTCCCACCTTCCTGCCTGGGCTATTTGTCCTAACAACTTTTGTCTCCAATCCTACCCCCAGCTGAGCTTCTATGTCCTTTCCCAGCTCTCTGGCTGTGAAAAGCACCTCTTTCTACCTCTAGTCCAGATGATGTAGCTGCGTGCAACCATGGCGACACCCATTGAGGGAAAGACATCCCAACATAATAGCTTGCGAGAGGCTTTTCAAGGCAAGGGGGAAAATGAGGTCCTTCCTTTCTTTCTCTCTCCTCTCTCAATTCTCTTTTTTTTCCTTAAGCTATAAACACCCACTCATTCCAACAAGTGCTCGAATGACTTTGCGGAGCCCATAAGAAACCAGAATTTTAGCCTAATGAACATATATTGGAAGATAGCGCCCATTGTGGAAAAGTAGAGTGGACATAAATGGAACCATTGACAATGGTTAAATGTTAAAAGTTCCTCTACTGAAAAGGCAGGAGATGGTTTAGTGACTTAGTCACAGCGAGCAAACTTCAGCAGGGTCCCACTATAGGAAGGGGTTTAAATAGGGAGCCCTTTAAATCAGGAGCAAAACAGATATTTATCTGCTTGAGTTCCTGGTCGGACTGGAGTGAAAACTTCCCAGTCTCTCAGAACATAACAGTAAAGGTTTTTGAATCCTCAGAAGTTGATTTCCTTCCTTCCTTCCTTCCTTCCTTCCTTCCTTCCTCCCTCTTTCTTTCTTTCTTTCTTTCTCTCTTTCTTTTTTCCTTCTTTCCTTCATCCTTCTTTCTTTCCTTCCTTTCTTCTTTCCTTCATCCCTCTTTCTTTCCTTCCTTTCTTCTTTCCTCCCTCTTTCTTTCTTTTTCCTTTTCTTCCTCCCTCCCTCCCTCTTCCTTCCTTCCTTCCTTCCTTCCTTCATCTTTCTTTCTTTCCTTCCTTCATCTTTTTTCTTTCATTCTTTCTTTCCTTTCTTCCTCCCTTTTTCTTTCATTCTTTCTTCCCTTCTGTAATAGTAAATAGGCAAATTGTATCCCTTTGAGGTGAGGAAGGGCCGGGCACCCTAACCCTAACTCAAACCCTTGACATGAGTGACATCAAGTTGGCCACTTTTAAGCCAGTCACATCAATTTTGGGGGGTAATCTTTTTTTATTTTTTCTTCTCCAATCATGTGTACAGAAAAAAGAAAATACCATTAATTTTAAGTTATATTACAATATATCATTTTTGCAATTTCGGTATACATCGATTAACCAATGCTGCCTCCTTGACATTTGACATCTGAACAGAAATAATTATTCCAATTCCTTATATGATAAGAAAAGAAAAAAAACCAGTCACATTAATTTTAAGCCACCACCTGTCACATGATAGTCAAGCCACTCCCACCTGGTCACATGGCCAGCAAACCACACCCACACAACAAGCCACACCCACAGCATGGTAGTAAAAAAATTTGCAGCTCTCCACTGTATCCAGGCAAATAAACAAAGGTAAAGTCCAAAAAAATGTTGACAGACAGAATATAAAACTACTCTCTTTTAATATTTTCTGAAATGAATGCCATAGTTTTAATGTTAAGTCTTGATTCTGTTTCCATTATTCGGATAGATATATCCTTGGTCTTTCTTTTGCCTAGTCTTTCGAATTTCTTATTTACTTCATACAATTAACACTTAACAACTCTTAAGTAAGTAAGTAAAATTTAGAGTCGCTTGATACCGTTTGTGATCATTCTGAGTTATCTGTGTCTTGTTACCAGCAATATCTTCTAAATGTATTCACTGTATGTTTGTGTTAATGACTTTCTATTTAAAAAAAAAAAAAGCTTTGCGTAGGCTTAAATCCATCGGTTTTTAATGGGCTGAAATGAAGAAAGTCTATTTGATGGCAACCATTAAGTATGTAATTCTATTAAACAGGAGGGTGATGTCTATTTATTTCGTTTGGATTCTGTGGTTATGTTTGAAGGGAGAAAACATTGCATTTGGTGCCAATATTCTTCAAAGATTTTCAATCACGCTGTAAAATATCACCCTCTGCTGGGTGCAAGGAAGAATACTGTACGTCTAATATCTCAATATTTTCCCAAATGCTCCAATAATAAAATGTGTCTTATCTGCGCCAGCTCAGGAAGCTCAAACTGCCCAAGGAGCTGCTGATATAGTTCTACAGAGGAACCACTGAGTCTGTCATCTGCACCTCTATCACTGTCTGGTTTGGTGCTGCAACCCAACAGGACCGACACAGACTTCAGAGGAGAATCAGAACTGCAGAAAAAACAATTGCTGCCAACCTGCCTTCCATTGAGGACCTGTATACTGCACGAGTCAAAAAGAGGGCGGGTAAAATATTTACTGACCCCTCACATCCTGGACACAAATTGTTTCAACTCCTACCCTCAAAACGTCGCTACAGAGCACTGCACACCAAGACAACTAGACACAAGAACATTTTTTTCCCGAACGCCATCACTCTACTAAATAAATAATTCCCTCAACACTGTCAGACTTTCTACTAAATCTGCACTTCTATTCTTCTAGTTTTTCTCATCATTCCTATCACCCATTTCCTCCCATGTTGACTGTATGACTGTAACTTGTTGCGTATATCCTAAGATTTTTATTAATATTGCTTCTTCATTGCTTATTTGACCCCTATGACAATCATTAAGTGTTGTACCACATGATTCTTGACAAATGTATATTTTATTTTATGTACGTTGAGAGCATATGCACCAAGACAAATTCCTTGTGTGTCCAATCACACTTGGCCAATAAAAATTCTATTCTATTCTATTCTATCTAGCTCCAGTAATAAAATGTGTCTAACCCAAGCAAAGGAATCAGGGTCAGTATTTAAACCTCACAAAGTGTCCTCGGTTAGTACAAACTTGCTCAAGAGGTTATTCATAAAAGTTCTGATTTTATGGCATAAAGACTGGGTTGCCTTCTGTAAAATGTTAAGGCTTCACACCTTCTTATATCTTCATTGCCAATACAGTGGTACCTCTACTTAAGAACTTAATTTGTTCCGTGACCAGGTTCTTAAGTAGAAAAGTACTTAAGTAGAAGCAATTTTTCCCATAGGAATCAATGTAAAAGCAAATAATGTGTGCAAACCCATTAGGAAAGAAATAAAAGCTCAGAATTTGGGTAAGAGGAGGAGGAGGAAGAAGAAGAGGAGGAGGACAGTTGGTGCCGAAGGAAGAAGGTGAGGTGAGAGGAATCAAAAAAATACAAAACTTTAAGGCTTAAAAAAAGGGGGGGAGGACTCTGAGGCGGTGAGGAGGAGCACGCGCCTCCCTCCATTCACTCTGGGTTGCCAAAGCCTCCTTAATCACCACCGAAAGGCTCCTCTGGCAGCCCAGAAAAGCTTGAGATGGCTGGGATTAAAGGAGGAGTGGCAGGAAACTGGCTGGGCCTTTGTGCCGCTCTCAAATTTCCTGGGAAATTTTTCCGGTCTCAGGTTCTTAAGTAGAAAATGGTTCTTAAGAAGAGGCAAAAAAAATCTTGAACACCAGGTTCTTATCTAGAAAAGTTCTTAAGTAGAGGCGTTCTTAAGTAGAGGTGCCACTGTGTTTTAAAACAAAGACTGACCCAAGAGAACAACTCAGGGACCGCCTTCTGCTGCACGAATCCCAGCGACCAGTTAGGTCCCACAGAGTGGGTCTTCTCCGGGTCCCCTCAACTAAACAATGTCGCTTGGCGGGACCCAGTGGAAGAGCCTTCTCTGTGGTGGCCCTGGCCCTCTGGAACCAACTCCCCCCAGAGATTAGAATTGCCCCCATCCTCCTTGCCTTTCGTAAGCTTCTTAAAACCCACCTCTGCCGCCAGGCATGGGGGAACTGAGATACTTTTCCCCCTAGGCCTTTACAATTTTATGCATGGTATGTCTGTATGTATGTTTGGTTTTATAACAAGGGTTTTTAACTGTTTTAATATTGGATTGTTATATGCTGTTTTTATTACTGTTGTTAGCCGCCCTGATTCTACGGAGAGGGGCGGCATACAAATCCAATGAATAAAATAAAATAAATAAAATAAACTTCAGAGAGACTCTAATTCCTTAATAGTGCTTTTCACCTAGTGTTACTTTTATAACACCATTTCAGGTGTATTTATTTAGAAACAAGCTTTCCAGAGTTTAATGGAACTTATTTGCTAATAAAATGTATTTTATGATAGCTCCTGTGATATTTTAAAAAGTCCACAAATTGCTGGAAGATTTTTCAAGGATTTTCTTTCTAACAGCACCCAGGAATCTCTTTTGATTTTCTTGAATCCTTCGCCATCCACTGGACTGCATTGTCCAATGTAGATTCTCTTAGCACAAAGATCTACAAAGATATTAACTCCATGAATTTGTCTGGTCATTTTTAAAGCATTTTAGTCCAATATCCGTCCATATCCTATAGCCGTGACGGTAAACCTATGGCTACAGGCGCCAGATGGAGCCATATCTGAGGTCACGCGAGACGTTGCCTTATGTCAACTCGAGTGCACATGCGCACACTGGTCGGCTGATTTTTGGCCTTGGAGAAGGTTGTTTTTGCCTCCCCAAGTTTCAGGAGGATTCCCGGAAACCTCCAGAGTGCTAAAAACGGCCCAACAGGCAAACAGGAAGTTCAGAGAAGTGGACTTCTGGTTTGCCTGTTGAGCTTTTTTTTCGCACTCCAGCGGATGAAAAACGGCCCAATTGGGGGTCCATGGATATAGATTGGGGGGTGTCCATATATCCCCACTTATCCCGCTGCATGAATTATTTTACTGCAGCAGTCAAGTAGTGGTCAAGGAGCCCTTTATCCATCACAACTTCTGAAAAGGAGGGTTGTTGAGATCTTTAGAGAAAAAAGTACCTACATGTTGTGGTTAGCTCTGGCCCTGCTCCTGCCCCAAGGACTGTGGATGTGGGGGAGACATCCACATGCTGCAGACCTGTTTTGCCCCCGGTGGAATCTGCTGATGAAGGCTCCTCTGACCAAGAAGACATGAGTGACAGGGAGGAGGAGAGTGTGGCAGACAGCTCAGAAGGAGATCAATTCTCTAGCTCCTCCTTGGATTCAGAACAAGAGTTAATGATACAGCCACACATGCGGAGAGCGATGCATAGGCAACAACAACTGAGAGATTATTATCAAAGAAAATGAGGCCACCCATGGTTGGGTGGGGCTGTGGTAATTAGTGAGGCTGCTATAAATAGCAGCCTGTGGGTTTGGCCAATGTGGAGAATTATCTGATCGTTGTGTTTCGTGACTGCTTTACTGACTTTGACTTTTTGTGTGCTGATTTTTCCCTGCTTTGAAACTAAACCAGAGCAAAGTGTGTTTCACTTTGTGAAAGAAGAAGGACTGTGAATTGCCTCACAGCTGCAAGCTAAGTATCACAGAACTGATAAGGGACTTGTATAAATTACCAGTTTGTTTGGAGACCAGTGCTCTTTGCTATACCAAAAGAGGGCTTAGATTAAGTGCATTTTCATTATAAAGAACATTGTTTTGAATTTTCAAATGTGTGTGTGTCTGAAATTTGTACCTGTGAATTTTTGCGAGGATTCTACCAAAGAGCCCGACAGAACACTACAGGAGGAAAACAAGAAAAAATAATTTTGGGGCTCCATATGGCTCAGGACCAAACTATCTTTGGGACCACCTCCTGCCACATACCACCAGTTGTGAGTGCTCCTCATCCACCTCTGGTAATCATAGATTCTAAGGAGGATGAGCCAGGCCCATCTTAGTACCCTGGGCCAATGGTTTTGCCAGCTGATGCAGAGAGTGAGAGCGAGGGAGAAATAGACCTAGATGAACCTGAAGGACCATCAGAGGTGGTAGATATGCCAAAGACAGTAGATTCCGACTTAGAAGAGGAGGAGGAAGATCAGGAACCTTTGCTAGATGCTCATTTTAGAAGTCTAAGAAAAAGACAAGAATGCTTGTATTGGAAAAGGAAGTAGTCTGAAGTTTGTAACTCTAGGGAATTGTTGACAACTTCCTATAGGTATTCAAATGTGGTGTATGGGTAATTAGGTTGAAGTTTGAATTTTTGGCAATGGAGTCAGATGATGTGTGAGATCACAGACAGGTAACGCTAGCCAACTGTTATTTTCCTGCTGAAATCCTTGGAGTAAAAGTGCCCTGTCTGCGGAGATGCTGAGAATCTGTAAATGTAAGTCTGTGAAACTGGAGACTCCTTATCTCATGAAGGAATCACAATTTACTTTGGCAGCAGCCTAGCCGCGAGATTGTTATGGATGGATGGATGGATGGATGGATGGATGGATGGATGGATGGGTGGGTGGGTGGGTGGGTGGGTGGACGGACAGGCGAACAAACAAACCTATCTTTTAGAAAGCCCTTGTTTCTGGGCGCAGTTGCAGAAGTTGTTTTTTTTAATGTCCTAAAGATTCTACCTAATCAGATTATGAATATTATTGCTATTATTAATAATGTTGTCAGCCGCCCCGAGTCTTCGGAGAGGGGCGGCATACAAATCTAATAAATTGAATTGAAAATTGAATTGAATTAATACTATTTCTCAAAAGCAATTTGTACTCCAACAACACACCATTAATATAGGCATTGTATTTTTATGTTTAATTTTTTTAAAAAAGATTCTGTCTCCATTAAAACAGGTTCTTCTTGGTAACCGTTTTTATTAGCAACTAGTAAACATTAGCATTGCACAAACATCCTTTTTATAGCAGATGCCTGATAAGCGCTAATCTCGCTCAATTGACAAAACAAGCTGTATTTTAGAAGCAAATAGGAGTCTTATTTGTAAGCACTTATGCCTCAGAAATATTGAAAGGAATGTATTTCATTTCCATTTAATTCTGGGCCGGTCATCCTCAAAACCCAATGCAAAGCATGTAATGATTTTTTGGCCATTGTTCTTAACTTCCAAATAATGCTGGCATCTTCTAAAGGGGCAGGAGGGGTGCTGAGCTACATATGCAAAAGAGGCACATTATAGTCATGCGCTGCTACCCACATGGGGTGGGACGCAGTGGGGATAGCAAAAATGGAGATTACATATATTATGTATATTTTAATGTGTATAATAGGTATGTATACATATGGCATATATATATATATGGGATTAAACAGTATACTGTATTTTGGAAGTTCAGTAATAGTAAATATCTTGTATCTCTTTGAGGCGAGGAGAGGCCAGGCATCCTAACCCAAACCTTTGACATGAGTGACGTCAAGTTAGAAACATAGAAACATAGAAGACTGATGGCAGAAAAAGACCCTCATGGTCCATCTAGTCTGCCCTTATACCATTTCCTGTATTTTATCTTACAATTGATATATGTTTATCCCAGGCATGTTTTAAATTCAGTTACTGTGGATTTACCAACCACATCTGCTGGAAGTTTGTTCCAAGGATCTACAGTACTACTCTTTCAGTAAAATAATATTTTCTCATGTTGCTTTTGATCTTTCCCCCAACTAACTTCAGATTGTGTCCCCTTGTTCTTGTGTTCACTTTCCTATTAAAAACACTTCCCTCCTGAACCTTATTTAACCCTTTAACATATTTAAATTTTTCGATCATGTCCCCCCCTTTTCCTTCTGTCCTCCAGACTATACAGATTGAGTTCATTAAGTCTTTCCTGATACATTTTATGCTTAAGACTTTCCACCATTCTTGTAGCCCGTCTTTGGACCCATTCAATTTCATCCATATCTTTTTGTAGGTGAGGTCTCCAGAACTGAAAACAGTATTCCAAATGTGGTCTCACCAGCACTCTATATAAGGGGATCACAATCACCCTCTTCCTGCATGTTATACCTCTAGCTATGCAGCTAGTCCACCTTTAAGCCAGTCACATGACCTATAAGCCACTCCCTGGTCACATGATTGTCAAGCCACTCCCACCTGGCCACATGGGCAGCAAGCCACTCCTACTCAATCACGTGGCTGTCAAGCCACTCCTACCTGGTCACATGACCATCAGGCCACACCCACAAAATAAGGCACACCCACAGTGTGGTAGTAAAAGAGAGAAGTAACTTAGAACTAAGGAGAAATTTCCTGACAGTCAGAACGGTTGATCAGTGGAACAGCTTGCCTCCAGAAGTTGTGAATGTCCCAACACTGAAAGTTTTTAAGCTGATGTTAGATAACCATCTGTCTGAAGTAGTGTAGGGTTTCCTGCCTAAGCAGGGGGTTGGACTAGAAGACCTCCGAGGTCCCTTCCAACTCTGTTGTTGTTGTTGTTGTTGTTATTTATTTATTTTTAATATTTTTATTGGGCTATTTTTTTAAAAAAAAATTATTTTAAAAAGCATAATCAAGAAAATATATACATTGACATATTTGCAATACACAAAAAAGAAAATAGAAAAACATACATACACTTCTAAACAAACAAAAAACACTTGGACAATTACAAAATTATTACTATTATTATTATTATTATTATTATTATTATTATTATTATTATTATTATTATTATTAAATTTGTGGCCTTTCACTGGGCACATATAATGTTGATAAACCGCAGACACACAAATCAACGAGACATTTTCCAAATTCTGCCTTTAAATGGCTGAAAACACTTATGAAAAACTTTTCAATATGTTCCCATTTGGACCAGAACAAGTTTCATAAGGAAACTTTCTCTCTGCGGGGAATCCTCCAGGACATCTGTTGAACACACAAACCTGAGTGTTTTTCTTTCTTTCTCTTCCTGAGTGAATGACCTCCTCCCCTCTTCCGGCTTGGGCTGTTCAACTGTAAAGCCAGCATCACAACACCCTCATAATTCATCTGTAGACTTTTTCATTCAGCGACTGGAGGCATAACTAATGTTACTTCGGGGAGGCTGAGGAAACAGGTGCGGGCAGGGCAGGAGGAGAGAGGGGTGGTAGGATGAACCAAGCAAGGCAGAAAGGTGAGATGGGTCAGAACAAGGAGGGGAGCCATTGCCAGGCGAAGTTCTAGTAGGGGGAAAAAACGTAGTTCATCAAACTGCAGAGTTCTGCTACAAAGAGTTTGGAGTGTACAGATGTGCGTTTTAGTGAGAGGAGGATATGCAGGAGTCAAAGGACATTGGCAGGACAGGTGTATTGATGCATGCTATGTCTCACAGCAACAGAAAGGAGGGAGGGAGGGAGGGGAGGGAGGGAGGGAGGAGGAAGGAAGGAAGGAAGGAAGGAAGGAAGGAAGGAAGGAAGGAAGGAAAAACAAAGGAGGGATGGAGGGAGAGGGAAGGATAGACGGAGGGAGGAGGAAACAGGAAGGAAGGAAGGAAGGAAAGAAAGAAAGAAAGAAAGAAAGCAGAGGAAGGAAGGAAGGAAGGAAAAACAAAGGAGGGGATGGAGGGAGGGAAGGATAGACGGAGGGAGGAGGAAACAGGAAGGAAGGAAGGAAAGAAAGAAAGAAAGAAAGAAAGAAAGAAAGAAAGCAGAGGAAGGAAGGAAGGAAGGAAGGAAGGAAGGAAGGAAGGAAGGAAGGAAGGAAGGAAGGAAGGAAGGGAATTTTCAACAAGAGATGAACATCCAGCTGCAAATTAGAACTTGGTGGGAAGACACAAAATTATGGCAAGAATCAAGCAAGCAATGCACAGAACATACAATAAGCAGGCTGGAGACAGCACATACACTCAGGTCATAGAGAGAGGGAGGGAAAGAGAGAAAGAAAAAGAAAGAGTGAGAGTAAGAGAAAGAAACAGAAAGAGAAAAAGAGAGAGAGAGAGAGAGAGAGAAAGGGAGAAGGAGAGAGAGAGAAAGGGAGAGAGAGAGAGAAAGAGAGAGTGTGTGTGAAAGAAAGAGGAAAGAGAAAAAGAGAGAAAGGGAGAGAGAGAGAGAGAGAAAGAGAGCTAAAGAGAGAGAAGGAAAGAGAAAGAGAAAGAGAGAAAGAGAGAAAGAGAAAGAAAGAGAGAGAGAGAAAGGGAGAGAGAAAGAAAGAAAGAGAGAGTGAAAGAAAGAGAAAGAGAGAAAAAGAGAGAAAGGGGGAGAGAGAGAGAAAGAAAGAGAAAGAGAAAAAGAAAAAGAGAGAAAGAAAGAGAGAGGGAGAGAGGGAGAGAAAGAAAGAGAAAGAGAAAAAGAGAGAGAGAGAGAGAAAGAGAGAGAGAGACAACTATTGTCTATAAATAATGCAGAGTTGAATCTTAACTCCCAGAGTTTGTTAAGACGCCACTTCCTCCTCTACTGAAAAGCAAACCCTCCACCCGGTGAAGTACAAGAGTTTGTCGGAGACTCTGGACGAAAGTTGTGGGGTTGGGCCGCCACTTTCTGCTAATCTACTTTGAAATCCATCTTCCAAGAGCCAGCTGGCTCAGGCTTTGGCGAGAGGGCCAATGCGCCTGCCTCCTACCCTATCGTGTTCCCCCAATTCAGGGCTGCGAGGAGACAAAATAAGACAACTCAACCTGTCATGGAGGAGAAGCAACTGCTCAAGGAGATAATTTACAGCCAATGTAAACCTGGTTGCAGGGGCCCACTTGAGTGTCATCTGATGCTAATGGATGTTAAAAGTAGCTTTCCCAGGATGAAGGAGGATAATTAATTGAAGGATTGGGCAAAGGGCAGGTGATGGGGCATTTAAGAGGTCCTGGGCCTATTCTTGCTTTCCATATCAAAGGGGCACCTGTGTCTTTTTTGGGGGAGAAGAATATTTATTTAGTTATTTAGTTATTTAGTTATTTAGTTGTTTAGTTGTTTAGTTGTTTAGTTGTTTAGTTGTTTAGTTGTTTAGTTGTTTAGTTGTTTAGTTGTTTAGTTGTTTGTTTGTTTGTTTATTAGATTTGTATGCCTCCCTTCTCCGAAAACTTGGGGCAGCTAATTATAATAATTATTATTTTATTATTAGAAAAAAAACTATTTACAAATATACATTATGTTCAAAAATATGCATAAGTGAGAAAAAAACGGAACACACAAATATCTTACATTTAAAAATAAGAGATGACCTTGCTCTCTCTTTACTTAGTTGTTTTTGCTTAGACCTTTCTCGGTTTTTTTTTCCAGTTTTTCACTTTTTGCAGTTTTTTATAGCGTTAACATATGTGCCTTTTCCTATTCATTCCGTTATACTAATATTTATTCGTTTATTTGTTTGTTTGTTTATCAGATTTGTATGCCGCCCCTTTCCGTAGACTCGGGGGCGGCTCACAACATATAAAACAATTCATAACAAATCTAATAATTTACATTTTAAATTTTCAAGTACTTAAGAAAACCCCATTTTTAACCGACATACCTAATATGTCAACATATGTCAATATGTTGTTAATGATAAATTGCATTAGGGTTAGAGAATAAATTATTAATAGTGATTAAATTCATTCATAATCAAATTGGCGTACTTTGTCTTTCACTAGTAAACCATCATTGGATTCATTCTTTTCTGTCTATCTTCTATCATGTCCAAACATCTTTCTTCCTGATATCCTTAAAATCACCTCTATGTGGTGTATTTAAATTGGGTTTTTTTCATCTTAGTCATTTGTTTATTTCTTTAGCTATTTATTTCTTAGTTTTTTGCAGCCAATTGTACCATTTATCCCATATTTTATAAAAAGCTGTGTCCTCCATCTCTTTTATTCTCATTGTTAATCTATTCATGTCTGCCAGGTCCATTATTTTATTTTTGATATGTACATTGGTCTTTCCTCCATTCTTGCCCATAGCAGATTCTCGCTATTTATTTCTTAGTTTTTTGCAACCAATTATACCATTTATCCCATATTTTATAAAAAAGCTATGTCTTCCGTCTCCCCAATTGTCAAGGTTGGTGTATGGTTTGATTGGATTGTGTGATTATTTTATTATAAGGGTTTTAAATTGTATTTTTTAAAAATTGGATTTGTACACTGTTTATGTTGTTGTGAGCCGCCCCGAGCCCTCGGAGAGAGGCGGCATACAAATCTAATAAATTATTATTATTATTATTATTATTATTATTATTATTATTATTATTATTATGTCAATACAACACAGCAAACGAGATCACTATGCCGGATTTCGTATTTCATCACCAGTCACATGAAATTTGGTCAGATACGCAGAATTTTGAATTTTTTTATTTCATTCCCTTCTGGGCTCTGGGTATGTTTTTCCTATCACAGTAAATGAGGTTGAATGTGTATAATTTTAGAAGAGCTACGCGTGTGATTACATACATATACAGTTTATATAGTAGATAATGTATATTTTTGCGTGCCTGTGTATAATATGTATGTACACATATGGCATATATACATAAAGTTAAACACTATATTTTGGATGTTCAGTACAGTGTTTATTTGACTTTCACAGGGCATGCATTCCGAGACCGCCTGCGAAAGTCAAATTTCCGCGAAGTAGAGATGTGGAAGTAATTACACTATTTTTGGCTATGAACAGTATCACAGAACATTCTCTAACACTTTAAATCCTTAAATTACAATTTCCCATTCCGTTAACAACTTTTAGATTATTACTCACCATTATTACTGGTACTCACCATTGAAGAAGATACTTAATGATCCTGATATTCATTAACATAATTATTTATTAACAATAATTTGGCAATGACGTACGACGTCACAGGCGGGAAAAACCGTGGTGTAGAAAAAAAACTCGAAGTATTTTTTTAATTAATATTTTTTGAAAAACCGTGGTACAGTGTTCCCTCGATTTTCGCAGGTTCGAACTTCACGGAAAGTCTATACCACGATTTTTCAAAAATATTAATTAAAAAATACTTTGTGGGTTTTTTCCCCTATACCACGGTTTTTCCCACCTGATGACGTCATATGTCATCGCCAAACTTTCATCTGCCTTTAATAAAAATTTTTTTTATAAACTTTAATAAATAAACATGGTGAGTAATAATCTGAATAGTTGCTAAGGGAATGGAAAATTGCAATTTAGGGTTTTAAAGTGTTAAGGGAAGGCTTATGATACTGTTCATAGCCAAAAATAGTGTATTTACTCCCACATCTCTACTTCGCGGAAATTCAACTTTCGTGGGCGGTCTCGGAACGCATCCCCCGCGAAAAGCAAGGGAACACTGTATAGACTTTTCGTAAATGTCGGACCCGCGAAAGTCAAGGGAACACTGGTTCTTTAAATTGGGGGGTTTTAGATTATTTTTAATATTAGATTTGTTTACATTGTCTTTTTATTGTTGTTAGCCGCCACGAGTCTGCGAAGAGGGGCGGCATACAAATCTAATTAATAAATAATTAATTAATAAATAAATAGTAAATAGATAGGGAAATTGTATCTCTTTGAGGCAAGGAGAGGCCAGGTACCCTAACCCAAACTCTTGACATGAAGTGACGTCAAGTTGGCCATCTTTAAGCAAGTCACATGACCTTTAAGCCACCCCCCTCGGTCACATAATCATCAAGCCACTCCCTCCTGGTCACATGGCCAGCAAGCCACACCCACAAAATAAGCCACGCCCACAGTGTGCTATTTAAAAAAATTGCAGCCCTTCACTGCTCCAAACTACCTTTCACTGTCTCTAAGGAAAGATTGTCTTTTTGGGGTGGGGTGGGCATCGGTATCTCTCCTTAAAAAGCCCTAAATGTTGTTGTTTTTTTCAGGAAGCATGGGCAGTGTTGTGTTTGGGCCTGGGCCAGCCGTTGCTCCCACAGATGGGAGAGACACAACACACACTGAATGCGAAAGCCTGGCTGACAGCCAGGAAGACGTGGCAGACAGCCAGGAGGTCGAGGCCACTGGTATGCAGGATTCAGCAGACAGCCCAGGGGATTTGGCTTACAGTCCCTCAAACAGTCTTTCGTCTCTGGATTCTTCTGCAGATCAATATATTGATCTGCGTAGCAGAAGAGCTATGCAGAGAAGGGATCGACTGAAGGAGTATTACAAGTCATCATAGTAGCACCTAGGCTGGGTGTGGTTCTTATACTGAGGGCTGGGTGTGGTTCCCTTAATGAGGGCTAAAGGGATAAAAGGGAACAGAGGCCCAAGGCAAACTGTGGCTGTTTATCTGTGTTATTTTGTGGTTCCTGCTCTGAAGTTTCTGTTCCGTGCCGTTGGAGTTTCCAACCCAGCCTTTTCAGACAAGTGGGAGGTGAAAACTCTGGGACTTGCTGCTTGCTTCAAAGATCCAAAAGGACTCCTGAAACGTCTTTGCTCATTCCAGGTTGTCTTTGCTTGTTTTTTCTTGTGGTTTTCTATGCGGCTGAAGTAAGCCTTGCACTATCATTGTTTTTCGGACACTAAGAACTTTTTTGAGTAACCCTTTTTTGTTTATTTAATACAAGTTTGCTAATTAGCAGAGCACGTGTGTGTTTGATTTATTTTCCTTGGACTATTACGCATTGCCTGAGCCAGTCAAGCAGAACAGGCAGGAGGAGGTTTCACTTGACAGACAGAAAGGGCTGTCTGTCACCAGCAAAAAAATTCTTTACCTGGAGGTTTGCACCGTCTGAACACACAGAGGGCGGGATCCCCGTAGGCCCATTTCTATAATTCACTGAAGTGGAAACATTCAAGAGCAAATGGAAAGCAGAGATCAATGGCTCCCCGTGGACATGTCACCAATTATGGAATTAGAATGAATTTGCTGTTTTTGCCTCGGTCGTGGTGGGCCTATCGGGTAAGGCGATATCAGGCATAGGGAAATAAATTAATCACCCTGGCTTTTGAAATTGAACGTGGCAAGGAGGTTAGTTCCAGAAATGGCTCCCAAGCTGGGCATTTAAGGAGAGGGAGAACAGCTGCCAATTGCAAAAGAAGAAAAATTTATTTTGTGCCACTCATTTGGCACACTGTTGTGGGATGGCGTTTGACAGCACCAAGGTCACAACCACTCTAATTTCCGGAGAATGCTCTGGAAAAAAGATAATGAAAACAGTATGAAGGTGTTGTGGTTCTTCTAAGTACACACATGCCTCTCTAAGCTTTGAGGGTCTTTGAATGTAGTTATTTATTTATTTTAATAATGGAATAACAGAGTTTAGAATAGAATACTGGTAGAATAGGAAGAGGAATAGGGATAGGTTGTGTGACTGTTTTTTATAAGAAGGGTTTTAAATTGTTTTTAACATTAGATTTGTACATTGTATATTGTTATTGTGAGCCGCTTCGAGTCCTCGGAGAGGGTCGGCATATAAATCTAATAAATTATAGAAACATGTTTAAATTCAGTTACTGTGGATTTACCAAGCACGTCTGCTGGAAGTTTGTTCCAAGGATCTACTACTCTTTCAGTAAAATAATATTTTCTCATGTTGCTTTCGATCTTTCCCCCAACTAACTTCAGATTGTGTCCCCTTGTTCTTGTGTTCACTTTCCTGTTAAAAACACCTCCCTCCTGGACCTTATTTAACCCTTTAATATATTTAAATGTTTCGATCATGTCTCCCCTTTTCCTTCTGTCGTCCAGACTATACAGATTGAGTTCGTTAAGTCTTTCCTGATATGTTTTATGCTTAAGACCTTGCACCATTTTTGTAGCCTGTCTTTGGACCTGTTCAATTTTGTCAATATCTTTTTGTAGGTGAGGTTATTATTATTATTATTATTATTATTATTATTATTATTATTGTTGTTGTTGTTGTTATTGCTGTTGCTGTTGCTGTTGTTGCTGTTTGTTGTTATTGTTGTATTATTATTATTATTATTATTATTATTATTATTATTATTATTATTATTATTGGGATAGGCAGGGATGGGCTGCTGCCCGGACGGAGGCGGAATGCAGTAGGGTAGTGAAAATGGAGCTCCACCCCAGAGCACCCAATTTGCAGTGAAAGATATTGAAAGAAAATGCATAAGCCACAGTGTGGTAGTAAAAAATTTGGTAACACTTCACTGGGGATAGGGATAGAAGGAGAGGAGAGGAAAGGAGAGGAGAGGAAAGGAAAGGAAAAAAAGGAGAGGAGAGGAGAGAAGGATCGTATTCACTTTTTTGGACAGCTGCAGCACACAGCTGGCTCATACTTTTTCTTTTTAATTTATTTATTCATTTGTCCAATACACAATACATATGGAAGAGAATAGACATGAAGTAATATATGTAAAGATAATATGTAAAAATAGAGGAGAAGATATATGAAAGAAAGAAAATATATATGATATATGAGATAAAGGAAAAACAATTGGACGGGGGACAAAAGGCACACTAGTGCACTTATGTACACCCCTTGCTGACCTCTTAGGAACCTGGAGAGGTCAATCGTGGAGAGTCTAAGGGAGAAATGTTGGGGGTTAGGGGTTGACACTATTGAGTCCGGTAATGAGTTCCACGCTTCGACAACTCGATTTTTTAAAGTCATATTTTTTACAGTCAAGTTTGGAGCGGTTAATATTAAGTTTGAATCTGTTGCGTGCTCTTGTGTTGTTGCGGTTGAAGCTGAAGTAGTCATTGACCAGTAGGTCGTTGCAGCATATGATCTTGTGGGCAATACTTAAATCGTGTTTTAGGCGCCATAGTTCTAAGCTTTCTAGACTGAGAATTGTTAGTCTATTTTCGTAGGGTATTCTGTTTCGAGTGGAGGAGTGAAGGGCTCTCCTGGTGAAGTATCTTTGGACGTTTTCAAGGGTGTTGATGTCCGAGATGTGGTATGGGTTCCAGACAGATGAGCTGTATTCAAGGATGGGTCTGGCAAAAGTTTTGTAGGCTCTTGTGAGTAGTGTGAGATTGCCGGAGCAGAAGCTACGTAGGATCAGGTTAACAACTCTAGAAGCCTTTTTGGCGATATTGTTGCAGGGGGCTTTAGCACTTAGGTCATTTGATATTAGTAATACTTAAATTGGTTCTTCACCCACCTACCCATCTTGGTACCCGTGTCTTCCTATTGTTCTCCCACAGCCTTAGAAATTACAAAACTGTTTCTCCTTGGACACTCTTTATTCATGTATTGAATTGCATCCTGTTTCATTAAGCATCTGAGTAATTGGCTTGAAGGGCGTGATGACTCCCCTAGTACACTTTTCTTGGCACTATCACATTAAATCTGTGCATTATGTCTCCCAAATTCTTTAGGAGAAGACCAATGGCTGTCAGAGGACCCATCTGAACTCTTCTTAAGAGAAACAGAACCACGATGCCTTTAGTGAAAAGACCATTAGATAGAAGGTGGTGATGCTTCGCAATTTGGAAAAGCACAACTAGGTTGCTGCCACCCTCCATCAGATGAACATGGACTCAACAATCACCTTACGCACTTCACAACCAGGATCTCCTCCACTGCCCAGCATGCCAGTTCTATACACAACGAATCGTGTGGGTGAGAATCTGAAACGGATGATACTACCAACCATGTCCAGTCAATGAAGCAGTGGAAGTGATGTGCCGGTGCCTGGAGGCTGTTGGGGCCTGGATGGGTGTCAACAGACTCAAACTCAACCCGGATAAGACGGAGTGGCTGTGGGTTTTGCCTCCCAAGAACAATCCCATCTATCCGTCCATCAACCTGGGGGGGGGCGATTATTGACCCCCTCAGAGAGGGTCCACAACTTGGGCGTCCTCCTCGATCCACAGCTCACATTAAAGAAACATCTTTCAGCTGTGGCGAGGGGGGCTTTCGCCCAGCTTCACCTGGTGCACCAGTTGTGGCCCTATCTGGATCGGGAGTCACTGCTCACAGTCACTCATGCCCTCATCACCTTGAGGCTCGACTACTGTAACGCTCTCTACATGGGGCTACCTTTGAAAAGTGTTCGGAAACTTCAGATCGTGCAGAATGCAGCTGCGAGAGCTATCATGGGCTTTCCTAAATATGCCCATGTTACACCAACACTCCGCAGTCTGCATTGGTTGCCGATCAGTTTCCGGTCACAATTCAAAGTGTTGGTTATGACCTACAAAGCCCTTCATGGCATCGGACCAGAATATCTCTGGGACCGCCTTCTGCCGCACGAATCCCAGCGACCAGTTAGGTCTCACAGAGTGGGCCTTCTCCGGGTCCCGTCAACTCAACAATGTCATTTGGAGGGACCCAGGGGAAAGAGCCTTCTCTGTGGCAGCCCCGACCCTTTGGAACCAACTGCCCCCAGATATCAGAGTTGCCCCCACCCTCCTTGCCTTCCGTAAGCTCCTTAAAACCCACCTCTGTCGTCAGGCATGGGGGAATTGAGACTTTCCCTTCCCCCTAGGCTTATAAAATTTATGCATGGTATGTCTGTATGTATGATTGGTTTCTTAAATTGGGGTTTTTAAATTAACTTAAATATTTGATTTGTTTATATTGTCTTATTGTTGCTGTTAGCCGCCCCGAGTCTACGGAGAGGGGCGGCATACAAATCTGATAAATAAATAAAATAAAATAAATTAACAAATGTACGTAAGGAATGGCCATGTGCGAGGGGAGTTTCCCTCCCCCTCTGTGTGTGTGTGTGTGTGCGTGCATGCGTGCGTGCACACAGAGAAGGGATGGGGAAATTACAAAAACCAATTTCCTAATAAACATTTTCTGTCTTGAGTGCCAAGCTTGAGACTAAGTATTTCTAGAAACACAACTACAAAGACTGCACTTTTCAGTGCCAGTAAATTCATTATTGCATTAACTAGGCCTAAATTATTAAACCCTAATGATGTGGTTCCTTGAATGTGCTGGGCTTCATTTTCGCACACAGAATCAATGTTAAACATTACAGTATAAATTAAGCCATACTTTACCGGGGCTGGTGGCTGTTTTGAATTGCGTTAGACCCAGGAAGATGTATTTGCACGACTTCAGGCGCTCTTCCACCACCACCACCCCCTTCTAGCGAAGATTGTATAGTTTATTGTAACAAATGAGGCGCAGACCCACAATGGCTTAAGTAAGGCATCTATTTTCGTCAGAGGGAAACGTACGAGCGAGGACACCACAACTGCTTGCAGCAACCAAGAGCCAACAATGACTGCGTATTATAAACATAATTTCCGCGGGAGCCCGAGGGGTCTGGCACCCTTTCCAGATTGTGGAAGCGTTGGATGTATTCCAAAATGTGGGAGAGAAAGGAAATAAATACAGTGGTACCTCTACCTACAAACGCCTCTACTTACGATTTTTTCTAGATAAGAACCAGGTGTTCAAGAATATTTTTGCCTCTTCTCAAGAACCATTTTCCACTTACAAATCCGAGCCTCCAAAACTGTAACCAGAAAAGGCAAGGAGAAGCCTCCGTGGGACCTCTCTAGGAATCTCCTGGGAGGAAACAGGGCCGGAAAAGGCAGGGAGAAGCCTCTGTGGGGCCTCTCTAGGAATTTCCTGGGAGGAAAGAGGGCCGGAAAAGGCAGGGAGAAGCCTCTGTGGGGCCTCTCTAGGAATCTCCTGGGAGGAAACGGGGCCGGAAAAGGCAAGGAGAAGCCTCCGTGGGGCCTCTCTAGGAATCTCCTGGGAGGAAACGGGGCCGGAAAAGGCAGGGAGAAGCCTCCGTGGGGCCTCTCTAGGAATCTCCTGGGAGGAAACAGGGCCGGAAAAGGCAGGGAGAAGCCTCTGTGGGGCCTCTCTAGGAATCTCCTGGGAGGAAACAGGGCTGGAAAAGGCAGGGAGAAGCCTCTGTGGGGCCTCTCTAGGAATCTCCTGGGAGGAATCGGGGCCTCCACACTCCCTCTGGTCTCCCCAATCGCACACATTTTTTGCTTTTACATTGATTCCTAGGGATTCCTTGTGGATGACAAAAAGCATCCCAATGGGCCAACCATTAGACCATTTTTCGCCATCCCCAGGCTTCAGGGGAGCCTCCTGAAGGCTGGGGACGGCAAAAAATGGCCCAATGAGCCAACCAGAAGTTCATTTACATTTAGACCATTTTTTGCAATCCCCAGGCTTCAGGGGAGCCTCCTGAAGGCTGGGGATGGAAAAAACCAGCCCAATGAGCCAACCAGAATTGGAACCATTCCAGATTCAAACGAGGCAAACAATCGAAAAATTAATCAGCACCTGCCACCTCACTTCTTCTCAGTTGAAGAAGTTCTGAAGGATTACATCCAGGGGTGGGCAGCAGGCAAAGACGGGATGGAACACAATTCCCCCAGTGGAAATGAAGATGCATGTGCAGCTCCATCTGATCAGCAGCTGGATTACTGCTCTCAGCTCGACTCTCCTTTTTCCCCCTGCTGCTGCTGCTGTGTCTGCGCTCCTTGCTTTTTTCCTCTTTCCTCCTTCCTGGCCTCGGATGAGCTTCCCTCTCTCCTGCCTGGCTCCCCTCTGTTCTGTCTGGGTTCCCCCAGACCTCAACACCAACTGGAAAAAACAGCCAGACACTCTGGTAAAAGCAAAAGTACTTTATAGCTGGAAAAAATAAACACAGAGGAAAACCTGTTCTTCCCAACAGACAGGCTATAATGCTTTACAGCAGAGTCCTGATGTCCAGACAATACAGCAAGCTTCTTGCTGGCACACCCACCCCAAGGTTTCATTAGTCAAAGGCACAAACCAGGATTCCAAGACGCCAAAGTTCACAGCCAGGTCCCAAGACTCTCAAAGATAAAACTCCACAAGCCAGGAAGGGTGGGTCTGCCTTTTAGCCTTTCCAAAGAGCACCACACCCAAACCCAGCTGTTGCCTCTTTAATGCTGAAAGTACCTAGCCAATTGGTCCCTTCGCTGTGTAGCTCTTCTCTGTCGCAGATCAATTATGGCTTGTGCATTTTCCTCTAAGGAATCCAGGCTGCTTGCTGGGGAGAGCTCCCTCTGGGGGGACTCTGGCTGTCCTCCCTCTTCTTCAGCCTGGGATTCCTCCTCCTCGTCTGCCTGCACCTCCTGTTCCTCATCCTCCCCCTCTGAGCTGGAAACCGACAGAAGATCAGCCGTTCCCTGAGGGGCCTCAGACGGAACCACAACACCCTCCAGCTTCACATGGCCACCTCCTGCCTGAGATGCAAGCAGAAGGCGTGGGTGGAAGTGGCGCTGGCAGTATTTATGCCTCTGGCAGCACCCGTTTGCCTAGCTTCAGGCGGGAGAAAGGTGACCCAGGAAGGAGAGCACGGGAAACAATCAGCAAATTGTAATCCCAGTGAGTGACACTGGTAAGGGAGTTGAGACACCTTTCCCCCAGGCTTTTTTTAATATATATTTTGTTTTATGTTTGGTATGAATGTGCTGTTTGGATTTTTTAAAATAATTATAGGGTTTTATATGTTTTTTAATATGAGATTGGTTCCACTACTATATTGCTTTTATTACTGTTGTGAGACGCCCCGAGTCTTCGGAGAGGGGCGGCATAGAAATCTAATTAATAACCATAATCATAATCATATTCATCATCATCATCATCATTATCATCATCATAAGGTTGTACATCGAGGACTTAACAGTTCACTTGAATTATTATTATTATTATTATTATTATTATTATTATTATTATTATTTATTGGATTTGTATGCCGCCCCTCTCTGCAGACTCGGGGCGGCTAACAACAATGATAAAAAACAACACGTAACAATCCAATTTAATAAAACAACTAAAAACCCTTATTATAAAAACCAAACATACACACAAACATACCATGCATAACTTGTAATGGCCTAGGGGAAGGAATATCCTAACTCCCCCATGCCTGGCGACAAAGGTAGATATTGAGTAATTTGCGAAAGACAAGGAGGGTGGGGGCCGTTCTAATCTCTGGGGGAGTTGATTCCAGAGGGCCGGGGCCGCCACAGAGAAGGCTCTTCCCCTGGGACCCGCCAAACGACATTGTTTGGTCAACGGGACCCGGAGAAGGCCAACTCTGTGGGACCTTATCGGCCGCTGGGATTCAAGCCACTCCCACCTGGTCACATGGCCAGCAAGCCACTCCTACCCAGTCATATGACCATTAAGCCACACCCACAAAATAAGCCACATCCACAGTGTGGCAGTAAAAATTTTGGCTGCCTATTACTGGTTACATCCCTGTTATTTCCAGTCAAAGCCATCCATTCTAACCAGGTGCGCATGCCATCTTAATTAGCGCATAAGCCAATGTCGGTAGAACTCAGCTCCCGAGCAAATTCCTAGGGCCTCCGAGCGGCCGAGCGCCAATGTTGCCAACTCTGGTGAATGATCGTGCCACAGTTAGGAAAGCAAACAAGAAGCACACAACTGGATTTCCATTTAAATAGTGTACTTGTTCTGGAATTACAAGTATTTACCTATTTCCTCCTGGGTTTCATTCGTGACCAGAAAGGTCTTAAATCTATAGAACCCTTGTGCAACATTATTTTAATACAGCAATTCAGGTGCATGTAGTTTAACTGAAGGTTGAGAGCAAACCATTTCCCCTAAGGAATATGATTTCTATTCGCACAGCTTAAAGTATACATAACGTTATTCCCGATGAGGTCATCATCGGTCCCCCTTCTTTTTTGACTTGCTTGGATGAGTTTTCTGCTAGCTGGGAGAAAGTGGGACTTCTCATTTCCATAACTCATGGATAAAACAATGAACCAAACCAGCTGGCGGTCTTTTTTTCTTAAATGTACTCAAAGAAGCCTGGCCTGAAGGCAGCGATGGGCTCTTACGGATACGGTCAGGAGCACAGTACTGGTTGCAAAATTTGGAGCTCCAACCCAGAGCACCCAATTTTATTTATTTATTTATTCATTTGTCCAATACATAAATACATAGGAAGAAAAATAGGCATGTAGTAATATATATAAGGGTAAAAGTGAACTTATAGGAGAGGATATATGAAAGGAAGAAAATATATATGATAAGTGAGAGAAAGGAAAGACAATTGGACAGGGGACGAAAGGCACACCAGTGCACTTATGTACACCCCTTACTGGCCTCTTAGGAACCTGGAGAGGTCAATCGTGGAGAGTCCAAGGGAGAAATGTTGGGGTTAGGAGTGGACACAATTGAGTCCGGTAATGAGTTCCACGCTTCGATAACTCGATTGTTGAAATCATATTTTTAACAATCAAGTTTGGAGCGGTTCGTATTAAGTTTGAATCTGTTGCGTGCTCTTGTGTTGTTGCTGTTGAAGCTGAAGTAGTCATTGACCGGTAGGACATTGCAGCATATGATCTTGCAGGCAATATTCAAGTCGTGTTTTAGGCCCCGCAGTTCTAGGCTTTCTAGGCCCAGGATTGTTAGTCTATTTTGCACTGAAAGATGTTGAAACCAAATGCATAAGCCAAATGCATAAAATTTTGGTAGCCCATCACTGTCCAATACATAATACACATTGAAGAGAAAGATATCCTACGAAAATAGACAAACAATCCTAGGCCTAGAAAGCCTACAACTACGGCGCCTAAAACATGATTTGAGTATTGCCCACAAGATCATATGCTGCAATGTCCTACCAGCCAATGACTACTTCAGCTTCAACCGCAACAACACAAGAGCACGCAACAAATTCAAACTTAATACGAACCGCGCCAAACTTGACTGTAAAAAATATGATTTCAACAATCAAGTTATCGAAGCGTGGAACTCATTACCGGACTCAATTGTGTCAACCCCTAACCCCCAACACTTCTCCCTTAGACTCTCCACGATTGACCCCTCCAGATTCCTAAGAGGCCAGTAAGGGGCGAACATAAGTGCACTGGTGTGCCTTTCGTCCCCTGTCCAATTGTCTTTCCTTTCTTTCACCTATCCTATATATTCTCTTCCTTTCATATATCCTCTCCTCTAAGTTCACTTTCACCCTCTTTTATATTATCACATGTCTATTTTTCTTCCTATGTATTTGTGTATTGGACAAATGTATAAATAAATAAATAAATGAATCAATAAATAAATAAATAAATAAATAAATAAATAAATAAATAAATATGTAATAATATAAATAAAGAAAAGAATAGAAGAAAAGATATAAAAGTATAGGTGAACATATTTGAAAGGAAGAAAAGATAAATGAGATAAGGAGAGACAATTGGACAGGGGACGGAAGGCACACTGGTGCACTTATGTGCCGGTGCCTGTGAGGGTCTGGATGGGAGTGAACAGGCTCAAGCTTAACCCCGACAAGACCGAGTGGCTATAGGTGTCGCTCTGAAGGACTATATGAACTGTCCATCCTTGGTTCTGGGAGGGTGGGAGAATAACCCCTTCAGATTGGGCTCGCAATTTGGGTGTCCTCCTAGATCCACAGCTGAGATGGGATTAAAATCTCTCAGCTGTGGCTAGGGGGACCTTTGCACAAATTCACCTTGTGCACCAATTGCAACCCTACCTGGACCAGAAGGCTCTTTGCAGAGTCCTGCAGACTACCGAATAAAATCAAGGTTTCCGTCAAAACATTAGGTTTCAACCTTTATTCCTTTTATTTTTCTAGAGCAGGGATCCCCAAACTTGGCAACTTTAAGGCTGGTGAATTTCAACTCCCAGAATTCTCCAGCCAGGTATGAAGACCTCTGTTCTAGATAACACGATAGCCATTTTGAAAGGAGGAGAAGGCAGAAACCCAGATCTCGTAGAATTAATTCCAGATCTTATCTCCTTATACTTTTTCTAGATACTTTTGTTTGTAGCAGAATCACCGGGTTTGGCGTTCAGGAAGAATGCAGAGGCTGCCCAAAGAGGACACCCTGCATTTTCTTTCAACATCTTTCAGGACAAACTGGGTGCTCTGGGGTGAAGCTCCATTTTCGCTGCTCCACGGTGTTCCCCTCGTCTAAGCAGCAGCCCAACCCTGCCCCTCACATCCTGGACATAAACAGTTTCAACTCCTACCCTCAAAACGTTGCTACAGAGCACTGCGCACCAAGACAACTAGACACAAGATCAGTTTTTTTCCCAAATGCCATCACTCTGCTAAACAAATACAGTGGTACCTCGTGATACGAACCCCTCATGATACAAACACTTTGAGATACGAACCCAGGGTTCAGAAAATTTTTGCCTCTTCTTACGAACTTTTTTCGCCTTATGAACCCACCGCAGATCGCAAAATGGCGCTTCGTTGGGCGCCGCCGCCCTGCTGTCACCTTTTAAAACAGCTGGAGGGCTTCTCGGTGTTCTCCTGAACCCGAACCCAAACCCGAACTTTTCGGGTTCGGGTTCAGGAGGCCACCAAGAAGCACCGCCGCCTGCCTGTCACCTTCTTAAACAGCAGGGGGGCTTCTCGGTGTTCTCCCGAACCCGAACCCAGAAGTTCGGGTTCGGGTTCCGGAGGCCACCGAGAAGCGCCCGGCTGTTTCAGAAGGTTACAGCCGGGCGGCGCAGCGGAGCGCCGTTTTTGCGATCGGCAGCGGCGTTTTCGGCCGATCTGGAGGCTGAAAAGGAGGTGGGGAATCCCAATAGGGAATTCCATGGGTGGAGCTTTGTTTCGTGTTACGAACTTTTCGCCTTACGAACCTCCTTCCGGAACCAATTAGGTTCGTAAGACGAGGTATTACTGTAATTCCCTCGACACTGTCAAACTATTTACTAAGTCTTCACTGCTATTGCTACTAGCTTTTTCTCATCATTTTCTCCCACTTATGACTGTATGACTGTAACTTGTTGCTTATATCCTTACAATTTATATTAATATTGATTGTTTCCTGATTGCTTATTTGAACCTATGACAATAAATGTTGTATCTAATAATTCTTGACAAATGTATCTTTTCTTTTATGTGCACTGAGAGCATCTGCACCAAAGACAAATTCCTTGTGTGTCCAATCACACCTGGCCAATAAAAAATTCTATTCTATTCTATTCTATCTACTTCATAAAGCATATCCTTAGCAGTGACATGGTCTTCTTATTGCCCCTACTGGCCTCTCTACCGAGTTAATTTTCTTTTCTTTCCCCAACAGAAGGTATAAACGCTGTTGGTAATCTTCCTCCATGTCCATTCCATGACATCATAGCGGGTCAGCCAATCGATGTGAGGGTTTTAGTGCCCCAGCATTGAATAAAATATAGATGCACCGTTTTTAAATGGCCTACCAAAAGCCATTGAAATACATTATTAATGCCTAAGTACATTTTTGAGATGAATTTGCTACTGGGGCAGAATCATTCTTTCCATCTTCTCAGCCTTTATGGTGTCTTTCTTGTGAAAGGATCTTTCAGCTGGATGACATGCAACGTTTATCACTGAGATTAAATTATACATAGTAAGTTAAATTGTGGTGTTTATACTGAACTCACTCATCATTTAATACATTCCAAGTTTTGCCAACATACATTAACTCTTCAGACGCGAGTTTTCAAAGAACACAATATCCACGTAAAATTGAGCTGGGTATTCACTTCTTTTTAAAAGGGGTTGAAAGATTCATTTTCATTCAGAGTTCCTTGGAAAACAGTACTCAGCTTGAGAGGCGTTGTGAAATCTTTTCCTATGGGTTGCCTTCAATTCTCCATTGCTGGGTTGGGCAAGCCTTCTCTGTGGTGGCCCCGACTCTCTGGAACCAACTCCCCCCAGAGATTAGAACTGCCCCTACTCTCCTTGCCTTTCATAAGCTCCTTAAAACCCACCTTTGTCATCAGGCATGGGGGAACTGAGACATCTCCCCCAGGCATATACAATTTATGCATGGTATGTTTGTATGTATGTTTGCTTAGTAAATGGGGTTTTTAAAATATTTTAAATTATAATTTAGATTTGTCATGAATTGTTTTATTTTGTTGTGAGCCGCCCCGAGCCTGCGGAGAGGGGCGGCATACAAATCTAAATAATAAATAATAAATAAATAAATTTGTTCCTTATAGAGAGAGTCAATACCAGTGATGGGTTCCTACAGGTACGGGCAGGTACGCAGAACCGGTTGAAAAATTTTGATTTCCCCCGCCCTTTTTTCTTTCTGGGCTCTGGGTATGTTTTTCCTATTGCAATAAATGAGGTTGAATGTGTATAATTTTGGAAGAGCTGTGCATACGTGTGTGTGTACATACACATACAGTTTAATAATAATAATAATAATAATAATAATAATAATAATAATAATAGTTTGGCAGGACCCAGGGGAAGAGCCTTCTCTGTGGCGGCCCCGACCCTATGGAACCAACTCCCCCCCAGATATCAGAGTTGCCCCCACCCTCCTTGCCTTTCGTAAGCTCTTAAAAACCCACCTCTGTCGTCAGGCATGGGGGAATTGAAATATTCCCTTCCCCTAGGCTTATAAAATGTATGTATGGTATGACTGTATGTATGACTAATCTCTTAAATTGGGGTTTTTAGATTTTTTAATATTAGATTTGTTTACGTTGTCTTTTTACTGTTGTTAGCCGCCCCGAGTCTACGGAGAGGGGCAGCATACAAATCTAATAAATACAAATGCAAATACAAATACAAATGTATATTTTTATGTGCCTGTGTTTAATATGTATGTACACATAGGGCATACAGTGATCCCTCGATTTTCGCGGGGGTTACGTTCCAAGACCTCCCGCGAAAATCGATTTTCCGCGATATAGCGGCGCGGAAGTGAAAACACCATTTTTGGCTATGGACAGCCAAAAACTACCCCCACGCACCCTTTTTCAAGGCAGCACAAGGAGCCGGGCTTGAAATTAGGGCAGGGAGCGACGAAAGTGCGGAAGCCGACAAAGATTGCTTTGAATGTAGGCTGCCCCCGTCCCCCCAGCACCCACCCGCCCACCGTTCGCCCGCCCGCCCGCCGTTCGCCGCTCGCCCACCCGCCCGCCGTTCGCCCGTCGTTCGCCCGGCCATCCGCCGTTCGCCCGGCCGCTCGCTCGAAATGGGACAAAACTCCCTGAACAAATATCTCACTTAAGAACAGGGATTTGGGGCTCACCTGTGGTCGTAAGATGAGGACTACCCCTATCACTTTCCCTCCGGCAGAGTGGAATGGCCAGGAAGGAGAACCATGAAGAAGAGCAGAGGCATCTTTATCACTCTTATCTTAAGGCTGTTCTTGAATCTGCAGGGGCAAATGCCTTCCTTGTGTCTTCATTTACTCTTTAATGTTAAATGGCAGGAGGAATGACACCGTTCCAGTCTTTCATAAAGATCTCCAGTTCCATAGTAGTGGTGGCTGCCCTTCCTCCTTGTTATCATTGTCATTTTTAGCCTGAACGGCTCAGACAAAAGTGACTCTTGGTGATGACGTATGACGTCATCGGGTGGGAAAAACCGTGGTATAGCAAAAAAACCATGGAGTATTTTTTAATTAATATTTTTTGAAAAACCGTGGTATAGCGTTTCGCGAAAATCGAGACCGTGAAAATCGAGGGATCACTGTATACACATAGAATTAAATAGTATATTTTGGATGTTCAGTAATAGTAAGGGAAATTTGAGGTGACCCTAACCCAAATCCTTGACATGAGTGATGTCAAGTTGGCCATCTTTAAGCCAGTCACATGACTTTTAAGCCACCCCAGTCACATGATCATCAAGCCACTCCCACCTGGTCACATGGCCGGCAAGCCACACCCACAAAATAAGCCGCACCCACAGTGTGGTAGTATAAATTTTTGCAACCCTTCACTGGTCAATGCACATGAGTGGATCTGGGTGCTAGGTGTATCAAGCACAGCCAGAACTGCAAATTGATGCGACAATGGTGCCCACACATGTCTACCCAACATGTGACAGAACATTTCGTGCCCAAATAGGCCTTACCAGCCACCTGCAGACACATGGTGGACAGCCCATAACCCGTTAGATGTCAAGGTTCTCTTTGATCACGATGGACAAACGTCAGAAAATTCGCTGTAACAATTAGAGGATTTGCTTTATAATTCCCTCCTTTCCTTTCCCACTCATTCCTCATCTATATAATAATAATAATAATTTATTAGATTTGTATGACACCCCTCTACGAAGACTCGGGGCGGCTCACAACAAACGATAAAACAATATATATAGGCACAAATCTAATATTAAGAAAAAACTAAAAACCCTATCATAATTAAAAACCAAACAGCACATACATACCAAACATAAATTATAATAAGCCTGGGGGAAAGGTGTCTCAAATCCCCCATGCCTGGCGGTATAAGTGGGTCTTAAGTAGTTTACGGAAGACAAGGAGGGTGGGAGCAGTTCTAATCTCCGGGGGGAGTTGATTCCAGAGGGCCGGGGCCACCACAGAGAAGGCTCTTCCCCTGGGGCCCGCCAGACGACATATCATGCAGCATAATCTCCATGCTGTAGGAATCCCCACTACCTACCAAAATGCTTTTCAAATAGAAAGGGGGTTTCTACCTGCAGTAGGAATTTAGCCCAGGAATGGATGGAGGCTGAAGGGACAATAACATTATCTCTCCAGGAGACTATTGTTATTTGTGTTTGTGTGTGTGTGTTTCTTTCTTTTCTTTTCTTTCATTCATTCTTTCTTTGTTCTTTCCTTCATTCTTCATTCTGTTTTTCTTCTTTCTTTTCTTTCTTTCTTTCCTTCTTTCTATCCTTTATTCTTTCTTTCTTTTCTTTCTTTTTTCAGTCCTTCTATCCTTCTTTCTTTCCTTCTTTCCTTCATTTTTCTTTCTTTTCTTAATTCTCTTTCTTCTTTCTTAATTCTTTTTTCTTTCTTCTCCTTCATTTTTCCTTCCTTCATTCATTCTTCCTTCCTTCCTTCCTTATTTCTTTCTTCTTTTTTCTTTCTTTCCTTCTTTCTTTGTGTCCTTTCCTTTTTTCTTTCTTTCTTTTCTTCATTCTCTTTTTTCTTTCTTCTTTCCTTCAGTCTTTCTTCCTTCCTTCATTCTTCCTTCCTTCCTTATTTCTTTATTTCTTCTTTTTTCTTTCTTTCCTTCTTTCTTTATGTCCTTTCCTTTTTTCTTTTTTGCTTTCTTCATTCTCTTTCTTTCTTCTTTCCTTCAATTTTTCTTCTATCCTTTCTTTCCTACTTTCTTCTTTCTTTTTTCTTTCTTTCTTTCTTTCTTTATGTCCTTTCTTTTTTCTGTTTTTCTTTTCTTCATTCTCTTTCTTTCTTCTTTCCTTCAGTCTTTCTTCTATCCTTCTTTCTTTCTTCTTTCTTTCTTTCCTTCTTTCTTTGTGTCCTTTCCTTTTTTCTTTCTTTCTTTTCTTCATTCTCTTTTTTCTTTCTTCTTTCCTTCAGTCTTTCTTCTATCCTTCTTTCTTTCTTTCTTCTTTCTTTTTTTCTTTCTTTCCTTCTTTCTTTGTGTCCCTTCCTTTTTTCTTTCTTTCTTTTCTTCATTCTCTTTCTTTCTTCTTTCCTTCAGTCTTTCTTCTATCCTTTTTTCTTTCCTTCTTTCTTTCTTCTTTCTTTTTTTCTTTCTTTCCTTCTTTCTTTGTGTCCTTTCCTTTTTTCTTTCTTTTCTTCATTCTCTTTTATTTTCTTTCTTCTTTCCTTCAGTCTTTCTTCTATCCTTTCTTTCCTTTCAGAAACAGATGGTTTCTGTTCATCGGATAATCAATCCGGAGGTAGGTTCCGATAGGTGGTTTCCTACTGGCGTTTCTTCACTGCCAATTAGATGAAACGGACTGGATTTTAAGGGACCGAAATGTACGTGCAACTACAGTAAACGCGTTGCAAGAGGCACTCTGTTACCTCCATTTGTTAGTCAAGACGGGCGAGTTGCAATTTAATAGGCGAGAAATAAGTACAGCAAAGGACGGAGGAGATTAAATTCTGCCTGATCAGCAAGGTTTTCGAAGGCTGGCTCGCCAGCTGAAGTGGGTGCCATATCTATAAGTCATTTTGCTTTATAGGCCATTACGATCTCTGGAGAGAGGCTGCATAGAGACCGCTGCTTTTTGTTGAAATTAAAATGTCAGAGAAAAAGAAATAGAACAAAACAGGGAATCTGCAATTAATTACAAGGCCATAAAAATTCAATAATCAGGCGGCTGTGGGGCTGTAGGCACAGCGGTATCTGATTCGGGCTAACAGGAATAGAATACATTAATCTTTTCAAATTAGTTTTTTAATCTGACAGGGATATATAGTGACGTGTTCTTTTACTGTTCAAGCAGGCCTCCTGTCTAATATATAATGCTGAGTGTCTGGAAATAGGACATCTATAGCCATTTGGTGACTGCAACATTTTCAGAGCATTTATTCAGCCCTATCTGTATACCTGTCCTATAGCAATCAGGCACCGCCAATTCCAGGTTCACTTCCTGGTTCCAGTGCTGGAAAGATGGAAGGAGGGAGAAAAGCAGAGGGAGAGAGGAAAGGAGAAAAGGAGAGAGAGGGAGAATAGCGAAGGAGGGAGGGAGGGAGGAAGAAAAGAAAGAAAGAAAGAGGGAGGAAAGGATAGGGAGCGAGGGAAGGAAGGAAGGAAAAGGGATGAAAAGATAGGGAGGGAGGGAGGGAGGAAGATAGGGAGGGAGAGAAGAAAAGAAAGAGGGAGGGAGGAAAGGATAGGGAGGGAGAGAGGGAGGGAGGGATAGGAAGGAAGGAATGAACGAACGAAGGAAAGAAGGAAAGAAGGAAAGAAGGAAAGAAGGAAAGAAGGAAAGAAGGAAAGAAGGAAAGAAGGAAAGAAGGAAAGAAGGAAAGAAGGAAAGAAGGAAAGAAGGAAAGAAGGAAAGAAGGAAAGAAGGAAAGAAGGAAAGAAGGAAAGAAGGAAAGAAGGAAAGAAGGAAAGAAGGAAAGAAGGAAAGAAGGAAAGAAGGAAAGAAGGAAAGAAGGAAAGAAGGAAAGAAGGAAAGAAGGAAAGAAGGAAAGAAGGAAAGAAGGAAAGAAGGAAAGAAGGAAAGAGGAACTAAAGGATAGGGAGGGAGGGAAGGAGGAAGGGGAGAGGAAGATAGGGAGGGAAGGAACGGAGGGGAGAGGGAGGAAAAGAGGGAGGGAGGGAGGAAAGGAAGGAAAGGGAGGAAGGAAAGAAGGAAGGAAGGAAGGAAGGAAGGAAATGCCAAGAAGAAAGACAAATTCTATACTCTCTAACAATCTTTCCCAAATCCTTTGAAGAAAGAATTCAGACCTAACCTCAGAATTTAAGAGAAGAAGGCTCCAGACTGAGAGCTCAAGGTTGTCTGATTTTATATCTCTAGGCATTCATCCCGTTTTCTAAATTGACCCTAGTAGCATCCTGTTAGCATGCGCAGAAGCAAAAATACAAGCCTCACATGCCCTCAACATGGCTCCACATGCCACCTGTGGCACCCATGCCATAATTCACCATCACGGCCCTATACCATTCTGGGCAAATGGCTGTTCAGTCTCTTTTTTTAAATGGAGTACCCACAACCAGTGGTGGTAGCAGATGCAGAGAGTGAGAGTGAGGGAGAAAGTGACCTGAGTGAGCCTGAGGAACCACTAAAGGGGGCTGATATGACAATGGGGGAGTGGTCCCAGTCAGAGGACGAGGAAGACATTAGAATGGAAACCCACCTCTGCCGCCAGGCATGGGGGAATTAAGATTCCTTCTCCCCCTAGGCCTTTACAATTGTATGCATGGTATGTTTGTATGTATGTTTGGTTTTTTATATTAAGGGTTTTTTAATTCGCTTTTAGTATTGGATTATTATTGTACACTGTTTTATGATTGCTGTTAGCCGCCCCGAGTTTTCAGAGAGGACCGGCATATAAATCCAATAAATAAATTAATTAATAAATTAATAAATTAATTAATAAATACAAATTTAATAACAAGATATATGCTATTATTAATAGTAATGAAATACAAATACTAATGATCAAAACAATGTTACAACGTAAGATATACAACTTTGAAATGTAATATCATGTAACAAATACCCTCACCCTTTTGATTTTATGTACCCCCCTCCTTCCCCCCCCCCATTTATCCTCTGTTATTTAATAAACTTTATTTATATATAAAAAAAAGAATAACCATCCAGACTTAATGGAAGTGAACAGAACACAAACTTTGCGAGTAAATTTAAAGCCTATAAAGCCCTTCATGGCACCGGACCAGAATATCTCCGGGACCGCCTTCTGCCACACGAATCCCAGCGACCAGTTAGGTCCCACAGAGTTGGCCTTCTCTGGGTCCCGTCAACTAAACAATGTCGTTTGGCAGGACCCAGGGGAAGAGCCTTCTCTGTGGCGGCCCCGACCCTTTGGAACCAATTCCCTCCAGATATCAGAGTTGCCCCCACCCTCCTAGCCTTTCGTAAGCTCCTTAAAACCCACCTCTGTCGCCAGGCATGGGGGAATTGAGATTCTCCTTCCCCCCTAGGCGTATAAAATTTATGCATGGTATGCTAGTATGTATGATTGGTTTCTAAATTGGGGTTTTAAATTAACTTACATATTAGATTTGTTTGCATTGTATTATTATTGCTGTGAGCCGCCCCGAGTCTGCGGAGAGGGGCGGCATACAAATCTGATTAATAAATTAATTAATTAATTAATAAATAAATAAATAAAATAAAATAAAATAATCTCTAATTAACTCAGAGATTTAATTAGACCACAACTTCCTGATTTCAGGTTTCAAGTTTCAAGTTTCAAGTTTTATTGGATTTATATGCCGCCCCTTTCTGAAAACTCGAGGCGGCTAACAACAATCATGAACAATATACAATAAAATCCAATACTAAAAGTAAATTAAAACCCCTTAATATATAAAACCAAACATACCTACAAACATACCATGCATACAGTTGTAACGGCCTAGGGGGAGAAGAAGTCTTAATTCCCCCAAGCCTGGCGGCAGAGGTGGGTTTTAAGTAGCTTACGAAAGGCAAGGAGGGTGAGGGCAATTCTAATCTCTGGGGGGAGTTGGTTCCAGAGGGCCGGGGCCGCCACAGAGAAGGCTCTTCCCCTGGGTCCCGCCAAGTGGCATTGTTTAGTTGACAGGACCCGGAGAAGACCCACTCTGTGGGACCTAACTGGCTGCTGGGATGCGTGCGGCAGAAGGTGGTCCCTGAGGTAATCTGGTCCAGTGCCATGAAGGGCTTTATAGGTCATAACCAACACTTTGAATTGTGACCGGAAACTGATCGGCAACCAATGCAGACTGCGGAGTGTTGGTGTGACATGGGCATATTTAGAGAAGGTTCTAAAACTTCTACTGTGTTTTCCCGAAAATAAGTCCTTTTCTTGAACCCTGAAATAAGCACTTGGCCTTACTGCCATGCGCTCAAAAGTCCAATTGGGCTTATTATCAGGGGATGCCTTATTTGGGGGGGATGCGGTGTAAGAAACGGCAAAACTGATTTAACTGAAGAATGTAAAAGGACAGGGGAATTAGTTCATAATAGTCAATATTAGCTCTTCAGTTCTGCTCAATGTCCCACACGAAATGCCAAGACATTCTTGTGATTGTTGATAGGCACATAAAATGTAACAGTTAAGATTCACACGTACTGTATATCTCTGGAAAAATTGGAAAGAATATTTCCGTCACTCACAAAATGAATCCGAGACTGTCAGCCATCATATATGTCAGCCAATATTCACTACGTTTCAGATGTTAGCGCATAGGAGTTGACTGAAAACCAAAATTCAGAAGAACTGCTGATTTACAGCGAATAAATAAATCTCCCTGTGGGTTTATAATGATCCCTTCTCCCCCTGAAATATTGGCCTTTCTGCAAATTACAGGGACAGGTTAGAAGGATGAAAAGTAGCTAATCGGGGAAGAAAATAATAAATTTTGGGAAAGTTGCGGCCCTATTTGTACCGGGACTCACTGCTCACAGTCACTCATGCCCTCATCACCTCGAGGCTCGACTACTGTAACGCTCTCTACATGAGGCTACCTTTGAAAAGTGTTCGGAAACTTCAGATCGTGCAGAATGCAGCTGCGAGAGCAATCATGGGCTTCCCCAAGTATACCCATGTTACACCAACACTCCGCAGTCTGCACTGGTTGCCGGTCAGTTTCCGGTCGCAATTCAAAGTGTTGGTTATGACCTATAAAGCCCTTCATGGCATCGGACCAGAATAGCTCCGGGACCGCCTTCTGCCGCACGAATCCCAGCAACCAGTTAGGTCCCACAGAGTTGGCCTTCTCCGGGTCCCATCGACTAAACAATGTCATTTGGCAGGACCCAGGGGAAGAGCCTTCTCTGTGGCGGCCCCGACTCTCTGGAACCAACTCCCCCCAGATATCAGAGTTGCCCCACCCTCCTTGCCTTTCATAAGCTCCTTAAAACCCACTTCTGTCGTCAAACATGGGGGAACTGAGATATTCCCTTCCCCCTAGGCTTAAAAAAATTATGCATGGTATTTGTCTAAATGTATGATTGGTTTCTTAAATTGGGGTTTTTTACATTACTTTTAATATTAGATTTGTTCATATTGTCTTTTTACTGTTGTTAGCTGCCCTGCGTCTACGGAGAGGGGCGGCATGCAAATCTAATAAATAAATAAATAAATTACAAGAAAAAGCTTTAAGAAATTTATAGAGGACTACAGAAACACACATACGCCATCCTTAAGATATTGAGAACTCGTGTATAAAAAGAGATAAATATAACCCCAGATAGTTTATGTTTTGTTGCAGTAAAGGAGTGGCTTATTCAGTTCACATCACTTCTGTTCTGCCGGCATGTCTCAACCGCCTGTAATTACAGGGTAATTAGTCCAGGAAGACACACACCACACGATAAAAGGAAAACCCAAAAGTTTTTATAAACAGAAAAACAGAAACAGCTCCCTTTTTAAATGTCAAAGGGATTTTCTGGTACACACAAGGCACAGGTTAAATGCAGTTCAATTGCTCACCCAATAACTGGGAAATTCTAAAGTCCAGAGAGTCCACACACACAATCCTGAACAGCAAAAACCACAATCTTGAACAAACAATGAATCAGATAAACTGCCATGAGGCTAAAACACCAGGCTGCACTTTTATCTGTAGCACTAATTACAGCAACCCCACCCAACCACAGGTGGCCTCATTTTCTCTTGTAATAATCCCTCAGTTGTTGTCTCCTATGCATCACTCTACGCATGCGTGGATATGTCATTAATTCTTGTTCAGAATCCAGGGATGATACAGATGATTGATCTCCTCCTGGGCTGTCTGCCAAACTCCCCTCTTCCCTGTCACTCACGCTTCCGTGGTCAGAGGAGGCTTCGTCGGCAGATTCTATCGGGAGGAAAACAGGCCTGCGGCATGTGGATGTCTCCCACACATCCACCCCCACATTCCTTGGGGCAGGAGCTGGGCCAGAGCTAACCACAACAACTTCTATCTTCTTGGAAATGATTTATCAAGTCAAGACTCTGGATTATGGAAGATTTTTAAAAAAACCCAGTTTGACAGTTTCTCTTTCCTTTTTAAAGAAACAGGAGAGGGGAGGAAAATACATTTTTTAAAAAGTTTGTTGTTATTTTTAGCATTTTAAAAGTAGATTCTCCCATCCCAATAATAGTTGACAATAAATCAAACCAGCATTTCAAACCACTCATACTCACATCTAACTGTTGTAAGCTGCCCAGAGTCCTTCGGGAGTTAGGAGGCATAGAAATACAATAAATTAAATTAACTTTATCTCTGAGTGGTTGACAAAATCAGCATATTGTCTCCGGGTCCTCATTTTAGCGACCTCAAAAGGATGAAAGGATGAATCAACTACTGAATGTTCCCATAGATTACTTGATGAATCAAGTAACCTATAGGAAGCGCCTTCCGTCCCCTGTCCTAATGTTTCTCTTATTCTAGTATCATGTATATAAATATTATATCTTTGTATACCACCACTACGTAGCTTCTGCTCTGGAAATCTCACACTACTTACCAGAGCTTACAAAACCTTCGCCAGACCCATCCTCGAATACAGTTCATCTGTTTGGAACCCATACTGCATCTCAGACATTAACACCCTTGAAAATGTTCAAAGATACGTCACAAGAAGAGCCCTTCACTCCTCCACTCGAAACAGAATACCCTACGAGACTAGACTTACAATCCTGGGTCTTGAAAGCTAAGAACTACAATGCCTTAAACAAGATCTAAGTATTGCCCACAAGATCATATGCTGCAACGTCCTGCCTATTGGCGACTACTTCAGCTTCAACCACAACAACACACGAGCACACAACAGATTCAAGCTTAACATTAACCGCTCCAAACTTGACTGTAAAAAATATGACTTTAGTAATCGAGTTTGTTGAAGTGTGGAACTCATTACCGAACCCCCAACATTACCGAACCCCCAACATTTTACCCTTAGACTATCCACGGTTGACCTCTCCAGATTCCTAAGAGGTCAGTAAGGGGCGTACAAAAGTGCACTAGAGTGCCTTCCGTCCCCTGTCCTATAGTCTCTCCTATATCTCGTATTTCTTCTCTACTATATCCTCTATAACCTTCATTGTGTATTATTGTGTATCGATTTAAAAAAAACAATCATTTGTATGAACACAATTTAACTTGCAGTAACTATTATGGACTTTGTATGAATAAAATTATTCCTTGTAAACAGTATATTTGGTAAGTTTTTCCTTTCCTTTCCTTTATATGCACAATTTGTATGACTTCTGGGGGTATCCTGTGTTGTGGTTAGCTCTGGCCCAGCTCCTGCCCCAAGGACTGTGGATGTGGGGGAGACATCCACATGCTGCAGGCCTGTTTTGCCCCCGGTGGAATCTGATGATGAAGGCTCCTCTCACCAAGAAGACATGAGTGACACGGAGGAGGAGAGTGTGGCAGACAGCTCAGAAGGAGATCAATTATCTAGCTCCTCCTTGGATTCAGAACAAGAGTTAATGATACAGCCACGCATGCAGAGAGCGATGCATAGGCAGCAACAACTGAGAGATTATTATCCAGAAAATGAGGCCACCTGTGGTTGGGTGGGGCTGTGGTCATTAGTGAGGCTGCTATAAAGAGCAGCCTGTGGTTTGGCCATTGTGGAGGATTATCTGATTGTTGTGTTTCGTGCCTGCTTTGCTGACTTTGACCTTTGTGTGCTGATTTTTCCCCGCTTTGAAACTAAACCAGAGCAAAGTGTGTTTCACTTTGTGAAAGAAGAAGGACTGTGAATTGCTTCACAGCTGCAAGCTAAGTATAACAGAACTGATAAGGGACTTGTACAAATTACCAGTTTGTTTGGAGACGACTGCTCTTTGCTATCCCAAAAGAGGGCTTGGTTTAAGTGAATTTTCATTATAAAGAACATTGTTTTGAATTTTCAAACGTGTGTGTGTCTGAAATTTGTACCTGTGAATTTTTGGGAGGATTCTACCAGAGAGCCCGACAGAACATCCTGTAGCTTAAAACATTGACGTGATAGACAAAAACTGTGGTTATTTTTGGATCTAGAGGCCAAAAGTTAGTTGAAAACAAATCACAGATTTAAGGCAACAAAATTGCTATGTGACGCCCACCTCTATCCATTGCAGTATCACCCTTCTCTGTAGATAACACTGTCTGGATTGTGTTCAGTTTGCAATCAGTTAAGACAGCGAGTTCTTTTTTTCTTCTGTTGTCTGTTCCAAAATCTCACGTGGCTGAATTTGGGGAATTTTGGACCAGCATTGCAACCTGTCAAGATTTTTGATCGGTCTTGATTCTTTCTGCTGCAGTGTTAAGACTCCCTTCCAACTTCATGTCATGTGCAAGGGTGACAGATTTAACTCTATAATTTCGTCCTAGCAACTTATGAAAGTGTTGAATCGCATAAAGTCTGGGACAGAAGGATTTACAAGGCTATGCTGGCACTTGTGATCATGTTGACATCTACTGGCACCATTTTTCAACCAAGAGGTGGATCCACAGACCAGAAATGTAACACATTGGTAAAAAGAATCCGAATACTAAATACATACTTGGTAAAACTGAACTAACAGCAGACCCTCACTCAGTCAAAGACCTTGGAGTCCTCATTTCCAATGACCTGGGTGATAGAGCCCATTGTAACAGCATTGCCAAAAAAGCATGTAAACCTAATCCTGCCTTCTGCCGCACGAATCCCAGTGACCAATTAGATCCCACAGAGTTGGCCTTCTCCGGGTCCCATCGACGAAACAATGTCATCTGGCAGGACCCAGGGGAAGAGCCTTCTCTGTGGCAGCTCTGACCTTCTGGAACCAACTCCCCTTGGATATTAGAATTGCCCCCACCCTCCTTGCCTTTCGCAAACTCCTCAAAACCCACCTCTGCCGTCAGACATGGGGGAATTGAGACATATAGTTTATGCATGGTATGTTTATGTGTCTGTCTTGCTTTTAAATAAGGGGTTTTTAGAGTTTTTAAATATTCGATTTGTTATACATTGTTGTAAGACGCCCCGAGTCTACGGAGAGGGGCGGCATACAAATCCAATTAAATCAATCAATCAATAAATAAATGCGCCTAGGCCTCACTAAAGGCTCTAGACTACTTCAGCTTCTACCACAACAACACACGAGCACACAACAGATACTAACTTAAAGTAAGCCGCTCCAAACTTGACTGCAGGAAATTTGACTTTAGTAACCGAGTAGTTAATGCATGGAACTCACTACCAGACTCTGTAGTATCATCACCTAACTCACAAAACTTTACCCCCAGACTGTTGACCTCTCCCGATTCCTAAGAGGTCAGCAAGGGGCGTGTATAAGCGCACCAGCGTGCCTACCATCCCCTGTCCTAATGTTTCTCTTTCTCTTTTACTAGTATCATGTACAGTGGAACCCCGACATAAGAGCTGCTCTACTTAAGAGCAACTCGAGATAAGAGCTGGGAGGGGAGAGATATTTTTGTTCTACTTACAAGCCCAAATTCGAGATACAAGCGCCAAGGAGCTGTCTCCTGAAGCCAAACGCTAACTTCCGCGTTCGGCTTCAGGAGACAGCTGCGAAGCGGCGCGCGTGTTTTAAAAGGTTGCAGCCGGCCTGGGGGGCTCGGGGGGGTGCTTGCAGCTTTCTTTCTTGCTCTTTTTCTTTCTCTCTTTTACCTTCCCTTCCTCTATTTCTTCTTTTCTTTCTCCTTCCCACCTTCTTCCCTCCCTCCCTCCCTTCACTCATTCCTCTCTTACTCTCCCCTTTCATAAGTTTCCTTGCTTCCTTCCTCTGTTCCTGTCCCTTCCCCCTTTCTTTCTTTCTTTCTTTCTTTCTTTCTTTCTTTCTTTCTTGCTCTTTTTCTTTCTCTCTTTTACCTTCCCTTCCTCTATTTCTTCTTTTCTTTCTCCTTCCCACCTTCTTCCCTCCCTCCCTCCCTTCACTCATTCCTCTCTTACTCTCCCCTTTCATAAGTTTCCTTGCTTCCTTCCTCTGTTCCTGTCCCTTCCCTCTTTCCTTCCTTCCTTCCCACCCTCCGTCCATTCATTCACCCATTCCTCTCTTGATCGCTTAAAGCCGGTCCCTGGTGCAAAAAGGGTTGGGGACCTCTGTCCTACAGGATTGGGTGGCAGAGAAGTTGAACATATGTAAATTTAAAAGTTTAAGAAAGTTTACAAGTTAAGTGAAAGAAACTTCGTTATTCATTTATATGTACATGTACATTTCTTCATTAAAAACATGTCTTTCTGCATAATTTAGACTAACTTTGTGAGTTTTTTGAGGGCTGGAACCAATTAAAATTATTTACATTAATTCCTATGGGGAAAAGTCGTTCGAGATAAGAGCTGCTCGACTTAAGAGCCCAGGTCCGGAACGAATTAAACTCGTATCTCGAGGTACCACTGTATATAAACATTGTTATGTCTTTGTATACTCCCAATGCGTACTTGACAAAATGAAAATAAATAAGTAAATAAGTAAATATAAGTAAATATAAGCATACAAAACTAATAAATAAATGAATAAATAAATACAAATCTAAATAATAATAATAATAATAATAATAATAATCCAGTCAATATTCATCAAAACATTTTCTCATCTGAAAGCTGAGGTAAAATGCTCCCAATTCGCTCATGCCTGTCAGTCATCAAAGAGCCAATCACGAAGGCAGCATAAGACTCCGCCCACTCGCCTAGATGCCGCCATTTTGGTGCCTTTACCCTTTCCACATGCACAGAATGCTTTGAGCATGCTCAGAGAGTAAAAGAACCCAAATGGCGGCACACAGGAAAGTGGGCAAAGTCTTACACTGCCTTCGTGACGGGCTCTCCAACGACCGAGCGAACCAAGAACATTTCAACCCTGCCCAAAAGCCCCAAATTTCCGATAATTACAGGGATAGAATCTCAGGCTCCTGTTAGTCCAGCTCTTAAAACTGGAGACAAGAAAACGCAGGGGGAAATATCTTCTACTGCCATCATTTTTATTCTTTTTTCCTCCCCCTATCAGGTAAAGCAGTTTTTTTCCACCCTTTATTGTTTCCACAATATAGTTTTTGCAGCAGCTGAACTATTCTGACATACTTTCTGATTGCCAGGTGATTTACGCCAGTGTTTCCCAACCTTGGCAACTTGAAGATATCTGGACTTCAACTCCCAGAATTCCCCAGCCAGCTAATGCTGGCTGGGGAATTCTGGGAGTTGAAATCCAGATATCTTCAAGTTGCCAAGGTTAGGAAACACTGATTTACACGTCCAGAATCCCTTCCCAAAAACATGAGAGGAGGCCTCACTTAATTCTAAATAAAGGTTCTTTTGGCAATGATGCTGTTAAGGGAAATAAGTTTTAAAAAGCAGCTGTACTTTGATAGTCCTTTTTGTTAAAAAAAAATTTTGTATTGTATATAAACATTAAAAAGAAGACACTAAAAAGACAGGCAACACATCAAAACATACAAACAAAACAAAACAACAAAAAACCCACATTAAATATTTTTAGTCCTTTTTCAGTAAATTGTGTTGATATTGTATTTCCATATAAACACATATAAGTTAAACTGTATTCCTTCTACAGTTTTCAATTTCCAATATGAAGCCCTTCATGGCATCGGACCAGAATATCTCCGGGACCGCCTTCTGCCGCACAAATCCCAGTGACCGGTTAGGTCCCACAGAGTTGGCCTTCTCCAGGTCCCGTCGACTAAGCAATGTCGTTTGGCGGGATCCAGGAGAAGAGCCTTCTCTGTGGCGGCCCCGACCCTCTGGAACCAGCTCCCCCCAGATATCAGAGTTGCCCCCACCCTCCTTGCCTTTCGCAAGCTCCTTAAAACCCACCTCTGTCGTCAGGCATGGGGGAATTGAAATTTCCCTTCCCCCTAGGCTTATAGAATTTATACATGGTATGTTTGAATGTATGAGTGGTTCTTTAAATTGGGGTTTTTTAGATTGTTTTTAATATTAGATTTGTTTACATTGTCTTTTTATATTGTTGTTAGCCGCCCCGAGTCTTCGGAGAGGTGCGGCATACAAATCTAATAAATAAATAAATAAAATAAAATAAATAAAAATAAATAAATTTGTTGACTAATAATAGTAATAATAATAATAATAATAATAATAATAATAATAATAATTTATTAGTTTTTATGCCACCCCTCTCCGAGGACTCACCTCTTATCATATAAATAACTTATATTCTTTATACACTGCTCCAAAAAATAAAGGGAACACTTATAAAACAGAAAATTACTCCAAGTAAATCAAACTTCTGTGAAATCAAACTGTCCACTTAGGAGGCAACACTGATTGACAATCAATTTCACCTGCTGTTGTGCACATTCAACTTTGTACAGAACAAAGCATTCAATGATAATATTTCATTCATTCAGATCTAGGATAAGTTGAGCGTTCCCTTTATTTTTTTGAGCAGTATATATCTTTACTTATATATTCATTTTCCATTTTATAACATTTGTTTCCCCCATATTTATATCTGTAACTATATACACTTTATGTACATTCTTTTTCCTATTATTTCTTTTTCTCCATCCATAGGGTAAAACATGCTCCAAACCTCATAAAATTCTTTTTTGCAGCAGCTGAACTATTCTGACATACTTTCTGATTGCCAGGTGATTTACACATCCAGAATCCCTTCCCAAGAGCATGAGAGGAGGCCTCGCTTAATTCTAAATAAAAGTTCTTTTGGCGACGATGCTGTTAAGGGAAATAAGTTTTAAAACGCAGCTGCACTTTGACAGAAACCTTACATTCATTTCACAGGAACAGAAGTTATGAGATCAGCTACACGATGGGTGGCAGGGATATAAAAACAGCTCAGGGTGATTGTTGTACTAAAAGATGTCTTGAATTATTGCAAAATGTATATATTAAGAACTTCAACAAACCAATAGGAAAGTTGGAATGTCACAGAAAAGCTGCTTCACGGTTTTAAAATACTATTTTCTCACAAACGATACTTTCCAAATTCAAAGAAGAATATAATGGGAGAAACACACATGTGTGTTTAGATTCTTCTGTCAATTCTATTTATATGATGTATAAATAATTATTGCTTATTGGCTGCAAAAAAAACCATGGAGCAATTCCTGACTTGTTCATGAAAATAATCTCTTCAAATAGGAGAAGTAGGACAGCGTGGTGAAGAATTTAGGGCTTCAATTCTGCACCAAATGACTGCAGTTAAAAGCTGTCGAGGAGCTTTTGAATCTGGCTTGGTATAATTTAGGACCTGTTGGCTGGGGAATTCTGGGAGTTGAAGTCCACGCATCTTCAAATTGCCAAGGGTTGAGAAAAACAGATTTAGGACATATCTCCGTTCGATTATTCTTACAGCCAGTAATGGGCTTCTGCCCCCACTGGGGGGAAGAGACACAGTAGGTAGGTTTATGCACTATTTATTGAATACAGTGATACCTCGTCTTACAGACGCCTCGTCATACAAACTTTTCGAGATACAAACCCGAGGTTTAAGATTTTTTTGCCTCTTCTTATTTTATTTATTTATTTATTTATTTATTTATTTATCAGATTTGTATGCCGCCCCTCTCCGCAGACTCGGGGCGGCTCACAGCAATAATAATACAATGTAAACAAATCTAATATTTAAGTTAATTTTAAAAACCCCAATTTAGAAACCAATCATACATACTAGCATACCATACATAAATTTTATAAGCCTAGGGGGAGGGAAAATGTCAATTCCCCCATGCCTGATGACAGAGGTGGGTTTTAAGGAGCTTACGAAAGGCTAGGAGGGTGGGGGCAACTCTGATATCTGGGGGGAGTTGGTTCCAAAGGGTCGGGGCCGCCACAGAGAAGGCTCTTCCCCTGGGTCTCACCAAATGACATTGTTTAGTTGACGGGACCCGGAGAAGGCCAACTCTGTGGGACCTAACTGGTCGCTGGGATTCTTACAAACTATTTTCACCTTACAAACCCAAGCCGACACCACTGGGATGCCCCGCCTCCGGACTTCTGTTGCCAGCAAAGCGCTCGTTTTCACACTGCTGGGATTCCCCTGAGGCTCCCCTCCATGGGAAACACCACCTCCAGACTTCCACATTTTTGCGATGCTACAGGGGAATCCCAGCAGCACAAAATCGGGCACTTCGCTGGCAACGGAAGTCCGGAGGTGGGGTTTCCCAGGGAGAGGAGCCTCAGTGAAATTGCAGCATCACAAAAACACGGAAATCGGGAGGTGGAGTTTCGAGGACTTCCGTGTTTTTGCGATGCTGCGATTTCACTGATGCTCCCTTCGCTGGGAAACCCCACCTCCGGACTTTCGTTGCCAGCGTAGCGCTCATTTTTGTGATGCTGGGATTCTCCTACTGGGATTCCCCTGCAGCATTGCAAAAACACAGAAGTCTAGAGGTGGGGTTTCCCATAGAGGGGAACATCAGGGTATTCCCAGCAGCACAAAAATGGGTGCTTCGGTTGGCAAAAGGGATGAATTTTGGGCTTGCACGCATTAATCTCTTTTCCATTGATTCCTATGGGAAACATTGTTTCGTCTTAAAAACTTTTCACCTTAAGAACCTCATCCTGGAACCAATTAAGTTTGTAAGACAAGGTATCACTGTACTTAATAGTTTTTTTATTGTTCTTCCTTCTCTCGTACCTTAGTATGATCCTTAATTGCTTTTAAAATAGGAAATAATTAAATAGTATGTTTTTACCCATAAACTCTTTAATCATTTAAATCATTATCTAGAACTGAACTTTTATAGCACTTAAAGAAAATTGAGCTACTTGCCTAATCTGTTCTCATAGTTTCCATTCATTGTTTCTTGTCTTGCCTTCTTAGGTTGATCCCCTTGTCTTGGTAATAGCCCCTCAAATACTGGAAGACTGATTTCATGTTACCTCCCTAGTCCAGGGATGAAATCCACTGAAGTCTGCTACCGGTTCGCTTCGCACACCCGCTGTGTGTGTCTGCACAACACAGGCAATACTGTGCATTGCTGAAAAAGGAGCATTTTGAACCCATCAGAGTATGCAAAGGTAAGTAGAACAGCAAGGGGGAAATCAGCTGTGTTGGGCAATTTAGATTATTTTGTTTAACCTTATATAAAAAAACCCTTCCTATATAAACAAGATAAAAACTCAAAATTTAAATCATAACAATACTTCTATAATTCTATAATTTCTTCTTTTCACTCAAATTAATATGTTGACTTAAGGTATTAATGACGTATTCTTTTTTCTGTATGGTAATTTGACTTCTAGAATAAGAGGGGTATTTGCAACCCCAACTTTATGTTAAATGTGTGTTTGTGTGTATATCAATTTTAAGAAAAATCAATGAAGTTTATGGGGAAAAAATAGGTTAGCTAGAAAGCAGGAAATCCTACTTTCTACCTAATCTAGATCAAGGGGAGGGAAGGAGAGGGGATAGAATAGAGTAGAATAGAATAGAGTAGAGTAGAGTAGAGTAGAGTAGAGTAGAAGAGAAGAGAAGAGAAGAGAAGAGAAGAGAAGAGAAGAGAAGAGAATATATTTAGAATGTATGTAGAGTAGAGTAAATACAGAATAGAACAGAATGCAAAATAAAATAGAATAGAATGTACAGTAGGGTAAGGTAGAGTAGAGTAGAGTTGAGTAGAGTAGAGTAGAATAGAATAGAACAGAATAGAATACATTTAGAATGTATGTAGAGTAGAGTAGAGTAGAGTAAAGTAGACTAGAGTAGACTAGAGTAAATACAGAATAGAACTGAATGCAGAATAAAATAGAATAGAATGTACAGTAGGGTAAGGTAGAGTAGAGTAGAGTAGACTAGAATAGAACAGAATAGAACAGAATAGAATACATTTAGAATGTATGTAGAGTAGAGTAGACTAGAGTAGACTAGAGTAAATACAGAATAGAACCGAATGCAAAATAAAATAGAATAGAATGTACAGTAGGGTAGGGTAGAATGGAATGGAATGGAACGGAATGGAACAGAACACAACAGAATTGAATTGAATTGAATTGAATTCTTGATTGACCAACTGTTTTGAACATACAAGGAATTTGTCTTCATTGCATAAACTCTCATTGTACATACAAACAAGAAAATCATTGTCATGGATCATAAATCATAGTTCAAATCATTAATCGTAAGGTACAAACAAGTGATAAATCATAAGATACTATGAAAGATGAGGAGATGAGAAAAGATGAGAGATGAGAAAGACGAGGAATAATAGCAGGTCAGCCTACATGGGTGAATGCCTTTAGGCTTAAGACAGAGAAGAATGGGCAAGTAAAATAAAATAAAAACTTAAAACCATGACCCATGAGTTTTTATTTATCTCTTCTGGGATTTTTATCCTTTAAACTGGCTTGTTTATGTGTGATCTAGCATCAAACAGCCTCCTCGTAAAGCTCGGTGGCTTGTTTTCAAAAGAGAAACAATGGCAATTTTTTTTAAAAAAACAAGAGGAAATACCATTGCAATAGTCTTAGGATAAATTGTTCACTGTTGCAAGTCATTAATGGCAAGTATCGTGTTCATGAGCTTTTTACAGTCCGTCGAAATCACCCTTCCTCCCTCGCATGAAGCTGAGCATAATTTGAGGCATAATAGAAAACATTTCTCACTCCCATCAATCTTTGCAACGATCTAAACTGCTTCTGATTTACATAACTATAGTTTTGTATTTGGAATCTTAATCTAGATGGGACTGTGTGAAATCGAAAGTTTCAAAATGTTCTGTATCTCAGCATTGAGCTACTCAAGAATACAATGCCCATGAATTCTGTTCTGTTCTGTTCTATTCTAGACTCACTCACATAATTAAATTATATGTTACTTTAAGCATATTCCTGATTTCATTGTTATAAGTTTTTTTATAACAATGTATTTTAAATTAGTTTTTTAATTTTTTTAACATTAGATTTGTATTTATATTGTATTGCTGTTATGTTGTGAGCCGCCCCAAGTCTTTGGAGAGGGGCGGAATACAAATCTAATAAATTATTATTATTATTATTATTATTATTATTATTATTATTATTACCTCCGGAACTGCCTTCTACCGCAAGAATCCCAGCGGCCGATAAGGTCCCACAGAGTTGGTCTTCTCCGGGTCCCGTTGACCAAACAATGTCATTTGGCGGGCCCCAGGGGAAGAGCCTTCTCTGTGGCGGCCCCGGCCCTCTGGAATCAACTCCCCCCAGAGAATAGAACGGCCCCCACCCTCCTTGTCTTTCACAAGTTACTCAAGACCCACCTATATCGCCAGGCATGGGGGAATTAAGACATCTCCCCCAGGCTTTCTTATATTTTATGTTTGGTATGTATGTGTTGTATGGTTTTTAAATTGTTGGGGGGTTTTAATGTAATTTTATTATTAGATTTGTTCCAATGTTATACTGTTTTTATTGTTGTTGTGAGCCGCCCCGAGTCTTCGAATTGAATTGAATTATTATTATTATTATTACTATTACTATTATTATTATTATTATTATTATTATTATTATTATTATTATTCCTAAATTAGAAGGAAATAGCCTAGCAGAATGACCTTCCTGTATTTCTTTCATTTACATATCATAATGGCATTTACTATGGAAGTTTTTATTACCATATTGAATGCCTTCTCTACAAACGGGATTACTCAGTCGAAACCTTAATTATATATAAAGTCAACAGTCATCTTCTAGAAGACTTTTTTTAAAACAGTATGGGCCAGTTGTTGAGTCCATTTTCCTACATGATGTCAACAATGAGAACATCTTTGTAGGAAATAAAATCCGGTCCATTTCCAAGCTAGGAGAAAGATGCTGGAATTAAAATGGAGACAGGCTGCAAGAATGGAGCCCTCTGTTTATTTGGTAGCCAGAAACTAGTGACAGCAACATGTTTCTGAGGTGACTGACAAAACGGAGTGGACAGTAGATGGGCTTTTATAAATTATTTAGGATGTTCTCCTTGAGATCCCTGTTCCTGTACAAGAATACACCGTTTAATATTTAAATGGCTGTTGCCAGATTTCTATGGGGTCATGTAGGGGTCATGGCTGGCTCTATAGGCAAAAGGAAAAATGCAAATCCTGGATTGAACACAGGGGCCTTTAGTGCTCTTTGAGCTTGGCTGTTTACTTGTAGACTTTGCTTTACTAAACTGTTCTGTTGAGCTCCCTGGTAGAATCCTCCCAAAAATGCACAGATACAATTTCAGACACACACACGTTTGAAAATTCAAAACAATGTTCTTTATAATGAAAATTCACTTAAACCAAGCCCTCTTTTGGGATAGCAAAGAGTACTTGTCTCCAAACAACCTGGTAATTTGTACAAGTCCCTTATCAGTTCTGTTATACTTAGCTTGCAGCTGTGAAGCAATTCACAGTCCTTCTTCTTTCACAAAGTGAAACACACTTTGCCTGGTTTAGTTTCAAAGCGGGGAAAAATCAGCACACAAAAGGTCAAAGTCAGTAAAGCAGTCACGAAACACAACGATCAGATAATCCTCCACAATGGCCAAACCCACAGGCTGCTCTTTATAGCAGCCTCACTAATGACCACAGCCCCACCCAACCACAGGTGGCCTCATTTTCTTTGATAATAATCTCTCAGTTGTTGCTGCCTATGCATCGCTCTCCACATGCCTGGCTGTATCATTAACTCTTGTTCTGAATCCAAGGAGGAGCTAGATAATTGATCTCCTTCTGAGCTGTCTGCCACACTCTCCTCCTCCCTGTCACTCATGTCTTCTTGGTCAGAGGAGCCTTCATCAGCAAATTCCACCAGGGGGGGCAAAACAGGCCTGCAACATGTGAATGTCTCCCCCACATTCACAGTCCTTGGGACAGGAGCTGGGCCAGAGCTAACCACAACACAACACAATACAATACAATACAATACAATACAATATCATAACCCATATGGTTTCCTGCAGATCCTGTCTTTCTATTTTCACTATTTTCAGTGAAATTCCTATTATTCCTATCTTTCTGAGAAGTCAGCATGCTTTATTAGCATCGTTTCAACGAGACAGTGCACAGCACTCAGCTAACATTCCTTGTAGAGTCACTTACTGTAACTCCTCCTGCTAAGTACATATTGTTCCCATCAACCAATAAAGAGTGTAACCAAATGTCCAGATAATTTGAACAGCATGTTATGGTTTTGGAATAATGTGACAAAGCAGAGACGCACAGATGACTGAGCAATGTGCCAATAAAATGAAAAGAAATAAATTTGGATTGTGGTAACACATGTGTATTCACAATTAATAAATTCCACTCCATCGGCCCATGATTTAATTATCTATTATGTATAGATGCACCATTAATCATTCATGGTTACTCTCGACCGAACGGTGATTTGCAAAGCATGCAAGGGGTACTTTAAATTCTAAAAACTTGGCAATCTTTTTTCAAGCTTTCTCAATACATAAATATGACAAATTGTATCATAGCCTAGAAAACAACGTTGTCAGCTATGAAAAATTTAAACAAGGTGTACGCTTTGCTCCGGGACCAAATAGCTTAGCAAGTTGAACTCTTTGCATTGCTGGGCTCCAGAATCAAGCTTTTTAATAGCAGTAGCGTTAGTATTTGTTCTGTCTGGGTGCCCCCAGACTTCAACACCAACTGGAAAAAACAGCCAGACACGCTGGTAAAAACAAAGGCACTTTATAGTTTGAAAAATAAACACAGAGAAAAACCTGTTCTTCCCAACAGGCAGGCTATGAGACTTCACAGCAGAGTCCTGACGGCCAGACAATACAGCAGACTTCTTGCTGGCACACCCACCACTGTAGAGAATAAGACCCACACCTTTTCCCCCCAAGGTTTCAGTATTCAAAGTCACAAATCAGAATTCCAAGACGCCAAAGATCACAGCCAGGTCCCAGGACTCCCAAAGATAATACTCCACAAGCCAGGAAGGGTGGGTCTGCCTTTTCAGCCTTTCCAGAGAGCACCACACCCAAACCCAGCTGTTGCCTCTTTAGTGCTGAAAGTACCTGGCTAATTGTCCCCTTCGTTGTGTTGCTCTTCTCTGCCGGAGATCGATGATTGCTTGGGCATTTTCATCTAAGGAATCCAGGCTGCTTGCTGGGGAGAGCTCCCCCTCGGGGGACTCTGGCTGTCCTCCCTCTCCCTCAGCCTGAGATTCCTCCTCCCCGTCTGCCTGAACCTCCTGTTCCTCATCCTCCCCCTCTGAGCAGGAAGCCGGCAGAGGATCAGCCGTTCCCTGAGGGGTCTCAGACGGAATCACAACAGTATTTAAGAGAGTGAGCATATTGCCTCCAACAATCTGGGTCCTCATTTTACCGACCTTGGAAGGATGGAAGGCTGAGTCAACCTTGAGCCTACTGAGATTCGATCTGCCAAAATGCTGGCAGCCGGTGATCAGCAGAAGTATCTTGCAGTACTGCACTCTAACCACTGCGCCACTGAATCTAATTAATAAATAAATAAATAAAACCCACCTCTGCGCTCAGTCGTACATACTGTTACTACAGTCTTTCGGTGTTTTCAGGAGCCCATCTTCTTTTCCACCTGAGGTTACAAAAAAGATGTACTGATTGGCTGCCCAGTTTGGATTACTAACATTTATCAGTGACAACAAATAGCTTAAGTCTCAAAAATTCTGCTGGCTGATTTATCATGTTGATAAATTGAATCTTCAGAAAGTTAAAATGAAGACCTGCTGTCAAAGCCATCTTAATTTCTCGCGGGCATCTCCAAAGCAGTAGGATTCTCTTTTTTAAAAAAAAACCAGAATATTTTGTGAGTATTCGTTGTGGCCCTTTAGCCCTCATTCAGCAAACATTTGAAGAAACATCTTTTTCATCTGCTCTGAAATTAAAAAAAATACTAAAAATGTTTCAAAAGCATCACCTCTTGCCTACATGTGCTGGTCTAGACCTCCGATCTGTCAGAGAATTTAATTCAAAATTTAAATCCAAAAAGGTTACGGGTACAATTACATAGAAACATAGAAGATTGACGGCAGAACAAGACCTCCTGGTCCATCTATTCTGCCCTTATACTATTTCCTGTATTTTATCTTAGGATGGATCTATGTTTATCCCAGGCATGTTTCAATTCAGATACTGTGGATTTACCAGCCACGTCTGCTGGAAGTTTGTTCCAAGGATCTACTACTCTTTCAGTAAAATAATATTTTCTCATGTTGCTTTTGATCTTTCCCCCAACATTAAAAACCTATCCTATACCTTCAATGCAACTTCATAAACACGTATATCTCTTAAATGTAATAGGCTAAGTTACATTCCAAATTCATAGAAACATAGAGGATTGACAGCAGAAAAAGACCTCATGGTCCATCTAGTCTGCCCTTATACTATTTCCTGTATTTTATCTTAGGATGGATCTATGTTTATCCCAGGCATGTTTCAATTCAGTAGATTTTATACCATAGTAGTATAGTAAGAGATATGTTACTAACAATTTTTATCTTTCTGTATTGATCTAAATAGAATTAGTTATTCTTTTTTGTATTAGGAAGACTTCTATGCTTAGCAGTAGCTCCTCTACATGTTTAATGTTGTTTGTCTTGTTTTGTTTTATATTTTAAAAAAATAATAAAAAATATTGGAAAAAAATAAATAAATTCAGTGACTGTGGATTTACCAGCCACGTCTGCTGGAAGTTTGTTCCAAGGATCTACTACTCTTTCAGTAAAATAATATTTTCTCATGTTGCTTTTGATCTTTCCCCCAACATTAAAAACCTATCCTATACCTTCAATGCAACTTCATAAACACGTATATCTCTTAAATGTAATAGGCTAAGTTACATTCCAAATTCATAGAAACATAGAGGATTGACGGCAGAAAAAGACCTCATGGTCCATCTAGTCTGCCCTTATACTATTTCCTGTATTTTATCTTAGGATGGATCTATGTTTATCCCAGGCATGTTTCAATTCAGTAGATTTTATACCATAGTAGTATAGTAAGAGATATGTTACTAACAATTTTTATCTTTCTGTATTGATCTAAATAGAATTAGTTATTCTTTTTTGTATTAGGAAGACATCTATGCTTAGCAGGAGCTCCTCTACATGTTTAATGTTGTTTGGCTTGTTTTGTTTAATATTTTAAAAAATTAATAAAAATATTGAAAAAAAATAAAATAAATTCAGTGACTGTGGATTTACCAACCACGTCTGCTGGAAGTTTGTTCCAAGGATCTACTACTCTTTCAGTAAAATATTTTCTCACATTGCTTCTGATCTTTCCCCCAACTAAATTCAGATTGTGCCCCCTTGTTCTTGTGTTCACTTTCTTATTAAAAACACTTCCCTCCTGAACCTTATTTAACCCTTTCACATATTTAAATATTTCGTTCATATCTCCCCTTTCCCTTCTGTCCTCCAGACTATACAGAATGAGTTCATGAAGTCTTTCCTGATAAGTTTTATGCTTAAGACCTTCCACCATTTTTGTAGCCTGTCTTTGGACTCGTTCAATTTGATCAATATCTTTTTGTAGGTGAGGTCTCCAGAACTGAACACAGTATTCCAAATGGGGTCTCACCAGCGCTCTATACAGCGGGATGACAAATTCACATTCCACTTTGCCAGAGGCTAACGTTCAGACCTAATGCCTATCTCTGGGTAAAATTACTTTAATTTGAGTGGACATAGAGGAGCAACTATTATTTTTTAGAATCCATTTGTCTGCATTGGTACCTTACAATCCTTGGATATAAGACAGAATGGTTCTGCAGAATTTATTTTGAATTTGTAGAAAGTGAGCAGCCACTCTTCTAGAATAATGAAATATTATAGGAAATGTTAAAAATGCAGAATATTATACCTCTTTGGGTGAGAAAAGGAGAAAAATGCTCTTGTCCTGCCCTTAGCTGCTTTGGAGCAGGAACCGGTTCGGTCCCACAGAGTTGGCCTTCTCTGGGTCCCGTCGACTAAACAATGTTGTCTGGCGGGACCCAGGGGAAGAGCCTTCTCTGTGGCGGCTCCGACCCTCTGGAACCAACTCCCCCCTGAGATTAGGATTGCCCCCACCCTCCTTGCCTTTCGCAAACTCCTTAAAACCCACCTCTGCCGTCAGGCATGGGGGAACTGAAACATCTCCCCCTTGCCCCTGTTGTTTTGGTGTTAGATTGATTGTGTGCTTGTTTTTTAATATTCTGGGGTTGTTTTTTTATGAATTTTTTAGCTTAACATTGTAATTGGATTGGTGGGTATTGGATTTGTTATTATGTATTGTTTTTACTTTGTTGTGAGCCGCCCCGAGTTTGCGGAGAGGGGCAGCATATAAATCCAATAAATCTAATCTAATCTAATCTCCAATTTTGGCAACTTTGACCCTAGAGAGCTTCAACTCCCAGAATTCCCTGGTCAGCTGGCTGGGAAATTCTGGGAGTTAAAGTCCGCCAGGCTTAAAGTGGCCAAGGTTGGAGACCCCTGCTTTGGAGAAGCAGGCCTTAGCATCTAGGTTTACAATTTACCTTGTAAATCCAATCCAAACAAATTAATTTAATCAGAATGTATCTAAACATGATCGATGAAGGAGTACCTTGCAACCAGTGAAGGGCTGCAAAAAAATTTTATAACCACACTGGCTTATTTTGTGGGTGGGGCTTGCTGGCCATGTGACCAGGTGGGAGTGGCTTGATGATCATGTGACCAGAGGGGTGGCTTAAGGATCATGTGACTGGCTTAAAGGTGGCCAGCTTGACATCACTCACGTCAGGGTTTGGGTTAGGGAGCCTGGCCTCTCCTCACCTCAAAGAGATACTATTTCCCTATCTATTTACTATTACTTGTTCTGTTGAGCTCTCTGGCAGAATCCTCCCAAAAAGTCAGATACAAATTTCAGACACACACACACGTTTGAAAATTCAAAACAATGTTCTTTATAATGAAAATTCACTTAAACTAAGCCCTCTTTTGGTATAGCAAAGAGCACTCGTCTCCAAACAAACTGGTAATTGGTACAAGTCCCTTATCAGTTCTGAGATACTTAGCTTGCAGCTGTGAGGCAATTCACAGTCCTTCTTCTTTCACAAAGTGAAACGCCCTCTGCTCTGCTTTAGTTTCAAAGCGGGGGAAAATCAGCACACAAAAGGTAAAAGTCAGTAAAGCAGTCAGGAAACACAATGATCAGATAATCCTCCACAATGGCCAAACCCACACGCTGCTCTTTATAGCAGCCTCACTAATGACCACAGCCCCACCCAACCACAGGTGGCCTCATTTTCTTTGATAATAATCTCTCAGTTGTTGTTGCCTATGCATCGCTCTCCGCATGCGTGGCTGTATCATTAACTCTTGTTCTGAATCCAAGGAGGAGCTAGATAATTGATCTCCTTCTGAGCTGTCTGCCACACTCTCCTCCTCCCTGTCACTCATGTCTTCTTGGTCAGAGGAGCCTTCATCAGCAGATTCCACCGGGGGCAAAACAGGCCTGCAGCATGTGGATGTCTCCCCCACATCCACAGTCCTTGGGGCAGGAGCTGGGCCAGAGCTAACCACATTACTGAACATCCAAAATATACTATTTAATTCTATGTATATATGCCATATACGTACAAACATATTACACACAAGCACACAAAAATATACCTAATCTACTATATAAACTGTACATTTACAGACAGACAAATTATACACATTCAGCCTCATTTACTGCGATAGGAAAAACATACCCAGAACCCAGAAGGAAAAAAAGAAAAAAGTTCTACCAGTTCTGCATACCTGACTGTACCTGTAGGAGCCCATCACTTCTTGCAACAGGGATGAAATCCAGCAGGTTCTGACAGGCTCTGGAGAACTGGTAGCGGAAATTTTGAGTAGTTCGGAGAGCTAGCAACTACCACCTCTGGTTGGCCCCAGAGAAGGGTAGGAACGGAGATTTCGCAATATCCTTCCTCCAGGAATGTGATGGAAATGAAGATGTTGCATTATCCTTCCCCTGCCACGCCCACCAAGCCACGCCCACCAAGCCACACCACACCGATCAAGCCCCGCCCACAGAACCGGTAGTTTTTTAAAAAATCAGATTTCACCACTGAAATCCATCAACTTGGAAGGATCCGCCGACGCCATCTCAGGATGCATTAAAAAGTTAACAGCGCTTTTCATAAAACCAATAACATATTATATCCCAATAAATTAGCATGTTGCTGTTAACGTGTGTGCTATAGTCCACACTGAGTAAATAACTTTGCCCTGAACTCTTGAAATCCTTCACATCCCGAAAGGGTTAAGCTGGCAAAAGATCACCTCGAATCCTTCTTTGTCATTATTCCTTCTATCAGGGAAGCTCTCTTGTTTTAACATGTGGAAAATGGATGCAATTTAAGAAAATTAGACATTTGGCTTGCATAATGAGCGAGACTGATAGTTTTTTTTTTCCTTTTTAACAATTTGCAGCTCTATTTTTCCGCAATGTGACAAGTTTAAATGGCATCCGAGTAGCTTTTCAAGGGAGATGTCACTCTGTTTTCTTACTAATGCTTCAGCAAGTGCCTTGCCTATTGTCAGGCTGTTAATTCGCTATTATTAAGTACTCCGGAGCTTCTTCCTTGAAAGGGCTGTCAGTTATCCTTCCAGAATGGGTGAGATTTAAAAACCTGGAGGATGTGTCAGGTGTTCTTTCAGTCACTTTCAACTGGTTGGAAAACCACATTTAAAAAAAAAAAAAAAACAGGAGGCTTTCTATAAGCTTGCTCTTCCTTTGTCAACCTGTAAAAAAAGCACATTTAGGGAAATGGCAGGGAAGAGGCACACAGAGCGATTTCTTTTTTTTAAAAAAAAAGGCAACCGTAGTAGCATTTGTTTGCATCCATAATGCACCCTTAAGAAGAGTCTTGCGGAATAGTTTGGAGGGACAGTTTCCCAAATTGCTGGAAATTTTTTTAAAAAATGCAGACCCTGGCTTGGCGTATTTTTAGCATTTGCTCCCAACTTGCAATTTAAAAACAAAAAACAGAAAACCCACCACCACCTTAATATTGCTTAACTTTGGTAAAGGAGAATATTGGTAGGTCAGGGTTGCAATGAAGGGTGTTTGATGCTCTCTGAACTTGGTTGTTTTTCTTGTAGATGATTCGTTAGCGGAATGGAATGGAATAGAATAGAATAGAATAGAATAGAATAGAAGAAAGGATGGAATGGAAGGGAAGGGAAGGGAATAAAATAGAATAGAATAGAATGGAATGGAATGGAATAGAATAGAATATGGAATGGAATAGAATAGAATAGAATGGAATGGAATGGAATAGAATGGAATGGAATGGAATAGAATATGGAATGGAATAGAATAGAATAGAATAGAATGGAATAGAATAGAATGGAATGGAATAGAATATGGAATGGAATAGAATAGAATGGAATGGAATGGAATATGGAATGGAATGGAATGGAATGGAATGGAATGGAATGGAATGGAATGGAATGGAATGGAATAGAACACACTGTGGCACGTACCGGGTAACAGCCTGATACTACTGATAACAATTTCTTTTATAAGTAATAGTCAAGTGCTATTGCTTCTTCAGTGCCTCTAAATGTAACACTTGTCCCTTATCGTGATAGCTTCCACATCTATCTATCTGTCCGTCCATCCATCCATCCAGGCCTGGTCAAAGAGATAATAAAACTGCTGAAGGAATTGTGGCCCGTTGGTTTTCGAATAAATTCCAAAGAATAAGTTCAGGAATAAGCATTTCTGATTCATTGATGTAGAGGGGGTAAAAAAACCGAGCGATGCTGGAAACAGACAAACAATGGAGGGAATAGGCATTAGGAAGCTTCCCCATTATTCATTGTGACAAGAATGAAAGTTCAGATTAGCAAAGGCTCTTTCTCCCCACACAGGCACAAAAGGATATGGAAGCAATTATGCACTCTCAAGGAGATTTTTTTTTTTTTTTTAAAAGAGAGAGTTTGGTAGCATGCTAACACTCAAGCACATGTACTGACATGCAGATTTGGAATATTGTAAGTGGGAGGGGAGAAGTAAGTAGAAAAAATTGCTCTTTGTTTAGTGAAAATAGGAAGCTGAAAGATTAAACTGAGATGGAGGATGAAATATCACATTTTGGGGAGAAAAGATTTACAAAGCTTGTCCGATCCATAGGAAAAAACAGATTTCACTTCCAAAGTTGGTCAAGGACCTCTTGAGTCTTGGCCAATCAGCAGAATCTTTTTTTTATTTTTATTTTATTTTATTTATTTTGTCAAACAATTATAGGGTGATAATTTGTACAAATTAAACGTTAGATAAGTAATGATAAAAAGTAACAAAAGGAGACAATAGGACAGGGATGGTAGGCACAGTGGTGCGCTTATGCACGCCCCTTACAGACCTCTTAGAAAGGGGGAGATGTCAACTGTAGATAGTCTAAGGTTAAAGGTTTTGGGGTTAGGAGTAGAAACCACAGAATCAGGTAGTGCATTCCAGGCGTTGATTACTCTGTTGCTGAAGTCGTATTTTTTGCAGTCAAGTTTGGAGCGGTTGACATTTAATTTCAATCAATTTCGTACTCATGTGTTGTTGCGGTTGAAGGTGAAGTCGTCGTTAACAGGTAGGACATTTTGGTATATGATTTTATGAACTATAATTAGGTCGGAACGGAGACGACGGAGTTGTAAGTTGTCTAAACCAAGAATTTCAAGTCTGGCGGAGTGAGGTATTTTGTTGTGAGAAGAGGAGTGAAGGACTCTTCTTGTGAAATATTTCTGGACTCTCTCAATTGAGTTGATGTCAGATATGCAATGTGGGTTCCATACAGGCGAGCTGTATTCTAGGATTGGTTTGACAAATGTTTTGTAAGCTCTTGTTAGCAGTTCAAAATTACCAGAGAAGAAGCTGCGAAGGATTAGGTTAACAACTCTTAAAGCCTTTTTGGCAATGTTGTTGCAGTGGGCTCTAGGACTCAGGTCATTGGCTTTGAGTACTCCAAGGTCTTTGACAGATTGAGGATTATCAATAAGTTCAATTCCTCCACGTTTATATTTAGTATCTTGGACTTGTAGCTGAAATTATATAGGATCAGATGTCATTGAATTGCTCACTGCAGAGAAAGAAACTGTTGGGAAGATTCACAAACGTTTGTGTACACTTTATGGAAAATCTGCAGTCGACAGAAGTACGGTTAGTCGCAGAAGACATTTTGAGGATGATAAAGAGGTGATTTGCACAGTGTAGAAATGGCTTCATGACCAGAATTAGGAGTGGTACCAATAAGGCATACACGCCCTTGTGTCTCGTTGGAGGAAGGCCATAGAACGGGATGGAGATTACGTGGAAAAATAGGGAGTGTAGAAGAAACATCATTCTTTCTTGTGTGTAAATTTCATTGTGTTCAATAAATAATTGTTGAAGAAAAAAATGTGGTGCATTACTTTCTGGGCGACTCTCGTATTTTGTACACCCCTAATGGGGTAGCTTCTCCCAGAAGAGAATATCTTTCCTTTTGAGAATAAAAAAAATATATACAATCTTGTTAATGGATGTCTTGCTTTACCAAAGAAATTTTAGGCTAAAAATCCACCACACATCCTAATTTTTACATAAATCATCAAACCTTAAGTACAGAGCAAAATAAAATACATCTGTTTTTTCATGGCGTTGATAGATTGACCAGCCATAAACTGAATATTTATCAACCTGTCAAGGACCTAAAATTTCCAGCATTCCAGCTTTGAATAACTACCCTTCAGTCAAGATATAGCCACAAAACTCATGGAATGCAATGTACAAGAACATAAAAAACATCCATTTTTTTTCGAAACCTACAAATCCTTAGGGTTTTTTACTCAAGCCTTGTGAGATGATCCGAGTCCTCAGAGAGGGGCGGCATACAACTCCAATTAAATAATTAATTAATTAATTAATTAAGTAAGTAAGTAAATAAGTAAATAAATAAGTAAATTTGATACTTTTTCAAAAATAGACTAACAATTCTGGGCCTAGAAAGCCTAGAACTACGGCGCCTAAAACACGATTTGAGTATTGCCCACAAGATCATATGCTGCAACATCCTACTGGTCAATGACTACTTCAGCTTCAACCGCAACAACACAAGAGCACGCAACAGATTCAAACTTAATATTAACTGCTCCAAAATTGACTGTAAAAAATATGACTTTAACAATCGAGTTGTCGAAGCGTGGAACTCATTACCGGATTCAATTGTGTCAACCCCTAATCCCCAACATTTCTCCCTTAGACTCTCCACGATTGACCTCTCCAGGTTCCTAAGAGGCCAGTAAGGGGCGTACATAAGTGCACTAGTGTGCCTTTCGTCCCCTGTCCAATTGTCTTTCCTTTCTCTCACTTATCATATATATTTTCTTTCTTTCATATATCCTCTCCTCTAAGTTCACTTTACCCTTATATATATTACTACATGTCTATTTTTCTTCCTATGTATTTGTGTATTGGACAAATGGATAAATAAAATAAATAAATAAATAAAATAATGAGTTTTATAGCTCCATGTTGGAAGACCACAAGTAAACAGCTTTTATTTTTTTACCTGAGGGTCGCCCAGAAAGTAATGCACCACATTTTTTCTCTCCTCCTACAGTAATGGTACAAATGCGAAACTTTAGATATACATTATTTGAATTGTCAGGAGTGCGTGTGTAAATTTTGTGTTTCTTCAGACAGATAGCGTAGCTGCGGCAGTGTTTCGAAATGGCGCCTGTAAGTGATGTACATTACAAGGAGTGAATTTCTCACTGCAGAGAAAGAAACTGTTGGGAACATTCACAAACGTTTTTGTCCAGTTGATGGAGAATCTGCAGTCGACAGAAGTACGGTTAGTCGCTGGGCACAGAGGGTGAGGGTGAAGAGGTGATTCACACAATGCAGAAATGGCTTTGTGACCAGAACAAGGGGTGGGCTGCTGCTTGGATGTGGGGGGGGGGGGGACTCAGTGGGGTAGCAAAAATGGGGCTCCACCCCAGAGCACCAAATTTGCACTGAAAGTTGAAATAAAATGCAGGGCATCCTGCATAAGCCACGCCCACAGTGTGGTAGTAAAAGTTTAGGTAGCCCTTCACTGCCAACAGGGCATACGCGCCCTTGTGTCTCGCTAGAGGAAGGCCATAGATTAGAATTGCCCCCACCCTCCTTGCCTTTCGTAAGCTACTTAAAACCCACCTTTGCCGCCAGGCATGGGGGAATTAAGATTCCTTTTCCCCCTAGGCCTTTACAATTTTATGCTTGGTATGTTTGTATGTATGTTTGGTTTTTTATATTAAGGGGTTTTTAATTTGTTTTTAGTATGGGATTACTATTGTATACTGTTTTATGATTGCTGTTAGCCACCCTGAGTCTTCGGAGAGGGGCGGCATATAAATCCAATAGATAGATAGATAGATAGATAGATAGATAGATAGATAGATAGATAGATAGATAGATAGATGATAGATAGATAGATAGATAGATAAGATAGATAGATAAGATGATAGATAGATAGATAGACAGACAGACAGACAGACAGACAGACAGACAGACAGACAGACAGACAGACAGACAGATAGATGATAGATAGATAGATAGATAAGATAGATAGATAGATAGATAGATAGATAGATAGATAGATAGATAAGGTAGATAGAAAGATAGATAAGATAGATAGATAGATAAGATAGATAGATAAGATAGATAGATAAGATAGATAGATAGATAAGATAGATAGATAGATAGATAAGATAGATAGATAGATAGATAGATAAGATAGATAGATAGATAGATAGATAGATAGATAAGATAGATAAGATAGATAGATAGATAGATAGATAGATAGATAGATAGATAGATAGATAGATAGATAGATAAGGTAGATAGAAAGATAGATAAGATAGATAGATAGATAAGATAGATAGATAAGATAGATAGATAAGCTAGATAGATAAGCTAGATAGATAAGCTAGATAGATAGATAGATAAGATAGATAGATAGATAGATAGATAAGATAGATAGATAGATAGATAGATAGATAGATAGATAAGATAGATAGATAGATAGATAGATAGATAGATAGATAGATAGATAGATAGATAGATAGATAGATAGAACAGGATGGAGATTACATGGGGGAAAAAGGGAGTGTAGAAGAAACATCCTTCTTTCTTGTGTGTAAGTTTCATTGTGTTCGATAAATAATTGTTGAAGAAAAAAAATGTGGTGCATTACTATCTGGGCGACCCTCGTAGATCTATCCAGAGAGGATCTGCATAGGGAAACCAGATCCCATGAAAATGGCCCAGGCTGAAGAAAACCAGGGATGACCTCTTACATGTTTCTCATTCAATTCATTAAGGCTTTTGCAGAAAAAAACAAGCCCACAAGATTGTGTTTCGTGGCTCTAAAAGCGCAGCCGTCATGCACTTTGGAGTGTAAACGTGACATATGCAGAGCTGATTGAAAGCAAACAGGCTTGTTTCAATGCCTGCGGGGAAAACAACACCTCGTATATTTTCTCACTGACAAAACAACTGTGAAAATAATTGAGAGCCTCGCAGAAACCAATGTTGTTACCTCAGCATTATTGATTTTCATCAGACATCTTAATCTAGCCTATGACAAAACTTTGGCCCTCGCGGTAAGATATAGCTTTCCTTTCCAGGAAAAAAATGGTATTTGTAGAAGGAGTTTGCGATCCAAGTTATGGATTCTTTTGAAGGCAAGCCCATCCTGGAAATGAGGAAAGGAGGTGGCTTTATTCCATGTAGAGTGGTACCTCTACCTAAGAACGCCTCTACTTACGAACTTTTTTAGATAAGAACCGGGTTTTCAAGATTTTTCTGCCTCTTCTCAAGGTTCTACTTGCAAACCCGAGTCTCCGAAACTGTAACCAGAAAAGGCCGGGAGAAGCCTCCGTGGGGCCTCTCTAGGATCTCTTGGGAGGAAACAGGGCCGAAAAAGGCGGGGAGAAGCCTCCGTGGGGCCTCTCTAGGATCTCTTGGGAGGAAACAGGGCCGAAAAAGGCAGGGAGAAGCCTCAGTGGGGCCTCTCTAGGAATCTCCTGGGAGGAAACAGGGCTGAAAAGGGCAGGGAGAAGCCTCTGTGGGGCCTCTCTAGGAATCTCCTAGGAGGAAACAGGGCTGAAAAAGGCATGGAGAAGCCTCCGTGGGGCCTCTCTAGGAATCTCCTGGGAGGAAACAGGGCTGAAAAAGGCAGGGGGAAGCCTCCGTGGGGCCTCTCTAGGAATCTCCTGGGAGGAAACAGGGCTGAAAAAGGCAGGGGGAAGCCTTTGTGGGGCCTCTCTAGGAATCTCTTGGGAGGAAACAGGATGGGAAAAGGTGGGAAGAAGCCTCCGTGGGGCCTCTCTAGGAATCTCCTGGGAGGAAACAGGGCCTCCACCCTCTCTGTGGTTTCCCCAATCGCACACCTTATTTGCTTTTACACTGATTCCTATGGGAAAAATTGCTTCTTCTTACAAACTTTTCCACTTAAGAACCTGGTGACGGAACGAATTATGTTCGTAAGTAGAGGGACCACTGTATTTTGACTCTTGAAGAAAGCCAAGGAAAGAAGGTTTGAGAGAGTGCTGGGTTCACTTACATTTCTTACCTGTTCAGAAATGGGAGCATGTGGAGGTGCATGCATGGATTTCACACGCATGACACATCTACACATACTTCTCATGTTCCGTGTTGACCTTCTGATGGATGGAAAAAGCCACCTGCCGCCGCTGCTACCAGTTTGCCCAAACCGGGCCAAACTGGTAAGAACCCACCACCAATTTGGAGACTGCATGTGGAAAAATGTGGTTCTCCTAAATTCTTTGGTCCTTTTCAACACAAATTGTTATTTCTAAGCCTTAGAACCTAGAATCAAAAGGCTGGAAGTGACCTTGGAGGTGTGGGTGGGTTGGTGTCTTGGCATATTCGGGTCTCTTCCTGTATAAGTTTCAGAGATTTCTGGCAAATTTACACAGGAAGAAACCCAAATATGCCAAGACCTAAATACCTATACCCATGAAAATCTATGAATATATACTGTATATCATCTATATCTATCTATATTTATTTATTTATATCTATATCTATGTCTGTCTGTCTATCTATCTATCTGTCTATCTTTCTATCTATCTATCTATATCTATCTATTTATCTATCTATCTATCTCTATATCTATCTATCTATCTATATCTATCTTTCTATCTATCTATCTATCTATCTATCTATCTATCTATCTCTATCTATCTATCTATATCTATCTATCTATCTTTCTATCTATATCTATCTATCTTTCTATCTATCTATCTATCTATCTATCTATCTATCTATCTGCACTTCTATTACTACTAGTTTTTCTCATCTTTCCTATCATCCTTTTCCTCCCACTTAGGACTGTATGACTGTAACTTGTTGCTTGTATCCTAGGATTTTTATTAATATTGATTGTTTCTTCATTGCTTATTTGACCCCTGTGATAATCATTGAGTGTTGTACCACATGATTCTTCACAAATGTATATTTATGTACGCTGAGAGCATAGGCACCAAGACAAATTCTTTGTGTGTCCAATCAAACTTCTTGGCCAATAAAATTCTATTCTATTCTATATATATGTTTGTATGTGTGTATGTGTACATGTGTATCTGTAAAGGCATATTATATTTATTATATTACATGATATACCGGAGTATATAAAATACACCTAGATTTTAGAGGTGGAAAACAAGGAAAAAAATATTCTGAACCAAATAGTGAAGTAATATATTATTTAATAAAACACCAGGGGTAGCAGAATACTTTTTACAACATGTATACATGTTACAACCATCTACACTTTTTACAAACTTCAAACTTGACAGTTTTAAGACCTTTGGACTTCAATTCCCAGAAATCCTCATGTTAGATGGGGTAAATAGAAGGTTAAAACACCTCAAACAGGCTCTTTTCACCATCCCCAAGCATCCAGGATCTCTCTACCAGTTTCCCAGACTTCTGTCCACCCCATTTTTGCAAACAACTGGACAATTTTTCACAAAAATGGGACGTGGGGTGGGGCTTCGGGACAGCAAAAGTGGCTATATTCAGTATATAAGATGCACTGAGATTTCCACCCTCTTTTAGGAGGAAATGGGTGTGTTTTATACTCCAAAAAATACAGTATGTCATTAGCCTGGCCTTGAGCACCATACTCAAAAGTATTCTTTCGAGCACCTAACCCAAAGCACCTAACTGAAATGTTTTCTTTGCTGCAGTTACTGAGATTCGCCACAGGATGGAGCCAAATAGTTGCAAATCTGATTTATGGTCATGGCTATCAGACATTTCTCATTTTTATTATTTCTAGTTTTCGATTTGTTCAGAATAGGTCGAATGATGTACAGAAGCTGATGATAAAATCCAATTTTTATCAATGGGAAAGTTGACTCCGTTAGAAATTGGGTTGAATATTATTATTTTTTTTAAAAGAAAACCTTTATGAAACATAATTATGTTAGTACGCAAGTGGGTCTCTAAAGAGAAAGTATAGTTGAAGAATATGATATTTCATTTGTTTAAAAAAATCACTTTAATAAAGCTAATGCTGCAAGCACAAACACAAAAACTTTAATTAGGCACACCTATTAATCAAAGGCTGCAAAAATCACGCCATGCACAAGATAGCAGGAAAGGCCATCCTTTTCTGAACTTGTAATTCCCTAGATTTTGATAGCTCTACTAGTCCTCATGAACAAACATGCTTATAAATAATGCTTTTTTAATACTCCAAGGGGCACAATCCAGCAAATACTGAATATTTAGCTGCCTCGTTAGAGGGAGGGACGGAGCAAGGGGCCAAATTCTATATGTCATTATTATTATTATTTATTTATTTATATAGTGTTCCCTCGATTTTCACGCGGGATGTGTTCCAATTTGCGTGAAGTAGAGATGCGGAACTAAATACACCATTTTTGGCTATGAACAGTATCACAAGCCTTCCCTTAACACTTTAAAGCCCTAAATTGCCATTTCCCATTCCCTTAACAACCACTTACTCACCATTATTACTGGTACTCACCATTGAATAAGACACTTAGTGATCCTGCTATTTATAAATATAATTATTTATTAACAATAATTATTATTATTATTTTATTTGCAAAACTTATTAGTTTGGCGATGACGTATGACATCATCGGGCAGGAAAAACTGTGGTAGTATAGCGGGAAAAACCGTGAAGTATTTTTTAATTAATTTTTTTTTAAAAAACGTGGTATAGGCTATTCACAAAGTTCTAACCCACGAAAATCGAGGGAACACGGTATATATATACCATATATATGTGTGTGTATATGTATGTATATATGTATTTATGAATGTATGTGGGGTAGGGGAGTAGCTTTTGCCTGAGATTATCATTATAATTATTAACAATTTTTTTTTTTTTGTTATTTATTTGCAAAACTTATTAGTTTGCCGATGATGTATGACGTCATCGGGTGGGAAAAACCGTGGTATAGGGGAAAAAATGTGAAGTATTTTTAATTAATATTTTTTGAAAAACCGTGGTATAGGCTATTCGCAAAATTCAAACCCGTGAAAATTGAGGGAACACTGTATATACAGTATATACTGTATATATACAGTATATGTATGTATGTATGTATGTATGTGTGTATGTATGTATGTATGTATGTATGTGGGGTAGGGGAGTAGCTTTTGCCTGAGATATATTCAAAACATCGTACAAATTGCAAGATAATATCCAAAGAAAATGGTTCAATTTAGTCTGAGGTCTCAAAAAGATATATTTTTTTCTATTGTAAGAACTTGCTAAGGGAGTATTCCAATTGTTAATTTTCCATTCACCAATCATTTATAATTTTATGCAAAATCCTGCAACTGCATTATTATCCAATGTATAGGATCACCTTTCAGGGATTACAGTAATATATTGCATTATTTTATTTTATTGATTGATTGATTTGTCCAATACACCATGAGGGTTTTAGTGAGTATACACATAGTAAAATATATGATGAAGGTTAAAGAGGATATACTCATAGTAAAATATATCTAAGAAAGAATAGAAGTTATAGGAATAGAACATATCAATGAAAGAATAAAAGAAGGGATATAGGAATAGAAGAAAGGTATAGGAGATATAGGAGAGCAATAGGACAGGGGACGGAAGGCACTCTAGTGCACTTGGACTCGCCCCTTACTGACCTCTTAGGAATCTGGATAGGTCAACCATGGATAATCTAAGGGTAAAGTGTTGGGGGTTTGGGGATGACACTATGGAGTCCGGTAATGAGTTCCACGCTTCGACAACTCGATTGCTAAAGTCGTATTATTTACAGTCAAGTTTGGAGCAGTTAATATAAAGTTTAAATCTGTTGTGTGCTCTTGTGTTGTTGTGGTTGAAGCTGAAGTAGTCGCCGACAGGCAGGACGTTGCAGCATATGATCTTGTGGGCAATACTTAGATCTTGTTTAAGGCGTCTTAGTTCTAAGCTTTCTAGGCCCAGGTCTAGTCTCGTAGGGTATTCCATTTCGAGTGGAGGAGTGAAGGGCTCTTCTGGTGAAGTATCTTTGGACATTTTCAAGGGTGTTGATGTCTGAGATGCGATATGGGTTCCAAACGGATGAGCTTTAAAAGGTTAGTCTTTTTTTTTTTAAGCACGAAGAGGACTAGAAGACTGCAAGGCCTTAAAATACAGTTGGGGATGTGTGTGAAGAGCAGAACAGGACAGCAGCTTAGCACGAGGCAGAGATGTCGGCATTGGTTATCTGAGGTAATCTTCTTTCAAAAACGGGATTTGCCTCCGTTGGGGACACGGTATCGATTTATAGCTCTCCTCTCGGATTTCTTATGGTTCAAGAACAGGCCACAGCCTCCATTTTATTATTTATTTATTTATTTATTTATTTATTTATTTATTCATTCATTCATTCATTCATTCATTCATTCATTCATTTGTATGCCGCCCCTCTCCGAAGACTCGGGGCAGCTAACAACAATATATAAAGACAATGTAAACAAATCTAATATTAAAAATAATCTTAAAAACCCCAATTTAAAGAACCACTCATACATACAAGCATACCATGTATAAATTCTATAAGCCTAAGGGGAAGGGAAAATTTCAATTCCCCCATGCCTGACGACAGAGGTGGGTTTTAAAGAGCTTGCGAAAGGCAAGGAGGGTGGGGGCAACTCTGATATCTGGGGAGAGCTGGTTCCAGAGGGTCGGGGCCGCCACAGAGAAGGCTCTTCTCCTGGGTCCTGCCAAACGACATTGCTTAGTCGACGGGACCCGGAGAAGGCCAACTCTGTGGGACCTAACCGGTCGCTGGGATTCGTGCGGCAGAAGGCGGTCCCGGAGATTTGGGGGTTTTTTTAAGCTTTATTTATTCAATTTTTAGAAATTAAAAGAGAGATTTAAAAAAGAGAGTCACTAGTCTGAAATAGTATAGGTCCATGATGGTGAATCTATGGCACGCATGCCACAGGTGGCACATGAAAGCTATAACGGAGGACACACGAGGCGTTGCCCTATGTCAGCTCCAGCGCGGATGCTGGAGCTCTTGCCTCACAATCAGGAGTTTGTGAGTTCGATCCTAGGTAGAGGCAGGTGTAGGGTCTCCCCTGCTTGGGCAGGGGATTGGAATAGATGGCCTGCAAGGTCCCTTCCAACTCAGTTAATCTGAATCAATGGCAAACCAGATTCACTTCTGCAACTTCAGGGACAAAAAAAACCCCAAAACAAAACCTCAGCTTTTGCCACCAAGTACCTTCCTCCCATTGCCAGAAATACAAAGTTGCCCCAAGAAAGCTCAGTGCAAAATCCACTTGCAAGATAGAATAGAATAGAATAGAATTTTTATTGGCGAAGTGTGATTGGACACACAAGGAATTTGTCTTGGTGCATATGCTCTCAACGTACATAAAATAAAATATACATTTGTCAAGAATCATGTGGTACAACACTTAATGATTGTCATAGGGGTCAAATAAGCAATGAAGAAGCAATATTAATAAAAATCTTAGGATATACGCAACAAGTTACAGTCATACAGTCAACATGGGAGGAAATGGGTGATAGGAATGATGAGAAAAACTAGTAGAATAGAAGTGCAGATTTAGTAGAAAGTCTGACAGTTTTGAGGGAATTATTTGTTTAGTAGAGTGATGGCGTTCGGGAAAAAACTGTTCTTGTGTCTAGTTGTCTTGGTGTGCAGTACTCTGTAGCGACGTTTTGAGGGTAGGGGTTGAAACAATTTGTGTCCAGGATGTGAGGGGTCAGTAAATATTTTACCCGCCCTCTTTTTGACTCGTGCAGTCTACAGGTCCTCAATGGAAGGCAGGTTGGCAGTAATTGCTTTTTCTGCAGTTCTGATTCTCCTCTGAAGTCTGTGTCGGTCCTGTTGGGTTGCAGCACCAAACCAGACAGTTATAGAGGTGCAGATGACAGACTCAAGGATTCCTCTGTAGAACTGTATCAGCAGCTCCTTGGGCAGTTTGAGCTTCCTGAGCTGGCGCAGAAAGAACATTCTTTGTTGTGCTTTTTTGATGATGTTTTTGATGTTAGGTGACCATTTTAAGTCTTGAGATATGATAGAACCTAGAAATTTGAAGGTCTCTACTGTTGATACTGTGTTGTCTAGTATCGTGAGAGGTGGGAAGGTGGAAGGGTTTCTCTTAAAGTCTACCACCATTTCTACGGTTTTGAGTGTGTTCAGTTCTAGATTGTTCTGGTCACACCACAAGGATAGTTGTTCAATTTCCCGTCTGTATGCGGATTCATCATTGTCTCGAATGAGTCCGATCACTGTTGTATCATCTGCAAACTTCAGTAGTTTAACAGATGGATCGTATGAGATGCAGATCAGCAGGAAGCATTATTATTATTATGTAAATCCACAGGAACTGAATTTAAACATGCCTGGGATAAACATATATCCAACCTAAGATAAAATACAGGAAGTAGTATAAGAGCAGACTAGATGGGCCAGGAGGTCTTTTTATGCCGTCAATAATAATAATAATAATAATAATAATAATAATAATAACAACAACAACAACAACAACAACAACAACAATGCCCTCATCACCTCGAGGCTCGACTACTATAACGCTCTCTACATGGGGCTACCTTTGAAAAGTGTTCGGAAACTTCAGATCGTGCAGAATGCAGCTGCGAGAGCAATCATGGGCCTACCTAGGTATGCCCATGTCACACCAACACTCCGCAGTCTGCATTGGTTGCCGATCAGTTTCCGGTCACAATTCAAAGTGTTGGTTATGACCTATAAAGCTCTTCATGGCATCAGACCAGATTACCTCAGGGACCACCTTCTGCTGCACGAATCCCAGTGACCAGTTAGGTCCCACAGAGTGGGTCTTCTCCGGGTCCCGTCAACCAAACAATGTCGCTTGGCGGGACCCAGAGGAAGAGCCTTCTCTGTGGCGGCCCCGGCCCTCTGGAACCAACTCCCCCCAGAGATTAGAATTGCCCCCACCCTCCTTGCCTTTCGAAAGCTGCTTAAAACCCACCTCTGCCACCAGGCATGGGGGAACTGAGATATTCTTTCCCCCTAGGCCTTTACAATTTTATGCATGGTATGTCTGTATGTATGATTGGTTTTTATATAATGGGTTTTTAACTGTTTTTAGTATTGGATTTTGTTATATAATGTTTTATTGCTGTTGTTAGCCGCCCCGAGTCTGCGGAGAGGGGCAGCATACAAATCCAATAAATAATAATAATAATAATAATAATAATAATAATAATGGTGATGGTGATGATGATGATGATGATAACAACAATAATAACAATAACAATGATAATAACGACAATAATAAAGTAAAATAATAAAATGTAAATTGATTTTTTTATTTCTTTATATTGATTCATTTTTACACAAACGACTACCATCCCATACACTGGTAGGCAAAGAAATGAAACAGAAATTTAAAAACGAACTCCGCTGCGTCAAGTTGCTAGTCCACGTTGTGCAACGGGCTGAACCTTCCAGTCCCGGGTTCCAACCGCCTGCAGAGGCCGCTCGCCAGCCCCACCGGGACACACGTGACGCCGGGCAGGTCTTCCCAAAGCGGCCGAGCTTCACTGCGGATCCCGGGGGGTTGGTGTGTTTTTTTCTCCCCCTCGGGCGAATGGCTTTCTCCGGGTTTTCACGCGAGACCCTCCTGGCCGGCACGGCGGCTGTCGGGGCGGCGCTGGCGGTGGGCTTCTTGGCAGGTAAGGCGACACGTGGAGATCCTCCTTCGCCCCCGGGACACGTGGAAGGGGAAACGGGGGTTTGGGGTTAGGAAGCGGCTACCTGGCGCCCGCGTGGGTGGAAAAGGGAGCCTCGTGGGCGCTTTAGGGTCGCTTGGGGAAATGGGGCTGCGCCCGCGGGCTACCTGTTGCAAAAAGGAGGCGGGCGGGCAGGTATCTGTCCCACCTGCCGCCTAGCGGCGCCGTCGAACCATTACGCCTGGAACTGGCCAGCGTTGAAAAGCGGGGCTTTGTTTTGGAAAATAAATAGAATTCTTTATTGGCAAAGTGTAATTGGACACACAGGGAATTTATTTATTTATTTATTTTAATTTATTTTTTATTTATTTTATTTATTTTGTCCAATACACAATGAGGGTTTTAGCGGGTATATATCTATATACACATAGTAAAATACATGATGAAGGTTATAGATGAGATACTCATAGTAAAATATATCTAAGAAAGAATAGAAAAGAAGGTATAGTAATAGAACATATCAATGAAAGAATAGAAGAAGAGATATAGGAATAGAAGAAAGGTATAGGAGATATAGGAGAGCAATAGGACAGGGGACGGAAGGCATTCTAGGGCACTTGTACTACTTGTCTTTGGTGCATGTGCTCTCGGTGTACATAAAAATATATATATACATTTGTCAAGAATTGTGAGGTTCAATACTTAATGATTGTCATAGGGTACAAAGAATAGAATAGAATTTTGTATTGGCCAAGTGTGACTGGACACACAAGGAATTTGTCTTTGGTGCAGATGCTCTCAGCGAAGCAATCTATGCGTGTATAAAGTGTTATATGTTTATATTAAGTGTTATATGTTTACAAAGAAAATGGTGGTATACAAAATTAGTATCGGTGCAGGGTGGATCATATTCACTTTGAGATTATGGATAAGAGGATGAATTCGGCCAACAAAACTAATCTGAGGGAACTGATGGGACGTTGGGACAAGTTGAGAGGATATGTGGTCAGTAGAATTCGAGACCAAGGTATAAAGAATAAATTAGAACTACTTTACAATAGGTAAATAGATATACTGCTCTTAAGTTAAAATGGTGTATAGAAAATGATGTAATTATCTATTAGGTATAAATACACCATTAATCGTTTGTGGATACTCTTAATTGAATGGTGATTTGCAAAGCATGTAGTGGATACTTTAAATTCTAAAAACGTGGCAATCTTCTTCAGCTTTCTAAATATACTGCTCAAAAAAAATAAAGGAAGCACTCAAATAACACATCCTAGATCTGAAATATTCTCATTGAATACTTTGTTCAGTAGAAAGCTGAACATGCACAACAGCATGTGAAATTGATTGTCAATCAGTGTTGCTTCCTAAGTGGACAGTTTGATTTCACAGAAGTTTGATTGACTTGGAGTTATGTTGTGTTGTTTAAGTGTTCCTTTTATTTTTTTTGAGCAGTGTATATAAATATGAGACATTGTATCGTAGCCGTTGTCAGCTACAAAAAAAATTAGTTGAACTCTTTGTGTTACTGGGCTCCGGAATCAAGCTTTTCAGTAGCAGTAGCATTTAGACTTATATACTGCTTCACAGTGTCTTTATAGCCCTCTTTAAGCAGTTTTTACAGAGAGTCAGGCCCTTACTTCCAACAGCCTGGGTCCTCATTTTGCCCACCTTGGAAGGATGGAAGGCTGAGTCAACCTTGAGCTTACTTTTATTATTATTATTATTATTATTATTATTATTATTATTATTATTTATTGGATTTGTATGCCGCCCCTCTCCGCAGGCTCGGCGCGGCTCACAACAGTGGTAAAACATGAACAATCCAATTAATAAAAACAACTATTATATATAGTTGTTTTATTATAAAAACATAGAAACATAGAAACATAGAAGTCTGACGGCAGAAAAAGACCTCATGGTCCATCTAGTCTGCCCTTATACTATTTTCTGTATTTTATCTTAGGATGGATATATGTTTATCCCAGGCATGTTTAAATTCAGTTACTGTGGATTTATCTACCACGTCTGCTGGAAGTTTGTTCCAAGGATCTACTACTCTTTCAGTAAAATAATATTTTCTCATGTTGCTTTTGATCTTTCCCCCAACTAACTTCAGATTGTGTCCCCTTGTTCTTGTGTTCACTTTCCTATTAAAAACACTTCCCTCCTGAACCTTATTTAACCCTTTAATATATTTAAATGTTTCAATCATGTCCCCCCTTTTCCTTCTGTCCTCCAGACTATACAGATGGAGTTCATGAAGTCTTTCCTGATACGTTTTATGCTTAAGACCTTCCACCATTCTTGTAGCCCGTCTTTGGACCCATTCAATTTTGTCAATATCTTTTTGTAGGTGAGGTCTCCAGAACTGAACACAGTATTCCAAATGGGGTCTCACCAGCATTCTATATAGCGGGATCATAATCTCCCTCTTCCTGCTTGTTATACCTCTAGCTATGCAGCCAAGCATCCTACTTGCTTTCCCTACCGCCTGACTGCACTGTTCACCTATTTTGAGACTGTCAGAAATCATTACCCCTAAATCCTTTTCTTTTGAAGTATTTGCTAACACAGAACTGCCAATACAATACTCAGACTGAGGATTCCTTTTCCCCAAGTGCATTATTTTACATTTGGAAACATTAAACTGCAGTTTCCATTGCTTTGACCATTTATCTAGTAAAGCCAAACATACACACACAAAAAAAACCAAACATACACACAAACATACCATGCATAACTTGTAGGGGGGAACTAGGAGGAAAGGATAACTTAACTCCCCCATGCCTGGCGACAAAGGTGGGTCTTAAGTAATTTGCGAAAGACAAGGAGGGCGGTCCTGGAGATAATCTGGTCCAGTGCCATGAAGGGCTTTATAGGTTATTAACTCTCTATTTTTGTTTCTTTTCCTTTTTTCCCATCCTATTGCAGAACCTATCCCAGCAATTAGTATACTCTCGCTCATCTATATTTGTTATTTCTTTAGTTAAACTATCCATTTCTGCACCCAATTATATCTTCCTCAATAGGCATAGTTTTGCTCTTCGAATATTGTGCGAGTTCTATTATCGCTGCTGTCATTATATGAAGTTTTTTTAAAAAATTCTGTAGCCCCCATCCAAGATCACCCTAAATCTCTGGCTGGGAGAGACTTCTGGGAGTTGAAGCCCGCCCCACATTTAAGTGACCAAATTTTGGGGGTAGGTGGGTGGGAAGTCTGTTAAACATAGTAGAGTGTCCTTCCATCCAGCATTTTATTTATTCATTCATTCATTTATTGGATTTGTATGCTGCCCCTCTCCGCAGACTCGGGGCGGCTAACAACAGTGACAAAAAACAGAATGTAAAAACCCAATACTACAACAGTTAAAAACCCTTGTTATAAAACCAATCATACATACAAACATACCATGCATAAATTGTAGAAGCCTAGGGGGAAAGATTATCTTAGTTCCCCCAAGCCTGACGGCAGAGGTGGGTTTTGAGGAGCTTACAAAAGGCAAGGAGGGTGGGGGCTATTCTAATCTCTGGGGGGAATTGATTCCAGAGGGTCAGGGCCGCCACAGATAAGGCTCTTCCCCTGGGCCCCGCCAACCGACATTGTTTTGTTGACGGGACCCGGAGAAGACCCACTCTGTGGGAACTAACTGGTCGCTGGGATTCGTGCGGCAGAAGGCGGTCCCTGAGATAAACTGGCCCGGTGCCATGAAGGGCTTTATAGGTCATGACCAACACTTTGAATTGTGACTGGAAACTGATCAGCAACCAATGCAGACTGCGGAATGTTGGTGTGACATGGGCATATTTAGGGAAGCCCATGATTGCTCTCGCAGCTGCATTCTGCACGATCTGAAGTTTCTGAACACTTTTTCCCATCTCACAACTGTCTTTGGCTTGAACCCGTGTCCTGGATTTCCTTAGCTACGTAACATGACCTAGACGAGGTCAGGGACCCTTTGGCAATACCGAGCTCACTTTAAAAACTTAAGCGGGATGGGAGACCACCCAGATATGCAAAGCTATAAGAAGGCCAAATGGAGACATCTTTAATGTTCTGGAAGAGGTTTGGGGAAAAACAACTTAGGTATTTTTGGGTGAGAAGGTGCATTGTTGTGTCTGAGAAGCCATCAAAGCAGAATCGGATCAAAAGAAGAAGAGGAGGTTGTTGTTGTTGGCCTTAAGCAAGTGACAGGAACAAACTTTTGAAAAGGGTGCTCAAGCTGTGATGAAAACGTCATGGTGAAACCAGGCCTCTCCTTGGGAGGATTGGAGTAGATTGGGCTAAGCCCTAATTAATCCACTTAGTTCCCTAAGCCACCATTCACCGTTGTCCCATCCATTTTAATCTTTTGATAAGGCAGGACTGTCAAACTAGATTTCATTGAAGGACACGTCAGGGTTGTGTTTGACCTCGGGGTGGGGGGGTAGTGTGGCCAGGGGGCACGTGTCCAGCTCAACATCATTTGTTTCAGGGGTGCCTGCAGCACCCCAAGCACTGTGCCAGCGAAAATGGGATTTCCGAGCTCCATTTTTGGCTGCAATGGCCTACTACAACCCTCTGCCAGCGAAAACAGAATTCCAGAGTTCCATTTTCAACTGTGATTAGATTAGATTAGATTTATTGGATTTATATGCCGCCCCTCTCCGTAGACTCGGGGCGGCTCACAACAATAGCAAAAAACAGTACATAGTGACAAATCCAATGCCCACCAATCCAATTACAATTTTAAGTTAAGCAATTCATAAAACAATCCCAATATATATAAAAAACAAGCACACAATCAATCAAACAGCAAAACAACATGGGCATGGGGGAGATGTTTTAGTTCCCCCATGCCTGATGGCAGAGGTGGGTTTTAAGGAGTTTACGAAAGGCAAGGAGGTGGGAGGGTGGGAGCAATCCTAATCTCAGGGGGGGGCTGGTTCCAGAGGGTCGGAGCCATCACAGAGAAGGCTCTTCCCCTGGGTCCCGCCAGACGACATTGTTTAGTCGACGGGACCCGAAGAAGGCCGACTCTGTGGGACCTAACCAGTCACTGGGATTCATGCGGCAGAAGGTGGTCCCGAAGATATTCTGGTCCGGTGCCATGAAGGGCTTTATAGGTCATAACCAACACTTTGAATTGTGACCGGAAACTGATCGGCAACCAATGCAGACTGTGGAGTGTTGGAGTAATATGGGCATACTTAGAGAGGCCCATGATTGCTCTTGCAGCTGCATTCTGCACGATCTGAAGTTTCCGAACACTTTTCAAAGGTAGCCCCATGTAGAGAGCGTTACAGTAGTCGAGCCTCGAGGTGATGAGGGCATGAGTGACTGTGAGCAATGACTCCCGGTCCAAATAGGGCCACAACTGGCGCACCAGGCAAACCTGGGCAAACGCCCCCCTCACCACAGCTGAAAGGTGTTTTTCTAATGTGAGCTGTGGATCGAGGAGGACGCCCAAGTTGCGGACCCTCTCTGAGGGGGTCAATAATTTCCCTCCCCCAGGGTAATGGACGGACAGATAGGATTGTCCTTGGGAGGCAAAACTCACAGCCACTCTGTCTTGTCTGGGTTGAGTTTGAGTTTGTTGACACCCATCCAGGCCCCAACAGCCTCCAGGCACCGGTGATGGCTTCCTGCAACCCTCTGCCAGCGAAAACAGGATTCCCGAGTTCCATTTTCAGCTGTGATGGCTTCCTGCAACCCTCTGCCAGCGAAAACAGGATTCCCGAGTTCTGTTTTTGGCAGCGATGGCCTTCTGCAATCCTCTGCCAGTGAAAATGGAGCTCTGGGGGGGTCTTCTGAAGGCAACATCTATCACCATGGGGTTGAGTTGGTGTGGCACATTGGTTAGAATGCAGCACTGCAGGTTATTTTAGTTAACTGCTAGCTGTAGTTCACCAGTTCAAATCTCACCAGGCTCAAGGTTGACTCAGCCTTCCATCCTTCCGAGGCAGGTCAAATGAGGACCCAGATTGTTGGGGGCAATAGGCTGATTCTGTAAACCATTTAGAAAGGGCTGTAAAAGCATTATGAAGTGGTATACTGTATAAGTCTAAAATGCTAAATGAACAAATATGAAAAGTATTTATTATATGACTGAGGATGGATTGGTTTGCTTTTGAAAGGCAGAAGATACCGTGGGACAGATTTATTTGCCTTTGGTACCGCCAGCCAGTCATGTGGCTTCTTGCAAGGGAGCGGCAACCTTCACAAATATGTCTTGGATCACTCGGTACGAGAGCACCCTCTTTTGAAGAAGCTGAGATTGGTAAGTCCCGGTTATCAATGGATCTGAACCAGGGGTGAAATCCAGCAGGTACTGACTGGTTCTGGAGAACTGGCATCAGAAATTTTGAGTAGTTTGGAGAATTGGCAAGTACCACCTCTGGCTGGCCCAGGAGTGGGGAGGGAATGGGGATTTTGCAGTATCCTTCCCCTGGAGTGGGGAGGGAAAGGGGATTTTGCAGTATCCTTCCCCTGGAGTGCGGAGGGAATGGGGATTTTGCAGTATCCTTCCCCAGGAGTGGGGAGGGAATGGGGATTTTGCAGTATCCTTCCCCTGGAGTGGGGAGGGAATGGGGATTTTGCAGTATCCTTCCCCTGGAGTGGGGAGGGAATGGGGATTTTGCAGTATCCTTCCCCCAGGAGTGGGGAGGGAATGGGGATTTTGCAGTATCCTTCCCCCAGGAGTGGGGAGGGAATGGGGATTTTGCAGTATCCTTCCCCCAGGAGTGGGGAGGAAATGGAGATTTTGCAATATCCTTCTCCCAGAAGTGTGGAGGGAAAGGAGATTTTGCAGTATCCTTCCCCCAGGAGTGCGGAGGGAATGGTGATTTTGAATTGTGGGATAGAGAGAGACCATACAGGGTCATGCTGGGAAATCTCCATTTCCAGAGGTCATCCCCGCCAGACTTGGTAAAGTTCTTTCAGGGACCACATTCATGGAATTGCAGAATAACTTATCACTCTTTTGCTTTTTCTAGGCTGTATCTTCTACTCCTGGCAAAAAGCTACGGATCTCTTGTGATCAGGCCCAGTTAGTGGCAAACCTGATTAGGCTTGTTGGAGCAAAAAAGGTAATTGAAATAGGTAAGTGATATTGCCTACAAGCAGAAAGATTCGGGACTGAGTCCCACAATAAGTCACCTACCCTACAAGTCACAGTCTAACTTTCTAACTTTATGCCCATGTTACACCAACACTCCGCAGTCTGCATTGGTTGCCGATCAGTTTCCGGTCACAATTCAAAGTGTTGGTTATGACCTATAAAGCCCTTCATGGCACCGGACCAGATTATCTCAGGGACCACCTTCTGCTGCACAAATCCCAGCGACCAGTTAGGTCCCACAGAGTGGGTCTCCACCAGGTCCCGTCAACTAAACAATGCCGCTTGGCAGGACCCAGGGGAAGAGCCTTCTCTGTGGCGGCCCCGACTCTCTGGAACCAGATCCCCCCAGAGATTAGAATTGCCCCCACCCTCCTTGCATTTCGTAAACTTCTTAAAACCCACCTCTGCCGTCAGGCATGGAGGAATTGAGATACTCTTTCCCCCTAGGCCTTTACAATTTTATGCATGGTATGTCTGTATGTATGTTTGGTTTTTATATTAATGGGTTTTTAATCGTTTTTAGTATTGGATTATTATTGTACACTGTCTTGTTATTGCTGTTAGCCGCCCCGAGTCTCCGGAGAGGGGCAGCATACAAATCCAATAAATAAATAAATGAATAAATAAATAAACTTTCTACTGGTAGTCCTCGGGTTACAACTGGCCCAGGGGTGGGTTCCACTTACCTTCGCCACTTGTTCGCATCAAAGCTTGGGAGGGCCACCCACAGCCCACCAGCCAGTCCTTCGCTGTTTCCACAGCAACCCTACGGGCCAGATCTAAGCACCCTGCAGGTTGCACCCGACCCCAGGTCCTTGAGTTTGATACCCCTGAGCTAGAGTATTAGAGGAGGAAGCTGATATTGCTTTGCTGTTAGTAAGAAGAATGGGGTATGAAATCAGCCCTTGGCTTTGGGTTTATTGGTTGGTTGCTTGGTTGCTTGGTTGCTTGGTTGGTTGGATTTATATGCCGCCCTTCTCCGAAGACTCGGGGCGGCTAACAGCAATCATAAAACAGCGTACAATAATAATCCAATACTAAAAACGATTAAAAACTCATTAATATAAAACCAAACATACATACAGAGATGCCATGCATAAAATTGCAGAGGCCTAGGGGGAAAGGGTATCTCAATTCCCCCATGCTTGGCGGCAGAGGTGGGTTTTAAGTAGCTTACGAAAGGCAAGGAGGGTGGGGGCAATTCTAATCTCTGGGGGGAGTTGGTTCCAGAGGGCCGGGGCCGCTACAGAGAAGGCTCTTCCCCTGGGTCCTGCCAAGCGGCATTGTTTAGTGATTGCTCGAAGTTACAAGGTCACTGAAGAGTAGACTTATCACAGGTTCTCACATTTAAAACTGTAAATGTGGCGGCAGTGGTTAGAATGCAGAATTGCAGGCTGACTCTGCCCGCTGCCAGCAGTTCGATCATGATGGCTCAAGGTGGACTCAGCCTTCCATCGTTCTGAGTGTTGTGAGTATTCCTTGTCCACATCAGGGCATGTCAGATTCGGAGGAGGATGAGCCAGGCCACTCTGGATAACCTGGATCAGGTGGTTTGACAGTTGAAGCAGAGAGTGAAGCAGACAGTGACTTGGGTGAGCCTGAAGGGGCTGATGTAACATTGAGTGAGTGGTCCAAGTCAGACAGTGAGGAAGACATGTTAGTGGAAAACAATTGGATAAATCGTCGCTATCAAAGAATGCTTCAAAGGTGAGAGGAGCTCCAGAGTAAAAGGTATTAATTCACAGCCTTAGCTCTTTGAGGTGTGATGCCACTTCCAGGCATTATTATTTATTTATTTATTTATTTATTGGATTTGTATGCCGCCCCTCTCCAGAGACTCGGGGTGGCTAACATCAACAATAAAACAGTGTACAATAGTAATCCAATACTAAAACGATTAAAAACCCATTAATATAAAAACCAAACATACATACATACCATGCATAGAATTGTAAAGGCCTAGGGGGAAAGAGGATCTCAATTCCCCCATGCCTGGCGACAAAGGTGGGTTTTAAGTAGCTTACGAAAGGCAAGGAGGGTGGGGGCAATTCTAATCTCTGGGGGGAGTTGGTTCCAGAGGGCCGGGGCCGCCACAGAGAAGGCTCTTCCCCTGGATCCCACCAAACGACATTGTTTAGTCAACGGGACCCGGAGAAGGCCAACTCTGTGGGACCTAACTGGTCGCTGGGATTCGTGCGGCAGAAGGCGGTCCCTGAGATAATCTGGTCCGGTGCCATGAAGGGCTTTATAGGTCATAACAAACACTTTGAATTGTGACCGGAAACTGATCAGCAACCAATGCAGACTGCAGAGTGTTGGTGTAACATGGGCATATTTGGGAAAGCCCATGACTGCTCTCGCAGCTGCATTCTGCACGATCTGAAGTTTCCGAACACTTTTCAAAGGTAGCCCCATGTAGAGAGTGTTACAGTAGTCGAACCTCGAGGTGATGAGGGCATGAGTGACTGTGAGCAGTGACTCCCGGTTCAAGTAGGGCCGCAACTGGTGCACAAGGCAAACCTGGGCAAACGCCCCCCTCGCCACAGCTGAAAGATGGTTCTCTAATGTGAGCTGTGGATCGAGGAGGACGCCCAAGTTGCAAACCTTCTCTGAGGGGGTCAATGATAAAGGAATGGGATTGTGGGCAAGGGGGCGTGGAGTCTCAACACTGTTCTTTGGAAGAGACACAAAAATGAGGGTGTGCTGGAACAAAGCTTTGAAACAGTGGTTCCCTTAATCACCACGGCAATCCACGTTGTAAAACTGAGCACATCTCTTTTTAAAATTTTAAAAAAACCTCAACAATGGAAATTCTCCTCCCAATTGCAGTTGTAAGTGGAGGGCTCCCTATATGTTATTTCGGAAACTGTCCAATTACCCTTCAAACAGCTTTTTTTGTAATTTTTCCCTAGGCGTTTCTGCTGGGTACAATACTTTAAGCATGGCTCTAGTCCTTCCAGAGGATGGCAGAATTGTTGCCTGCGAGATAAATGAAGATTTGGCCAGTATCGGAAAGACAGTGTGGAAAGAGGTAAATAAAGTCACTTGGAGAACTGGGATTGATTGATTGATTGATTGATTGATTGATTGATTGATTGATTGATTGCATTTATATGCCGCTCGCTCTGAAATGGATTCTGAGCAGCTTAATGACGGCATGAAAGAGGACGTGGTACTACCATATTTTTTGGAGTATAAGACACACCTGGAAAGAAAATATTATAAAACTGCCTGGTTTTGGGGTCATTTTCAGGTTGTTTTGGAACATTTTTCAAGCCATTTTCAGGTTGTTTGTTGGACTGTTTTTGGCCCAAAAAAGTCCTGAAAAACGGCCTCTTTTTGACCATGTTTGGCCCATTTTCCAGTACACCAAAACTCCCAAAGTCAGGCGCACATGTATGTACCAGAAACCAGAAGAGCAGCTGGCGATAGCGTGCCACCTCTGGTACCCATGCCATAGGTTTGTCATCACAGGTCTACACAAACACACACGCACAAATGCTGTCACAGAATGGGGAGATTGAGCACGTGGGACCTCGAAATGTTACCGATCCTCATGAAATCTTTGTGACCTGTTTCCTTTCCTTCCAGGCTGGTGTGCTACGTAAGATCGATCTAAGGATAAAACCAGCCATTGAAACGTTAGGTAGGTGGAAGGGCTGGGGAATTTGGGGTGTGTGTGTTTGTGTTCATGCATCAACACTCCATCACTTTGGTCCATCATGCTTTCTCCCTCCCAACCTCCCTGTTGCTAAGCAAAACGTTTGTTTAGAATGGAATGGAATGGAATAAATAGAATAAAATAGAATAGAATAGAATAGAATAACTTCAATCTCTTATGCAAACTTGCGTAATAAATTTCAGAAATGTTATTAGAGCAGACCAACAGAAACTTTTACTACATACATTGGATACTTTAATACGAATAGTTTTATGGGAATATAGAATAAGTTAGACATATGAAGATGTACCTTTGGTATTCGATACGAACAAAAGTAAAAATATTGAACATAATACTTAAACTTTTCTTCACTATTGCCAGAAGTGATATGTTTTATTGCACACTGTAGAAGTCTTCGTTTGTATGTTGTTTGTTTTTCTTTTGCTTGTATTTGAATTATATGTTGTGTTTATTCTTTTTTCTTTTAATGTATATACCTAATACAGATTATTTTTTTAAAAAGAATGGAGTAGAATAGAATAGAATAGGGCAGGACAGGACCAGAATAGAACAGAATACAATACAATACAATACAATACAATACAATAGAATTCTTTATTGGTCTGCAATGAGTATAAATCCATTCCCTACTATCCAGCTTCTTGTGGGGTCTCTCTAGGAATCTCCTGTGGAGAAACAGGGCCAGAAAAGGCAGGGAGAAGCTTCTGTGGGGCCTCTCTAGGAATATCCTGGAAGGAAACAGGGCCTCCACCCTCCCTGTGGTTTCCTCAATCGAATGCATTATTTGCTTTTACATTGATTCCTATGGGAAAAATTGCTTCTGCTTACAAACATTTCTACTTAAGTGCCTGGTCACTGAACGAATTAAGTTCGTAAGTCACTGTACAATGATGAGAAGATAGACAGAAGGGATTTATTTTTTTGCATTTAAACCAAAACAAAAACCTATTCTGATTTTTTAAATTTGTTTGTTTATTTAGAGGAACTTCTGGCCAATGGTGAAGCTGGAACATTTGACCTTGCTTTCATCCACGCAGACAAAGAAAGTTACAATGATTACTATGAAAAATGTTTACGGCTCATTAAAAAAGGGAAGATATTAGTTCTTGACAATGTAAGTACTTCATAAAAAGAGGGAACAGAGCAAACCTTGGTGGCTTTTCTGGTTTAGAACCTGTTTTATCCACCCTTCTTTTGGGTCACTGGCCCGAGGGGAGAAGGGGTCATTCATAAAGCATTTTCTCAGAGTCTTCAGAGAGGGACAGCATACAAATCTAATAAATTGAATTGAATTGAATTGAATGAAGGTTCAGCCTGAGGCCAAATCGAAAACAACCCTTTGGAATCTAGTTTTCATCTAGTTCAGAAGAACCAATTATTTTCAGACCTACAAGATCCTCTAAATGCTAATAATCTTGTGTTAATGCTAGAGGTCATCTAGTCCAACCACCTGCTGAGTAAGAGGATTCACTAAGCCACCTTGAACAAACCTATTTTTAATATGTTTGTGAGTGACATAGGGGAAGGTTTGGTAGGGAAGGTTTGCCTATTTGCCCATGACTCTAAAGTGTGCAATAGGGTTGATATTCCTGGAGGCGTCTGTAATATGGTAAATGATTTAGCTTTACTAGATAAATGGTCAAAGCAATGGAAACTGCAGTTTAATGTTTCCAAATGTAAAATAATGCACTTGGGGAAAAGGAATCCTCAATCTGAGTATTGTATTGGCAGTTCTGTCTTAGCAAAAACTTCAGAAGAGAAGGATTTAGGGGTAGTGATTTCTGACAGTCTCAAAATGGGTGAACAGTGCAGTCAGGCAGTAGGGAAAGCAAGTAGGATGCTTGGCTGCATAGCTAGAGGTATAACAAGCAGGAAGAGGGAGATTATGATCCCGCTATATAGAATGCTGGTGAGACCACATTTGGAATACTGTGTTCAGCTCTGGAGACCTCACCTACAAAAAGATATTGACAAAATTGAACGGGTCCAAAGACGGGCTACAAGAATGGTGGAAGGTCTTAAGCATAAAACGTATCAGGAAAGACTTCATGAACTCAATCTGTATAGTCCGGAGGACAGAAGGAAAAGGGGGAACATGATCGAAACATTTAAATATATTAAAGGGTTAAATAAGGTCCACGAGGGAAGTGTTTTTAATAGGAAAGTGAACACAAGAACAAGGGGACACAATCTGAAGTTAGTTGGGGGAAAGATCAAAAGCAACATGAGAAAATATTATTTTACTGAAAGAGTAGTAGATCCTTGGAACAAACTTCCAGCAGACGTAGTTGGTAAATCCACAGTAACTGAATTTAAACATGCCTGGGATAAACACATATCCATCCTAAGATAAAATACAGAAAATAGTATAAGGGCAGACTAGATGGACCAGGAGGTCTTTTTCTGCCATCAGACTTCTATGTTTCTATGTTTCTAAATCCAGCGTAGGATAGAGGAGTCCTCCACTTTTCTAAGCAAAACAAATCTTAAGGAATTCCCCTTAATATTCTCCCTAAATCTCCTTTTTTAAAGAAAATTTCAGGCCGGTGGGTCTTGCCATACCCATTCATTCATTCACTCATTCACTCATTCATTCACTCATTCACTCATTCATTCATTCATTCATTCACTCATTAACTAATTTTGTTATCTTGTAATTTTGCTACTCTTATATGTTGTGTTGCGAAGAATTTAAGGATAGACAAAGATCATTGAAGGAGTGAAAAAAGCCAAAGGCCTTACTTTATTAGTGGAGAAAATCAGTTCTCGACCACACTTCTGGAATGAATTGTGGTCGAGAACCGAGGTACCACTGTATTTGGGTTTCCAGACATTCTCTGACAATTCTCCCCAATGTAATAGTGTTGTAATACACGGTGTGAATTCTGCATGCACTTTATGCTTTTCTCTCTGTTTTCTAACAGGTTTTGGTATCGGGGAATGTGCTGAAACCAAACAAAAGTGATCGCGCAGCCCAACACCTCCATCAGCTAAACGAAAAAATTTTCCACGATCCTCGTGTGAACATAAGCATGATCCTGATGGGGAATGGGATAACTTTAGGATTTAAGCTATAGTTAAGAAGGGGAAGGAAGGTAGGATATACGCTGAGAGCACTCTCAGTCCTCAGGGATAATAATGTAGAGACGTGAAATTATCTATTTTGTCTTTATTTCTTTAAATGTGTTTAGGGAGGCATGGGGCGCATTTACACAAATTTTTAAAAAACAACCCTATAGTGTCAGTTTTTAGTTTTAAGCATCGCTTTATTTATTTGTCTCCTGTCTTGAATTATTTTTACAAATAACTCAAGAAACATTTGGCAAACATATCCAAGGGACATTCCTTCTCCTGTTTTCCTCGTAAATTGTGCTGAATAAGAGGTGGGGTTTCCCAGCGAGGGGAGCCTCAGCGAAATCGCAGCATCGCAAATGCCCCCATGGTCCTGCCAACCTGCATTGCTTAGTCGACGGGACCTGGAGGAGGCCAACTCTGTGTGTTCTTATTGGTCTCTGAGAGGTGTGTGGCAAGAGGCAGTCCCGTAGATCAGGGGTCCCCAACCACCGGGCCGCGGACCGGTACCAGGCCGCGGGGCATGTTGCACCGGTCCGTGGAGTCAGCAGCTGCCGGCCCTCATGCCGCCACCCCCTCCCTCCAGCGCTTCGCCTCCCGCCGGGCAAGAGGCCTCGGGAGGCAGGTTCTGCCGGCCACAGGACGATGGATGGGACAGAGGGGCGGGAAGGACCGAGAGGCTCAAGCCTCTTTTGGCTTCTGCCGTGGGGCGCTTTTGCGTTTTTGGCTGGGGGGAGGCAGGAGGGCCAGCCTGACCCCCTCTCTCCAGCGCTTAGCTCCCGCTGGGCAAGAGGGCTTGGGAGGCAGGTTCTGCCGGCCACAGGACGATGGCGGGAAAGAGGGGCGGGGAGGACCAGCACCCCCATGCTTAATCCCGCCCCCAACCACGCCCCTTTCCACCCCCACTGGGCCATAGAAAAATTGTCTTGCTGAAACTGGTCCCTGGTGGAAAAAACGTTGGGGACCACTGCCGTAGATAGTCTGGATCGATGCTTTATTGAATTAAAGCATCATTTTCCCCATCTTGTTGCAGGACCAATCAGCTCCATCCTAAAACTGGACATCCCCGCATCACTAGGCCTTGTACCTTTGCCTTGATGTTAATTCCCTGAATTGCGGGGAAGTTCTTGTTTAGCAACAACCTCAGTGAGCACCCATTTGCAGGTCCAATGTACAGTAGTACCCCTAGATACGAGCATAACTGGGTTCCATAAGGGAGCTTGTATCTCGAGGCAACTCGTATTCTGGAACAAATAACTTTTTTCCCCTCCGAGATAACCAAAAGCAAAGATTCTAACCAAAAGCAAGGATTCTTGCGCCACCTAGTGGACGCTCGGCTCGTATCCCGAATTTCAGCTCGGGAGTAGAACAGAAATGTCTCTCCCCTCGTGGCTCGTATCTGGAAATACTCGCATGTAGAGCAACTCGTATCTAGAGGTACTACTGTAATGGGACAGGAATTTTGCAACAATCGTTCCATGTATGAACCTCTGCAGCATCTCAGTCGTGTGTTCACTATGACCGTCGACCAGTACGTGTTGGCCTGTGTCTGACCTGTCCCATTTCTTCTTCGAGGTACTTGTCCCTACGGAGCAGCAAGTCCCAAAATCCCTAAACAGTACTCAATGGAAGTTAACGAGATCAGCCCACTGACCTTAATTAGTCGATTAGTAACCTGCCATGATTAGTAACCTGCCAGCTCCAGGCTGCTGCCTAACATCAACAAGATCCTAATCAGTTCAGCTTCCTAAGTAGCATGCTAGGCAAATGGCCAACACTAACTGCTGCTCTCTCTGTGTATCTCTGTGTGCAGACTTGCTCTCTTGCAATCCCTTTCTCTCCAGATAATGAGAATGCAAATATCTGATAGCTGATGTTGTGGTTAGCTCTGGCCCAGCTCCTGCCCCAAGGACTGTGGATGTGGGGGAGACATCCACATGCTGCAGGCCTGTTTTGCCCCAGGTGGAATCTGCTGATGAAGGCTCCTCTGACCAAGAAGACATGAGTGAGAGTGTGGCAGACAGCTCAGAAGGAGATCAATTATCTAGCTCCTCCTTGGATTCAGAACAAGAGTTAATGATACAGCCACGCATGCGGAGAGCGATGCATAGGCAACAACAACTGAGAGATGATTATCAAAGAAAATGAGGCCACCTGTGGTTGGGTGGGGCTGTGGTCATTAGTGAGGCTGCTATAAATAGCAGCCTGTGGGTTTGGCCATTGTGGAGGATTATCTGATCGTTGTGTTTCGTGACTGCTTTACTGACTTTGACTTTTTGTGTGCTGATTTTTCCCTGCTTTGAACCTAAACCAGAGCAAAGTGTGTTTCACTTTGTGAAAGGACTTTGAATTGCCTCATAGCTGCAAGCTAAGTATCACAGGACTGATAAGGGACTTGTACAAATTACCAGTTTGTTTGGAGACGAGTGCTCTTTGCTATACCAAAAGAGGGCTTAGGTTAAGTGAATTTTCATTATAAAGAATATTGTTTTGAATTTTCAAACGTGTGTGTGTCTGAAATTTGTACCTGTGAATTTTTGGGAGGATTCTACCAGAGAGCCCGACAGAACAGCTGATAGATAAATTAGTGAAGATTGGACTTAATCCCTGGATAGTTCAGTGGATTTCAAGCTGGCTGAAGCGGAGACATCAGAGAGTTATTGTTAATGGCGAGTATTCTGAACAGAGACAGGTTACAAGGGGTGTGCCACAAGGGTCTGTTCTGGGTCCTATTCTTTTTAATATGTTTGTGAGTGACATAGGGGAAGGTTTGGTAGGGAAGGTTTGCCTATTTGCCGATGACTCTAAAGTGTGCAATAGGGTTGATATTCCTGGAGGGGTCTGTAATATGGTAAATGATTTAGCTTTACTAGATAAATGGTCAAAGCAATGGAAACTGCAGTTTAATGTTTCCAAATGTAAAATAATGCACTTGGGGAAAAGGAATCCTCAATCTGAGTATTGCATTGGCAGTTCTGTGTCAGCAAAAACTTCAGAAGAGAAGGATTTAGGGGTAGTGATTTCTGACAGTCTCAAAATGGATGAGCAGTGTGGTCGGGCGGTAGGAAAAGCAAGTAGGATGCTTGGCAGCAAAGCTAGAGGTATAACAAGCAGGAAGAGGGAGATTGACAAAATTGAACGGGTCCAAAGACGGGCTACAAAAACGTATGAGGAAAGACTTAATGAACTCAATCTGTATAGTCTGGAGGACAGAAGGAAAAGGGGGGACATGATCGAAACATTTAAATATGTTAAAGGGTTAAATAAGGTTCAGGAGGGAAGTGTTTTTAATAGGAAAGTGAACACAAGAACAAGGGGACACAATCTGAAGTTAGTTGGGGGAAAGATCAAAAGCAACATGAGAAAATATTATTTTACTGAGAGTAGTAGATCCTTGGAACAAACTTCCAGCAGACGTGGTTGGTAAATCCACAGTAACTGAATTTAAACATGCCTGGGATAAACATATATCCATTGTAAGATAAAATACAGGAAATAGTATAAGGGCAGACTAGATGGACCATGAGGTCTTTTTCTGCCATCTTCTATGTTTGTATCAATTCGCTTCTTCCCAGCACTGGAATTACCTATAATTCATAAGTAGTTTTCATGATATCCCTTCTCTGGATGTCCATAAGTAACGTGAAGATTCGAGCAAGATTCCTGGGCATTTGACTTACTCGTAGGATGCTTGGTGGAACTGAGGTTCCCAATCCCGCCATATTCCCCAATTTTTACAGGATTAGTCTTCCAAGGGAGCTGCCTCCTCATTTGCAAGGGGTTGGTATCATACCTGTTGTTCTGGTCTGCTGGGTGAAGTAACCCAAGGGATTATACGATAGGGTGTCATCACTTATGCTGCCCAACTTCAGTAGCAAATAAATGGAACAAAACATGCACTGTACACCACCTGAATTCCAGAAGGATTTTGTTTCATCTGTTTCCCCCTACGTTTGGTATATTCCATTTTGATCTTGTTTATTGGTTTACGGTGAAGGGGAATTCCTAATCTGTTATTCAGTTTCAGAGCGGGAAGAGAACCATCACTATTTTTTATTTCTAGTAATACCTGTCCCCAGTTTGTTAATTGTCTCGGTAAAATACTAGGATGTTATTGTAATAGAACTGCAGAAAAAACAATTGCTGTCAACCTGCCTTCCATTGACGACCCGTATAGTGCATGAGTCCCCAGAATATCTCCGGGATCGCCTTCTGCCGCACGAATCCCAGCAACCAGTTAGGTCTCACAGAGTTGGCCTTTTCCGGGTCCCGTCAACTAAACAATGTCGTTTGGCGGGACCCAGGAGAAGAGCCTTCTCTGTGGCGGCCCCGACCCTTTGGAACCAACTCCCTCCAGATATCAGAGTTGCCCCCACCCTCCTTGCCTTTCGTAAGCTCCTTAAAACCCACCTCTGTCGTCAGGCATGGGGGAATTGAGACTTTCCCTTCCCCTTAGGCTTATAAAATTTTGCATGGTATGTCTGTATATATGATTGGTTTCTTAAATTGGGGTTTTTAAATTAACTTAAATATTAGATTTGTTTATATTGTCTTCTTATTGTTGTTAGCCGCCCCGAGTCCACGGAGAGGGGTGGCATACAAATCTGATAAATAAATAAAATAAATGAGTCAAAAAGAGGGCGGTGAAAATATTTACTGATCCCTCGCATCCTGGACATAAACGGTTTCAACTCCTACCCTCAAAACGTCACTACAGCACACTGCACACCAAGACAACTAGACACAAGAACAGTTTTTCCCCGAACGCCATCACTCTGCTAAACAAATAATTCCCTCAACACTGTCAAACTTTTTACTAAGTGTGCACTACTATTACTACTAATTTTTTTTCTCATCATTCCTATCACCCATTTCCTCCCACTTAGGACTGTATGACTGTAACTTGTTGGTTGTATCCTTAAGATTTTTATTAATATTGTTTCCTCATTGTTTATTTGACCTCTATGACAATAAGTATTGTACCTCATGATTCTTGACAAATGTATATTTTCTTTTATGTACACTGAGAGCAGATGCACTAAGACAAATTCCTTGTGTGTCCTATCACACTTGGCCAATAAAGAATTCTATTCTATTCTATTCTAATATAAGGAATTTACCCCAAATGTGCTTTTTCAAGAGGCAATTCCCTTTCAAGATGTCTCACATCTCAACCAAGAAACTTGTTCAGCTCTGACTGGGTGGTGGGGAAGGGATTTATATTCCTTGCAGACAGGGATTTATATTTGTTGTGGTTCAGCCTGAGGCAGATCAAAGGCCAGCTGCGTCTCTGCTGGCTTCATGCCCGGAGGAGGCTGACAGCGAAGAGGAGGGGGCTGAGCAGTCGGACGGGGGAGAGTCCAGTCAGGAATGTGACGAGGAAGAACAGCATGGGAGCCCCGGGGTGGGGCTCTCCCCAGCCAGTAGCTTGGTCTTTGGAGTCATTAGGTGACGAGGCACAAGCTGTCATTGACATGCAGATGTTTAGATCAAAGGAAGGATCAATTGAGTAAATATTATCAGCATTGAATAAGGAACACCAGGGCTTGGGTGTGGTCCTCATTAGCAGGGAAGGGTTTATAAGGCAGGCAAGCTCTTGAAGCCATGTGGAGTGTTATCAGTTTGGAGTTCCTGTATCCTGCATTGTTTCTCGGCGTCTCTGTTCCTGGCTTGTGGCCCAGCAGTCTTGAAGACCTGTGGGAGGTGTATGTCTGTTATCTACAGCCTCGTCTTGGCAGCAAGAATCCTATATTGATGCATGGACAATTACCTTCGTGTATATATTTGGAGTTCCAGTGTTTTCCTGCTTTGTAAGGACATTTTCTGTTAGCTTCGTTTTCCTTGAACATTATAAAACTGCATTTGAATCGTACCGGTGTGTCTGGCTTATCTTTTGGGGTTGGTTATAGCTTCCGGAGTGACCCAGACAGAACAATATTCCTTGCAGAAGGGATTTATATCCCTTGCATTCTTTTAGCAAATGACCGGCTGTCTGCAAGGCGTATCAATCCTTCCATTCCCCACCATCCAGCCAGAGCTGAGGAAGCTTCTTGGATGAGAAGTGAAACATCTTTTAAATAAACCCCCCAGAAAGTCCACAACCATGACTTGGATAACTGAGAATCTCCATATGAATAAGGAATGTACATTTTAAAAAATAATAATTAAACCTGGGTGCCAGTGGGCGTCAAGGTACATATCCATAGGCACCTGGAGCCCTTGGGCACTCTTGGGAATTTTGGAACGACACAACACAATAGAACAACAGTTCAGAAACAACTGGCTTGTGCCCGCAGCCATTTTGAAAGGCAGAACATATTCTATCAGAATTTCTAGCTGGCTTCAAGTATTTTAAATTGCTTTCACAGTGATACCTTGTCTTACAAACTTAATTGGTTCCGGGACGAGGTTCTTAAGGTGAAAAGTTTGTAAGACGAAACAATGTTTCCCATAGGAATCAATGGAAAAGCGATTAATGCGTGCAAGCCCAAAATTCACCCCTTTTGCCAGCCGAAGTGCCCATTTTTGCGCTGCTGGGATTTCCCTGAGGCTCCCCTCCATGGGAAACCCCACCTACGGACTTCTGTGTTTTTTCGATGCTGCAGGGGAATCCCAGCAGGGGAATCCCAGCATCGCAAAAACAAGTGCTTCGCTGGCAATGGAAGTCCGGAGGTGGGGTTTCCCATGGAGGGGAGCCTCAGGGGAATCCCAGCAGTGCAAGAACGGGTGCTTCTCTGGCAACGGAAGTCTGGAGGCGGGGCATCCCAGGGGCGGTGGTGGGTTTGTAAGGTGAAAATAGTTTGTAAGAAGAGACAAAAAAATCTTAAACCCCGGGTTTGTATCTTGAAAAGTTTGTATGACGAGGCGTTTGTAAGACGAGGTATCACTGTATTTCTCTCTAGCTGTGTTGATCAGAATTTCCTAGCCATCCTAATCAATACCAGCTGCAAACCCTGGGAAGTCTAATTAAATAAAACAAGTCAATATCGCAACTCGTGCAGTGTTTTCCCCCTAACCACGACAACGCCAAAAATGAAATGTGCAGCCTGGCACCACATATAAGCTCGGCCCTTCCTTCCTTGCATTGTGGCAGTGCAAGCGAGTAGATTTAGAGACAGGGATGAGCTGCAACGTAGGCATTGTTACTTGGGCCGCCTCCCTCTGGCCCCAGATCTAAGTTTTTTACCCCCAAGGACTTGCTCCTCAAAGGCCTTGTTTCCCCTCATTGGGGGGGGGGGGCTCGTTTTGTGCCCATTTGTACACCAGGTAGAAAGAGAGACATGAAATCAAGTTTCCTCGCTAGAAACATTTCGACGGTTTATTTTTTACAGTTTCCTTCTTGATGCAATTTCTGAGCCAGTTGAAATAGCCCTTTGGGGCAAATTAATCATGTACAGTGGTACCTCTACCTAAGAACGCCTCTACTTAAGAACTTTTCTAGATAAGAACCGGGTGTTCAAGATTTTTTTGCCTCTTCTCAAGAACCATTTTCTACTTAAGAATATGTTGTCCCCCGGGGTGGAGCTCTCCCCAGCAAGCAGCCTGGAGTCCTTAGATGAAAATGCACAAGCCATCATCGATCTCAGGCAGAGAAGAGCAGCACAACGAAGGGGACAATTAGCCAGGTATTTCCAGCCCTAAATAGGCAACAGCTGGGTTTGGGTGTGGTGCTCTCTGGAAAGGCTGAAAAGGCAGACCCACCCTTCCTGGCTTGTGGAGTATTATCTTTGGGAGTCCTGGGACCTGGCTGTGATGTTTGGCGTCTCTGATTCTGGCTTGTGGCCTTGAAGGCTGAAACCTTGGGGGGAAAGGCGTGGGTCTTATTCTCTACAGGTGTGTGTGTGCCAGCAAGAAGTCTGCTGTATTGACTGGCCGTCAGGACTCTGCTGTGAAGCCTCATAGCCTGCCTGTTGGGAAGAACAGGTTTTTCTCTGTGTTTATTTTTCAAACTTATAAAGTGCCTTTGCTTTTACCAGCGTGTCTGGCTGTTTTTTCCAGTTGGTGTTGAAGTCTGGGGGCACCCAGACAGAACAGAATCCGAGCCCGGAAAAATTTCCCAGGAAATTTCAGAGCGGCACGAAGGCCCGCACAGTTTCCTGCCATTCACCCTTTAATCCTGGCCAACTCGGGTTTTTCTGGGCTGCCAGAGGAGCCTTTCGGTGGCGCTTAAGGAGGCTTTGGCAGTCCAGAGCGAACAGAGAGTTTACTTTTGCTTCTACTTACAAACAGAGCCGGGGTGGCGCAGGAGGTAGAGTGCTGTACTGCAGGCCACTGAAGCTGTCTTGTAGATCTGAAGGTCAGCGGTTCAAATCTCATCACCGGCTCAAGGTTGACTCAGCCTTCCATCCTTCTGAGGTGGGTAAAATGAGGACCTGGATTGTTGGGGCAATAGCCTAGCTCTGTTACAAAAGTGCTATTGCTAACATGTTGTAAGCCGCCCTGAGTCTAAGGAGAAGGGCGGCATAAAAATTGAATAAATAAATAAATAAACCTTTCTACTTAAGAACCTGGTCATGGAACGAATTAAGTTCTTAAGCGGAGGTACCACTGTATTATTATTTCCTATGGCAATTGGGAAGCTGGCTTCTTGGTTCTAAAGTTGTCTTGTAATAAAGCAATTTTCACACACAGTTACTAAACTGTGATTTATTTGCTTTCACTTCGTCTAACACACAAACCCGTTCTGAGCGGGTTCATGGTTTGAGCAGCAAGGATTCTGTAGCCTGCTGAACCACAGCTTGGGACGTGTCAATGTAGACATCAGAAAAACAAACACAGCTATGGGAAATTCAGTGTCTTAAGTTGAAATCCCCCCTATTTCTTTCAGCCTTGACATTAGAAATAAACAAGGAAGTATAAGTGCCTTCCTTTTAAATAGTTAGACGCCCCCAAACTCAGTAAAGAGATTTCTAGTTCAAAGCTTGCCTCAACCAGGTATGTCAATTCTAACAACTAGCTATTCTCACCTCCCCAGCTCACATTCCTGCACTAAAGGGATAATGCTTAAGCTACCCATTCATTCAAATACACAGCAGCCTCCCCTACAACAGACAAAATCTGGGAAGCTTATGATGAAAGCAAAGAATTGGGAATTCACACCAAGTATTACTCCTATCCTAGCAGAGGACGTCCTATAGAGGGCCACTTTAAAGTGCAATTAAGGCTGAGATTAATTTAAAACACAGCAATGGACCACAAAGACAAAAATCCAGGTAATAGTGAACAGAACTCCAGTCATTGTTCAGTCAGCGAAGCAGTGGAAGTGATGTGCCGGTGCCTGGAGGCTGTTGGGGTCTGGATGGGTGTCAACAGACTCAAGCTCAACCCGGATAAGACGGAGTGGCTGTGGGTTTTGCCTCCCAAGGACAACTCCATCTGTCCATCCATCACCCTGGGGGGGGGGAGTCACTAACCCCCTCAGAGAGGGTTCGCAACTTGGGCGTCCTCCTCGATCCACAGCTCACATTAGAGAAACATCTTTCAGCTGTGGCGAGGGGGGCGTTTGCCCAGGTTCGCCTGGTGCACCAGTTGCGGCCCTATTTGGACCGGGAGTCACTGCTCACAGTCACTCATGCCCTCATCACCTCAAGGCTTGACTACTGTAATGCTCTCTACATGGGGCTACCTTTGAAAAGTGTTCGGAAACTTCAGATCGTGCAGAATGCAGCTGCGAGAGCAATCATGGGCTTTCCTAAATTTGCCCATGTCACACCAACACTCCGCAGTCTGCATTGGTTGCCGATCAGTTTCCGGTCACAATTCAAAGTGTTGGTTATGACCTATAAAGCCCTTCATGGCACTGGACCAGAATATCTCCGGGACCGCCTTCTGCCGCATGAATCCCAGCGACCAGTTAGGTCCCACAGAGTTGGCCTTCTCCGGGTCCCGTCAACTAAACAATGTCATTTGGCGGGATCCAGGGGAAGAGCCTTCTCTGTGGCGGCCCCGACCCTTTGGAACCAACTCCCCCCAGATATCAGAGTTGCCCCCACCCTCCTAGCCTTTCGTAAGCTCCTTAAAACCCACCTCTGTCGTCAGGCATGGGGGAATTGACATGTTCCTTCTCCTAGGCTTATAAAATTTATGCATGGTACGCTAGTGTGTATGATTGGTTTTAATTTGTGGTGTTTTTTTTAAAGTAATTTAAATATTGGATTTGTCGTACATTGTACAATATTGCTATTGCTGTGAGCTGCCCCGAGTCTGCGGAGAGGGGCGGCATACAAATCTGATTAAACTTAAACATTGACTGGAGAAGTCGAAAGAAGCAGCTCAGTGACCTAATTCGGTTTGCTCCTGGTTTCAACCCTGGTTAATAAAAAGTTGGAGATAAACTCACATATAATTAAATGAGTGCAGCTGCCCACAATTAGAGGGGAAATTAGTCACTAAGGTTTGAAAGACCTGCTCACTTCTGGCCAAGGTAAGTCATTCATACCCACGATCAATTCAAGGATGGGGTTTATAATTCTGCAGCTGTGGGTTAATTTAATGGCTAATCAGTTCTGCCTTTGGCACAAATTCACTGCTTAAGAATCAATCTTGGCTTCATGGCTTATATCCGGTTGGGAAATCTCACAGACCAAGCTAGATAAGGCATGTGAGCCTCTAGGTCAGACATCTTTAAACTTGGCAACTTTAAGACTTGTGGACTTCAACTCCCAGAATTCTCCAACCAGCATAGCTGGCTGGAGAATTCTGGGAGTTGAAGTCCAAAAGTTGCCAAGTTTGGGCACCTCTGCTCTAGGCACTACACACAAATAAAGTTACTATCTTTATTTTAAAGATAGTAACTTCAGCAGAATGAACTTACCACCGCTGGTTGTGTCCATGAACTCTGTGGAATGCCTGTGCACACCTATTTATTTATTTATTCATTTGTCCAATACACAAATAAATAGGAAGAAAAATAGACATGTAGTAATATATATAAGGGTAAAGTGAACCTAGAGGAGAGGATATATATGAAAGAAAGAAAATATATATGATAAGTGAGAGAAAGGAAAGACAATTGGACAGGGGATGAAAGGCACACCAGTGCACTTATGTACGCCCCTTACTGGCCTCTTAGGAACCTGGAGAGGTCAATCATGGAGTCTAAGGGAGAAATGTTGGGGGTTAGGGGTTGACACTATTGAGTCCGGTAATGAGTTCCACGCTTCAATAACTCCATTGTTGAAATCATATTTGTTGAAATCATATCAACTGGTGCACCAGTTGCGGTCCTATTTGGACCGGGACTCACTGCTCACAGTCACTCATGCCCTCATCACCTCGAGGTTCGACTACTGTAACGCTCTCTACATGGGGCTACCTCTGAAAAGTGTTCGGAAACTTCAGATCGTGCAGAATGCAGCTGCGAGAGCAGTCATGGGCTTCCCTAGGTATGCCCATGTCACACCAACACTCCGCAGTCTGCATTGGTTGCCGATCAATTTCCGGTCACAATTCAAAGTGTTGGTTATGACCTATAAAGCCCTTCATGGCATCGGACCAGATTATCTCCGGGACTGCCTTCTGCTGCATGAATCCCAGCGACCGATTAGGTCCCACAGAGTTGGCCTTCTCCGGGTCCCGTCGACTAAACAATGTCGGTTGGCAGGCCCCAGGGGAAGAGCCTTCTCTGTGGCGGCCCCGACTCTCTGGAACCAGCTCCCTCCAGAGATTAGAACTGCCCCCACCCTCCTTGCCTTTCGCAAACTCCTTAAAACCCACCTTTGTCGTTAGGCATGGGGGAACTGAGATATCTCCCCCAGGCCTATATAATTTATGTATGGTATGTTTGTAGGTATGTCTGCTTAAAAATGGGGGGTTTTAACTGTTTTAAATTTTAAATTGTAAATTATTAGATTTGTCAGGAACTGTTTTTATTGTGTTGTGAGCCGCCCCGAGTCTACGGAGAGGGGCGGCATACAAATCTAAATAATAATAATAATAATAATAATAATAATAATAATAATAATAATAATAATAATAATAATAATAATTTTTTACAGTCAAGTTTGGAGCGGTTCGTATTAAGTTTGAATCTGTTGCGTAATTTAACCTTTGACAGCCTACAGTTGCATTGTCAAACAGTGCCCAGTTACCTCGAAGGAGTCACCAGAGTGGATCTGAACCACTTAAGCAAACTGCACTTATTACCAGAAATACCTGAAAAGCTTAAGTGTGCTGAGAATAACAGGCAGAGCTTTACAAGAAAAACTGACAAAGGGTGGGGAGGAGGTTTCAGCTTTTACATATTTCAATAATTTAACATATCCGGAGGCAGGAGCATGTGTGTGTATTTGTTTATTCATAATTCTGAATTGCCTTGGGATACCAAAAGTCATTCTAATTTAAGGTGATTTTAACAAAATTGCTGGCCTCGCTGTTCGGAACATCCATTGATCCGTTTTGTTACTTCAATGGGCTACCATGTGTTAAAAGAAACATGACATGCACACATGTGTACAGGTTTCATAAAGTCTATTTCATTATTTGTGGGTACCGCATCCAACAGTTAAATACATTTAAATAATGTATTATGTAGTTACACCACTAGTGCAGAATTGAGAACTAGATAGAGAACCAATTTAACTAAAACCAGTTAACAAGGAACTGCCTAAATATTCTTAATACAGCTCTTGTTCTAGGGCATCCCAATAAGGAGGGAAAAAACCCCTCTGCGTCATACTGGAATTACATTTTTTTAAGGCCATATTCTTCCGCTATCCCATTTTCTGCAGCAGTTTCCTTCACGCCTTTAAGCCTCCAGTTCCAGGCCAAGACCAAGTTTGTGTCCACCGGCATTGATGTTCTTCCCATCAACCAGGGCAGACAGCGTGAGCTTTACACCTGCGGAGAAAACACAATTAAAAGCAGGTTCCATCACGTCTAACTTTCCCTTAGCAGATGCCCAAACCTGTCAATCGACTCCTCCCCTTCACCCTTCTCGCCTTCCCCTTTTTGGCTTGAATCCCATGTATCAGCTTGGAAGTTCCTTTCATTCATTCAAGGAGCATCCCGAGAGAGAGAAACAAAACTTAGTATCGCTTTGAGGGCCCAGGGGAAGAGCCTTCTCTGTAGCGGCCCCGGCCCTCTAGAACAGGAGTCCCCAAACTTTTTACACAGGGGGCCAGTTCACTGTCCTCAGACTGTTGGAGGGCCGGACTATAAAAAAACCTCTATGAATAAATCCCTATGCACACTGCACATACCTTATTTAAAGTTAAAAACAAAATGGGAACAAATACAATATTTAAAATAAAGAAAAAGTAATAAGTAATTAAGTAATTAATAATTAAGTAATAAAGTAATTTATACTTCTTTATTAACAAGTAAATTTAAACTTAAATCAACAAACTCCATTTCTCCTCCCTTCCTTCCCTCCCTCCTTCCTCTCCACTTCTCTCTTCCCTCTTCCTTTTCTCTCATTTCATTTTCCTCTCCCTCGTTCTTTTCCTCCATCATTTTCTCATTTTTCTCTTTCTCTCTCTCTCTCTCCATCTCTCCCTCTTCCTTTCTCTCTCTCCCTATCTCTCCCTTCTCTCTTTCTCTCACTCACTCTCTTTCTAACTCTCCCTCTTTGTATCTCTCACACTTTCTCTCCCCCTCTCTCTATTTCTCCCTTTCTCTCTCTCCCCCTTTCTATCTCTCCTCTTCATTTCTCTCTCCCTCTCTATTTCTCCCTCTTATTATATTGATTGGTAAAATCTCACGTGCTGCTGTGGGCCAGTTAAAAGACCTCAGCAGGCCGCATCCAGCCCGCGGGCCATAGTTTGGGTACCGCTGCTCTAGAACCAACTCCCCCCAGAGATTAGAATTGCCCCCACCCTCCTTGCCTTTCGTAAGCTACTTAAAACCCATCTCTGCCGTCAGGCATGGGGGAATTGAGATCCTCTTTCCCCCTAGGCCTTTACAATTCTATGCATGGTATGTCTGTATGTATGTTTGGTTTTTATATTAATGGGTTTTTAATCGTTTTTAGTATCAGATTACTATTGTACACTGTTTTATTGTTGCTGTCAGCCGCCCTGAGTCTCCGGAGAGGGGCAGCATACCAATCCAATAAATAAAAGAATTGTTTGAAAGAATGCCAGCTCTTCAGTTATTTCTTAGATATATTTTACTATGAGTACCTCCTCTATAACCTTCATCATGTATTTTATTATGTGTATCATAGATATATACCCACTAAAACCCTCATTGTGTATTGGACAAAATAAAAAAATAAATAAAATAAAATAAAAAAATATTCTCTTGCCAATATGTTTATTTACTAAGCCCTACATGCCACTGAGGACCCTGTCAGATTACTCAAAAGATTCAAAAGACTTACTCAAAAGACCTCAATTCATTGAAGGAGGTATCCAGGACTGTGAAACCAAAATATTTAGGAGATTCAAGTGCTGCCTTGAATAAACGAAACAACCCAAAAGGGGAAGGGGGGGGGAGGAAGGTCTCCCCAAAAATGCTGAAAAATGAAATGGGCTCTTTACAGTTTTACACATTTCTGAGCATAAATTGGAGCACTTCAAATTCTAAATGCTTCATGAATCCTTTATTAGAAATGTAAGAATTTGGGGAGACTCTGAAGCAATGGCATTTCTTGACCTCTAGGAGGGGGATGAGCTGTATAGGAATTGGGAATATGAAATATAAATTCTTGAAAAGGCAGAGAGACAGGAATATTTGCAGTATTTTCCTTTGTTTTCTTTCACAGACTTAAATACTCTTGCCAATACAGTGATCCCTCGAGTTTCGCGATCTCAATCTTCGCGAAACGCTATATCGCGATTTTTTAAAAAAAATTAATTTAAAAAAAAACCACTTCCGTGTTTGGCTTCAGGACTCAGCTGGGAAGCGGCGCGGCTGTTTTAAAAGGTCGCAGCCGGCCTGGGGGGCCCCAACCTGGGTCTTCCGGGCCGCCCACGCAAAGGGGAAACCCCGGCTCCTCGCTGATGCCCGCCGCTCGCCTGCCCGCCAGCAAGAGGGGGAAGACCCAGGGAAGGTTCCTTCGGCCGCCCAGCAGCTGATCTGCTCGGTAGCGCAGCAGCAGCAAGGAGCCAAATCGGGGTTTCCCCTTTGCGTGGCCAGCGGGGAACGCAAACTCCACCATCTACGCATGCGCGGCCATAGAAAAAAAAGGGCGCGCATGCGCAGATGGTGTTTTTACTTCCGCAACCCTACATCGCGAAAAATCGATTATCGCGAGGGGTCTTGGAACGGAACCCTCGCGATAATAGAGGGATCACTGTATTTACCGCATTTTTAGTGCTCTGGAGCCTGGCAGGAAACAGATCCTTCCTCCTCTCATTCAAGAGGAAACAAGGTGTGTTAGAAGAACTTTGTCTTCTAAAAAAAAGCAAGATTCTATAACAAGAACTTGGCAACTTTAAGACTTGTGGACTTCAGTTCCCAGGGCTGGAGAATTCTGGGAGTTGAAGTCCACAAGTCTTAATGTTGCCAAATTTGAGGACTTGTGCTCTAACAGAAGGAGGGCATTCCTGTCTTTGTAGCTGTGGGTTCTTCTGCAGGGCACCTGCACAGAAATATAATGAACTAGAGCTGTAAATAATTTTCCTGCTGAGATTCCTAGAAATCATCTCAGATAGCCAAAGCTGGATAGCCTTCTCTGTGGCGGCCCCGGCCCTCTGGAACCAACTCCCCCCAGAGATTAAAACTGCCCTCACCCTCCTTGCCTTTCGTAAACAACTTAAAACCCACCTCTGCCGCCAGGCATGGGGGAATTGAGATCCTCTTTCCCCCTTGGCCTTTACAATTCTATGCATGGTATGTCTGTATGTATGTATGTTTGGTTTTCATATTAATGGATTTTTAATCATTTCTAATACCAAATTACTATTGTACACTGTTTTATTGTCGCTGTTAGCCGCCCCGAGTCTCCGGAGAGGGGCGGCATACAAATCCAATAAATAGATAGATAGATAGATAGATAGATAGATAGATAGATAGATAGATAGATAGATAGATAGATAGATAGATAAATATTACAGCCATTTTAACTCTTTTAGCTGTAAACATTTAAGGACATATAGAATAGAAAGCAAAAAGGCCCTGGAAGGAAAAAAAATACCCCCTCTGCTGTGTCTTCGCACAATAATTGCCCACTTTCTGGTAATAAGCAGCATGTCTTTGCAAATACCAGGGGACCCCTTCAAGCAGATGGTTGAAGCCTATGTATAAGTTAGCAGCTATTTCACCTCAATATTGGTTAACATCTACACGTTAGTTTGTCAGAGCTTCTCAAACACAGAAATTAAAACTGTCATAGTGCAGTCTTACGTTAACAAATATTTACCTGGCCTCAGGGACTGGGTGTAGCCGACTCCAATTAGACTAGCGTTGTTCACTTTTGCCTGCAAAGCAGATGACAAGTTTACATCCTTCTTTCCATTCTACTCATATTTAAAGTAGCCTACAGAATCCAGCGCAAAGATTGTGGTTTGCCATATTTGCAAGGCACATATAGAACTTCACCCATATTTGCTTGTCTTGGATATACATGAATGAAGACCTGGATATAAATAGTTTAGTTTCAGATCAATCCAGATTATATTATAACAACATTGGTTGGTGTTCAAGTGGCTCAATGTTTGAGATATAAATATATCTAACTTTGAGCCACTTGAATACCAACCAGTGTTGTTATAATATAATCTGGATTGATCTGAAACTATTCTAGGATTTATATTCTTAGATTCCCATTCATTTCTATGGGTATCTTTGTCCTTGTTAGCAGGAAAGTACACATACCTCATGGTGTTTTATCCAAAGGACAATTCCTATCGGGTTGAAGCATGATTCTTCCCCTATTTATAGTATTCATAAGTCACCAATGACTCTCTTGAAAGTCCTCAAGTAGGCTGACCAGTAAGCAGCAAACACCCAAACTTTCCAGGATAGAATTCCCAGGATGGAAATTTCTGCTTTTCCTATGACACATTCTTATCCTGTGGTTATGGGAATGGTTTCATAGTTTCCCAAAGCGAAATTTCCAAACAGAGGAAGTAGTTTGTGGTATTTAGCTGGGCAAATTATTCCATCTCCCAAACTCTTGTTTTACACAGTTAGTAGTCCGCTCTGAATGAATCTAAAAACTAGCCATAGTTTTTATAAAGCCTTAGAAACAAATTTAAGCAACAAACACACCTCTCCTGCAACATATACCTGCAAAAAGAAAACTGAACCAAGCACAAAATACTAGCAGAAGGTTCCACTTCAACACACACCAAAACTTTTCTCCTTACTCTACATTTCCTTAAGTTGCTAATGGCAGAAGGGTGTGGTTTGTGTTTGCTATTTGATTTAATAGCACACAATAAAAAAGCCAATTACACAACAGCTCTTTGAAACAATGCGGATCAAACACTATTTATCCCAAGAAAAATTCAGGGGATTTTGTTCTAAATTCAGGAATAAAGTCTCCAACTTTGACTATATGTAGCCCACACTAATGAAACAAGACAGCCAAACTCTACAGTGTATAAAGCAACCTTGAAATTCATCCCAACACCTGAACTGCAGAAGGAAATAATAAATCCCAGACCCTCTCCTGATCAAAACCTCCTGGCCACAATCTTAGTTATGGTTTAACTGTCTGCCTCTTCTTTTGGACTTCAAGTCATAGGAAGAAAGCAGCTATAACGGACACCCAAAAAGACCAATGTTCTTGTTTCTCCATAAAGGGAATGGAGAATTATGTTAGCTTTGTCTTCATTGTTCAACAGATGGTTGAACAGAACATACCCAAGGAAAAGCCTGCAAATTTCTACAAGCCTGGCTAACTAAGCTGAATATGGTCCCCTAATTTCAGAGAAGAGAAAGCCGAGATCCTGGTTTGGAAATAGTTACAAGCTGCAGTTTTAAAATGCTTCCTACAGTCAGGATAAGCAGCCATAGGTTTTTGATGGTTAATCATGGCTGCCCCAAAATGCCTAACTCCTATATAAAACAGGAGAAAATTACTAGCACAGTTCAAAATGGAGACACAGACATTTAAAAGAGCCCCTTTTCTATTGCTTGAATAGAAAAGTGTAACATGGTTTCTTGCGTTGAATTTACAATGGCAATCAGGTATATTTAATTCAAAGGATAATGGCATACCAAATGTGAGTTCACATGTCAGGAAATCTCAATTTAATGCTGCATAATACCTGATACTTAACCATTAATTTAATCAGACATCAACAGACACATAGAGATAAACCATATATACACACCATTCAAAAAAGCTAACAACAAAGAAACCAAAACACATCCTTTTCCAGAAGCCTACAACAGCAAGTAGGGATTTATGCCAGTACATCAAGCAGAAAATGCTACAATCAAGTATTTTCACCCTCATCAACATAGAAACATAGAAACATAGAAGTCTGACGGCAGAAAAAGACCTCATGGTCTATCTAGTCTGCCCTTATACTATTTTCTGTATTTTATCTTAGGATGGATATATGTTTATCCCAGGCATGTTTAAATTCAGTTACTGTGGATTTATCTACCACGTCTGCTGGAAGTTTGCTCCAAGGATCTACTACTCTTTCAGTAAAATAATATTTTCTCATGTTGCTTTTGATCTTTCCCCCAACTAACTTCAGATTGTGTCCCCTTGTTCTTGTGTTCACTTTCCTATTAAAAACACTTCCCTCCTGGACCTTATTTAACCCTTTAATATATTTAAATGTTTCGATCATGTCCCCCCTTTTCCTTCTGTCCTCCAGACTATACAGATTGAGTTCATTAAGTCTTTCCTGATACGTTTTATGCTTAAGACCTTCCACATCAACACTGACAGGGTGCAAGCGATCGGTGGGCTACAAGCCGGAACGCTAAATTGCGCTCGCCGCCGCGGCTCGTAAGTTCCTGCAGGATCAGTGCAATTTTGCTGCTGTACCTGGGGAGATAGCAAAATCACACACCGAAGCCGCAGGTAAAACCTCGCAGAAACACAGATACAATTTTGCTACCTCCACAAGTGCAACAGCAAAATCGCGTTGGTCCCGCAAGAACTTACAAACCGCACAATTTAGCGTTCCGGCTCGTAGCCCACCACTGGTACAAGCTATTGTATATGAACAAGGAACGAACCCCACACTCACTAACCCTGAAGCTAGCTACTATAGCAGTGATGGCAAACCTATGGCATGCATGCCACAGGTGGCAGAGGAAGCCATATCGGAGGGCACATGAGGCATTGTCCTATGTCAGCTCCAGCGTACATGCGCACATGCCACCTGATTTTCGGCCTTGGGGAAGGCTGTTTCACCCTCCGGAGGCTTCAGGGAAGCTTCTCTGAAGCCCCGGAGTGTAAAAAAAACCACCCAACGGGCAATTCGAAAAACCAGATTTCCAGTTTCCCCGTTGTGCTGTTTTTTGCACTCCAGAGCCTTCTGGGAAGTTTCATGAAGCCCTGGCGTGCGAAAAACAGGCCAATGGGGCAAACCGAAAGTCTGTTTTTCCAAACTTCCGGTTTGCCCGTTTTTTCACCATCCAAGGCTAAAGTGAGGCCTTGTGCAACTCCCCCCCAGAGATTAGAACTGCCCCCACCCTCCTTGCCTTTCGTAAACTCCTCAAAACCCACCTTTACCGCCAGGCATGGGGGAACTGAGATATCTCCCCCGGGCCTGTACAATTTATGTATGGTATGTTTGTGCGTATGTTTGCTTAATAATGGGGTTTTAAAAATATTTTAAATTGTAAATTATTAGATTTGTTATGAACTGTTTTATTCTGTTATTTTAGATAAATTCATGCATTTCCACATGACAATCATTACTCGACAGGTTCACAGCAGAGATAAGAGAATAAGGAACTTTTGTTTTACAAAATAATCCCAAAATCACCCAGAGCAGACGGATGATCCCCAACATCAATAATGCAGAGCCAAGCCCACAGGAAAAGCCACAATTGTTTGTAAGGTTTCCAGACACTAAATCTATATGATTCAGTTCTAGGCCTTTTATAACTTTGTATTCGAGTGTCTAAAACTTACAAAGTTGGGTATATTACACAAAATCAAGCACAAACCCTGGATGAGAAAGGTGCACTGGCTGTTTCACATCAGACTGGAATCTTTTTAGTGTGAATTAAAGAGGAATCGGTAAAAAAGAGCATTTGTAAGTCAGGGTTGAAATGAGGAATTCCTTTAAAGGGGAATTTAGCACTGGGGTTGCAATTTCTTAGCAGTTTCTTAGTAGTTCCTAATTGACCAAGCCATTCGGTCAAAATAAGGACAAGTGACAAAAGACCAAGGACCACACAGGGTCGTACATAAGTGCACTGGTGTGCCTTTCGTCCCCTGTCCAATTGTCTTTCCTTTCTCTCACTTATCATATATATTTTCTTCCTTTCATATATTCTCTCCTCTAAGTTCACTTTACCCTTATATATATATTACTACATGTCTATTTTTCTTCCTATGTATTTGTGTATTGGACAAATGAATAAATAAATAAATAAATAAATAATAAATAGACTAGGAAAGAGCCGGGGTGGCGCAGCAGGTAGAGTGCTGTACTGCAGGCTACTGAAGCTGACTGTAGATCTGTAGGTCAGCAGTTCAAATCTCATCACCAGCTCAAGTTTGACTCAGCCTTCCATCCTTCCGAAGTGGGTAAAATGAGGACCCAGATTGTGGGGGCAATAGCCTAGCTCTGTTTAAAAAGTGCTATTGCTAACATGTTGTAAGCCGCCCTGAGTCTAAGGAGAAGGGCGGCATAAAAATCGAATAAATAGATAAATAAACAGATTTAGTTTACTTACGGAAATGGATGCAGTAGGATCCAGCTGATATTTTGCTGCAATTCCAAAACGAGTGCTATTCGTGCCAGATACCCAGTTAAGATTTATGGCAGTTTCAATGTTCTCGCTGACCTTCTGGTAAATGGAGCCACCAAATTCTGACCCATCATTGCTGAAAAATATTTGAGCCACAAAAAACAGATACGATAAAAAACAAAACAAAATCCAAATGAAAGAGTTCCTGTAAATTTCCCATTTGCATTCATTTCCCCCACTAAAACATGCCACCTTTGAGAAGAAAATAATAACTGACAAAATCTTTCCTAAACAATTTATAAAAACTGGCTACCTTTGAAAAGTGTTCGGAAACTTCAGATCGTGCAGAATGCAGCTGCGAGAGCAATCATGGGCTTCTCTAAATATGCCCATGTTACACCAACACTCCGCAGTCTGCATTGGTCGCCGATTAGTTTCCGGTCACAATTCAAAGCCCTTCATGGCATCGGACCAGATTATCTCAGGGACCGCCTTCTGCTGCACGAATCCCAGCGACCAGTTAGGTCCCACAGAGTGAGTCTTCTCCGGGTCCCGTCAACTAAACAATGTGGTTTGGCGGGGCCCAGGGGAAGAGCCTTCTCTGTGGCGGCCCCGGCCCTTTGGAACCAACTCCCCCTGGAGATTAGAACTGCCCTCACCCTCCTCGCCTTTCATAAGCTCCTTAAAACCCACCTCTGCCGTCAGGCATGGGGGAACTGAGATACTCTTTCCCCCTAGGCCTTTACAATTTATGCATGGTATGTTTGTTTGTAGGTATGATTGGTTTTAAAATAAGGGTTTTTTAGTTGTTGTAGTATTGGACTTATATGCTGTTTTTATTATTGTTGTTAGCCGCCCCAAGTCTACGGAGAGGGGCGGCATACAAATCCAATAAATAGATAGATAGATAGATAGATAGATAGATAGATAGATAGATAGATAGATAGATAGATAGATAGATAGATAGATAGATAAATAAAATATTAGTGCAGTAATGCTAGTTTCCTAGAAAGTCTATACAGATATCTGTCAAATATAGATCTGCCAGGTTTTGCCAAAAAAATTGACAGCAGTAAAATAACTGTGCAAACAAATAAAAACAGGATGGGATAGAAGTACTTTCTGTAGTCTACACATATGTAAAACAGCAGGAAATATATGCAAAGAAACAGCTCTGCAAACATTCATTCTCATGATTATGTCAAACCCATAGACTTGCCCAAATATGTACGAATACATAAAAAATGCATGGGAGTAAATCCCAAAGACACATAGACACTCGAAATTAAATATAACAATATTTTCCTGGTGCATAAGATTATGAACTCAACCTGTTAGTTTTTTTTTTAGATTAAAAAATACCCTTTTTGGTTAAAAAAAAACAACTCTTTTCTAGAGGAGCCCTTCGCTCTATCAAAGTAACTTAAATTGCTGTGTCCGTATTAACCCAAATATAAAAGCTTTAACTGTTCAGGGATTTCTATGCAGTTTATAAATATATCCATCAAATGAACAAACCTATAAAATTGGGCCAGAGCAACTTAAAAATATGAAGAATTCTAGCATCATAAAAACATGTTGCAATATGCCGATACTTACTTCTTTTAGGCCCTGACACTCTTAAAAACAGAATATCCATTTTAAGTTTATTTCATTATTTCTTTACTATGACATGGAAAACTGCAGCTTGCTACTTAATAGAGTGAAAGCTCCAAGTGCAATTTATTCTCCAATTTCTTTAAAACGTGTGCGATTTCTCTTTTTAAAAAAATCCAGCAGTGGTCCACAACAAGGCTTCAGTTTGAGATAAAAACTAAAGATTCCTTATAAAAACAAAACCAGACAACCCTGCTTTATTTAGCTCTGACTGACAGCCAGCTTCTCTGTGTTTCTGGCTAATGCATGAGAACAGAGCATGTGACTTAATTCATTTAACTTACTAACTGTAACGTTGATCACCCTTTCTAATAATTACCGTAAGTATTCTTCAATTAATCTCCATGCACTATAGAAATATTCAAGTATATCGGCTCCAGCAAAATGACCTTACTTCGTCAAGAGAGAGGTTTAATTTTCTGGCTCTCTTTGTATTAAGGCAAACTTTTTTTGAGCCACGGCACATTTTTCACATTTACAAAACCATGGGGCACATTGAGGGGAGGGGGGCGGCTAAAAAAAGTTTGGACAAAAAAATTCTCTCTTCCTTTCGCTCTATTTCTCTCTCCCTTTTTCTCTCCCTCTTTTTTTCTCTCACCATCCCTTTCTTTCTCTCTTCCTTCTTTCCTCTTTTTTGCTCTCTCTCTCCCTCCCTACCTCCCTCTATGTCTTTCTCTCTCCCACCTTCCCTCCCTCTCTCCTTTCTCTCTTGCTCTCTCTTGCTTTCTTTCTCTCTTGTTCTCTTTCTCTCTCTCTTGCTTTCTTTCTCTCTCTCTTGTTTTCTTTCTTTCTCTCTCTCTTTCTCTCTTGTTTTCTTTCTCTCTCTGAGCTTCGTGGCACACCTGACCATGTCTCGCAGCACACTAGTGCGCCACGGCACACTGGTTGAAAAACACTGTGTTAAGGTATTAATATTTAAGAGTGACCAGCTGTAAAGCTGATGCAATGAAGATGAAACAGCATTGTATTGTGGGTTCTAGACTATGAAGGGGTCCACAATGGTTTTTACCACTTTAAGAGGTGTTTATATAAAGCAGTCAAGAGAGGGTGCATTCTGTCTCCTTGTGACTGGTATCCACTGCTGTGTTCTCCCTGTAGGGAGGAAGAAGACTGCTTGCTTGTCAGGTATTTGACTATCAGCTATATTTCTGTATTATGTCTTGTATCTAAACCACTGTTAAATGTCTAGGGCAGTGTTTTTCAACCAGTGTGCCGCGAGACATGGTCAGGTGTGCCACGAAGCTCAGAGAGAGAAAGAAAACAAGAGAGAAAGAAAGAGAGAGAGAGAAAGAAAACAAGAGAGAGAGAAAGAAAGCAAGAAAGAGAGAAAGAAAGCAAGAGAAAGAGAGAGAAAAAGAAAGCAAGAGAGAGAAAAAGAAAACGAGAGAAAGCTAGAGAAAGAAAGAAAGAAAGAGAACGAGAGAAAGAAAGCAAGAGAGAGAGCAAGAGAGAGAGAGAAAGAAAGAGAGAGGGAGGGATGGTGGGAGAGAGAAAGACATAGAGGGAGGGAGGAAGGGAGAAAGAGAGCAAAAGAGAGAGGAAGGAAGGAAGAGAGAAAGAAAGAGGGATGGAGAGAAAGAAAAAAGAAGAAGGGAGAGAAAGAGGGAAGGAGAGAGAAATAGAGCGAAAGGAAGGAAGAGAGAGAATGTTTTTTTTGTCCAAACTTTTTTTACCACCACCCCCACCCCAACTCAATGTGCCCCAGGGTTTTGGTAAATGTAAAAAATGTGCCATGGCTCAAAAAAGGTTGAAAATCACTGGTCTAGGGCTCTGAGTGCTGTGTTTGTCTTCTGGGTAGCCATGCTGGAAATGCTCTGGCACTTTGTGAACAGCAATATTGAAACTTACACATTGGTATGCAATTGGAAATCTCCCGTCTTGTAACCCACAGAGAAGTTATTTCTTGTCAACTTGGATTTGGCACTATCGAAAGTCATCTGGTAACCAGCGAGCCAGCCCTCATAACCCAAGACAACGGAACCATGGATGGCGGGTCCGGCAAAATCGAAGTCAACGTCGCAACCAAGGTTTATGCATTCGCGCTTATAAGCGGATTTGATTTTGCCACTTTTCTTTCTGCAAAGACAAAATTCTACCGTAAGATTTATTTTTTTCTGGCTGGTGTACAAAATCCACCTGTTATCTTTAGCAGGGAAACAAGAAAAAGATCAGATCTTCCGAGTTATGGACAAATAAAGCAGAACTGCCATCAAAAAAAAAGGTTAGTTGGGGGGAAAGAATCAGAAGCAATGTGAGAAAATATTATTTTACTGAAAGAGTCGTAGATGCTTGGAACAAACTTCCAGCAGACGTGGTTGGTAAATCCACAGTAACTGAATTTAAACATGCCCGGGATAAACATAGATCCATCGTAAGATAAAATACAGGCAATAATATAAGGGCAGAATGGATGAATCATGAGGTCTTTTTCTGCCGTCAATTTTGTACGTTTCTATGTTCTAAAAAAGCAATGGCATCAATGTCCTTAAGGGCACATTTCTCCCTAAGAAGGAGAAAAAAATGTTTATTCAATGCCAGAACCTTGCTATGTCTACAGGAAATAAATTAAAACTGAAGAGAGTTCCATCCAGTTGTCACAACCAATTGAGCAAGCTGGATCAACCAAGTGATTCTGCGAGCAAACCTACATGAAAATAGCACATCATTTATGTAATATAAAAATAAATATGCACCACTATTTCTCTCCATAATCCAGGCAGTACTAAAAACAAAACAAAAAAAATGTGAATATAAGAAGTGATCCTACACATCGACCCAACATTTTTCTTTTCAGGCAAGAAAAATGTACCACTACATGTTATACCTACTCCTAGAGAAAGGAAACGATATTTCAAATGGATGCAGATACAGTGATACCTTGTCTTACAAACTTAATTGGTTCTGGGATGAGGTTCTTAAGGTGAAAAGTTTGTAAGACGAAACAATGTTTCCCATAGGAATCAATGGAAAAGCGATTAATGCATGCAAGCCCAAAATTCACCCCTTTTGCCAGCTGAAGCGCCTGTTTTTGCGCTGATGGGATTCTCCTGATGCTCCCCTCCATGGGAAACCCCACCTCCGGACTTCTGTGTTTTTGCGATGCTGCAGGGGAATCCCACCATCGCAAAAACGAGCGCTTTGCTGGCAACGGAAGTCCGGAAGTGGGGTTTCCCAGCGAAGGGAGCATCAGTGAAATCGCAGCATCGCAAAAACACTGAAGTCCTCGAAACCCCACCTCCAGACCTCTGTGTTTTTGCGATGCTGCGATTTCACTGAGGCTCCCCTCACTGGGAAACCCCACCTCCGGACTTTCGTTGCCAGCGAAGCGCCCATTTTTGCCCTACTGGGATTCCCCTGCAGTATCACAAAAACGTGGAAGTCCAGAGGTGGGGTTTCCCATGGAGGGGATCCTCAGGGGAATCCCAACAGCGCAAAAACGGGTGCTTCGCTGGCAACGGAAGTCCGGAGGCGGGGCATCCCAATGGTGGCGGTGGGTTTGTAAGGTGAAAATAGTTTGAAAGAAGAGGCAAAAAAACCTTAAACCCCGGGTTTGTATCTCGAAAAGTTTGTATGACGAGGCATTTGTAAGACGAGGTATCACTGTACTACATGTTATTCTAGAGAAAGGAAACGATATTTCAATTGGATGTAGATATTTTCAGGAGTTAACCATGTCAGTTACGCATGATCGATAAGGCATCACTGTCTTGGATCAACTAGTTTCTGACATAAATTCTGTTTCCACCTCAGAAAGCAGGCACTAAGCCAAACAGCCATATGTTGCATGAGCATGATTGTAACACTGTCATAAAAAAACGAGCCGCTAACATTCTTTTTAAATCTTCCGTGTTAATCCTTTTCTCACGTTGGAGGCCTATCTGGAATGTGTCAAGACAGCGTAAACAGGGAACACTCACCCAGTGTTTGGCGAGAAAGTTGTATCAAATGTTAACTTCAAACCTTTGGCAATCTAGTTTAGGAGAGAAAAAAAAAAGTTAGCTAGGAACTATCTGCATTTTCTCTGTCGTTTCTCCTTAAAGCCCTTCCTGGCATCAGACCAGAATATCTCCGAGACCGCCTTCTGCCGCACGAATCCCAGCGACCGATTAGGTCCCACAAAGTGGGCCTTCTCCGGGTCCCGTCAACTAAACAATGTCGGTTGGCGGGCCCCAGGAGAAGAGCCTTCTCTGTGGCAGCCCCGACTCTCTGGAACCAACTCCCCCCAGAGATTAGAACTGCCCCACCCTCCTTGCCTTTCGTAAACTCCTCAAAACCCACCTTTGCCGTCAGGCATGGGGGAACTGAGATATCTCCCCCGGGCCTATACAGTTTATGTATGGTATGTTTGTACGTAGGTCTGCTTAATAATGGGGTTTTTAAAATATTTTAAATTGTAAATTATTAGATTTGTTATGAACTGTTTTATTCTGTTGTGAGCCGCCCCGAGTCTACGGAGAGGGGTGGCATACAAATCTGATAGATAGATTAGATAGATAGATTAGATAGATTAGATAGATAGATAGATAGATAGATAGATAGATAGATAGATAGATAGATAAGATAGATAGATAGAGAGATAGATAGATAGAGAGATAGAGAGATATAGATAAGATAGATAGATAGATAGAGATAGATATAGTGAGATAGAGAGATAGAGATAGATAGATAGAGAGAGAGAGAGAGAGAGAGAGAGAGAGAGAGAGAGAGAGAGAGAGAGAGAGAGAGAGAGAGAAAGAATAAATCTTTACACACAAGTTACCTGGTCTTCAATTGCCATTTCTGTTCCCAGAGTATTGTCTGTGTTCCATTTTTCTGTGAAAGTCACGCCGTATTCAGCCCACTTATATTTGGTCTCCAAGCTTCCATTCACTTTCCCTGTATCTGTGTTTGATGAGCCCGATGTTGCGAATTCCTAGCAAAGCAAGGCACACAAAGGAAAAAGGCATATTTTACCAATAGTTTGATTCAACTCCATTTTATTTCAGCATCTTTAATTATAATTTAGTAACCAATTTGGAAGAATCTGGTACTCTATACTCATTTTTGTTAAAAGGTCACCTGTGCGTGCTTTATAAAAACCTCAAATACTCCTATCAAATGCAGGACAGAAAATAGGATGCGACCAAGGAGTCATGACTCTAACCCGGAGTTTGGCAGTCCAAGAATGAGCTAAGTAAAATTCTCAGGATTATTACCTCCGTGCTATTATTTTAAACTGCTAATCTCTGTTGCGGTTAGCTCTGGCCCAGCTCCTGCCCCAAGGACTGTGGATATGGGGGAGACATCCACATGCTGCAGGCCTGTTTTGCCCCGGTGGAATCCGCTGATGAAGGCTCTTCTGACCAAGAAGACATGAGTGACAGGGAGGAGGAGAGTGTGGCAGACAGCTCAGAAGGAGATCAATTATCTAGCTCCTCCTTGGATTCAGAACAAGAGTTAATGATACAGCCACACATGCGGAGAGCGATGCATAGGCAACAACAACTGAGAGATTATTATAAAAAAAAATGAGGCCACCTGTGGTTGGGTGGGGCTGTGGTCATTAGTGAGGCTGCTATAAATAGCAGCCTGTGGGTTTGCCCATTGTGGAGGATTATCTGATCCTTGTGTTTCGTGACTGCTTTACTGACTTTGACCTTTTGTGTGCTGATTTTTTCCCCGCTTTGAAACTAAACCAGAGCAAAGTGTGTTTCACTTTGTGAAAGAAGAAGGACTGTGAATTGCCTCACAGCTGCAAGCTAAGTATCACAGAACTGATAAGGGACTTGTACAAATTACCAGTTTGTTTGGAGACCAGTGCTCTTTGCTATACCAAAAGAGGGCTTGGTTTAAGTGAATTTTCCATTATAAAGAACATTGTTTTGAATTTTCAAACGTGTCTGTGTCTGAAATTTGTACCTGTGAATTTTTGGGAGGAGTCTACCAGAGAGCCCGACAGAACAATCTCTGGTTCATGCTTGAAATAAAATCTAATGTATTTTCCCTTACTTTTTAGAACAATGGTAATTTCTGCTCTGTATATGTAATACAACGAGATTTATTCCTTCCAATAGAACTAAGGAAAAATATTAGAAGTTTCTGAAGATATAGGCAACATGCAGGCTTAAAGCTTGTCCCAGCTTTTTCTTATAAATAGCATTACTGTACCCTGAGTAGTCATTGTACAGAAGCACAATTACATGGGCCCCAGGTTAAGATTCATAACAGTAAAAACCAGTAACGATAAACATCCTGGCTTAAATTAAGATTCTCTCCCAACCATGAATTGGGAAATAAGAAAAAACATTCCATAATCTATTACTGGATTGCTCTCACGGCAATCCAATTTGTGCTAATAATGATGCAGCTCATTCTCCAGATTTGTGGATGTTATTTCAAATTATGACTAGCTTTAATTTGCCCCATTAGGGCACCATTAACTAAGGTTAGGGAAAGAATGAGATGAGGTCCACAAACGAGGAAAATAAATGAAAACCCAGAGCATACTTTCTGACATGACAGCGCAGATCAAGCCTGCTATCGCACGAATCCCAGCGACCGATAAGATCCCACAGAGTTGGCCTTCTCCGGGTCCCGTCAACTAAACAATGTTGTTTGGTGGGCCCCACGGGGAGAGCCTTCTCTGTGGCGGCCCCAGTCCTCTGGAGCCAACTCCCCCCCTTGGAGATTAGAACTGCCCCCACCCTCCCTGTCTTTCGTAAACTACTCAAGACTCATTTATGCCATCAGGCATGGGGGAGTTGAGATACTCCTTCCCCCTAGGCCATTACAAGTTATGCATGGTATGTTTGTGTGTATGTTTGGTTTTATTATAAGGGGTTTTAGTTGTTTTATTAATTGGATTTCTACATGCTGTTTTTATCATTGTCGTTAGCCGCCCCGTGTCTGCGGAGAGGGGTGGCATACAAATCCAATAAATAAATAAATAAATTAAACAAATCTTTCTCTTTCACTTCCACCAATCTGGATCCATCTCAAATCTTTCCCTTTCACTTCCATCTATCTGGACTGTTCATTCTAAAGCAAAATTGGGAGGGGGGCGGACAACAGAATACCCCGGGGAACCAATGCTAGTCCCTCTTATTCCTAGAGGATTCTTGAAAGCTACTTCTGCCTAGGGTTCAAGTATCCCCTTTTCAGGATAAAAGATACATCCAATTACAGCCTAGCCATTATTACTTTCTATTATACTTAAATACGTACCACTCCGCTTGTGGATTTAGTTTTCACATCCAATTTCACCAGGCCAAAACCTTCACAAAATAAAACTGGAGTTAATACAGCAATCTTTCAAATAATTAATACCATAGCCCAGTACTAACCTTAGAAATTTCAAAATAGTCCTTGGTTCACTATTGCCATTGTAATGAAGCTCTGCCTTCACAGAACTGTTCACAGAAGCACAAACACACATTCTAACCAATAAAAAGAAGATTTAAGATATCCTATTTTTTTTTCAACTCCAAAACTCCTTCCAATGTAGCTAAGGGAATAAGCAGTTAACTGGTATTTCTTTCTGAGCTGGCAAACACATCTAGAGTTTTAAGAGTTTTTAGGGGTAGTGATTTCTGACAGTCTCAAAATGGGTGAACAGTGCAGTCGGGCGGTAGGGAAAGCAAGTAGGATACTTGGCTGCATAGCTAGAGGTATAACAAGCAGGAAGAGGGAGATTGTGATCCCGCTATATAGAGTGCTGGTGAGACCACGTTTGGAAGACTGTGTTCAGTTCTGGAGACCTCACCTACAAAAAGATATTGACAAAATTGAACGGGTCCAAAGACGGGCTACAAGAATGGTGGAAGGTCTTAAGCATAAAACGTATCAGGAAAGACTTCATGAACTCAATCTGTATAGTCTGGAGGACAGAAGGAAAAAGGGGGACATGATCGAAACATTTAAATATGTTAAAGGGTTAAATAAGGTTCAGAAGGGAAGTGTTTTTAATAGGAAAGTGAGCACAAGAACAAGGGGACACAATCTGAAGTTAGTTGGGGAAAAGATCAAAAGCAACGTGAGAAAATATTATTTTAATGAAAGAGTAGTAGATCCTTGGAACAAACTTCCAGCAGACGTGGTAGATAAATCCACAGTAGCTGAATTTAAACATGCCTGGGATAAACATATATCCATCCTAAGATAAAGGATAGGGGCGGCATACAAATCCAATAAATAATAATAATAATAATAATAATAATAATAATAACAACAATAATAATAAAATACAGAAAATAGTATTAAGGGCAGACTAGATGGACCATGAGGTCTTTTTCTGCCGTCAGACTTCTATGTTTCTATGTTTCTAAGAGTGTTATCATTGACAATTGCATTTAGCTTAAAGTTGTCTTTTTGAAATTGAGTAGCATACCCACAATTATGTTTTATTGAAGCTTGTGGGGCCTCCACAATGTATGTATGTACGTATGCATGTATGTATATTGGCAGCATGCATCTTTCCATTTATATATTTTAAATTAATTTTAAAGCAAAACAGATGATCCTGGCAAACACTGAGGAAAGTTTTCATGGGAATCAGATTACTTAGCTCTGCTGTACTGGCTGGCAGCTACCCTGTATAGGCCTGCTAACATGCATATGCAAATGCTTTTAATAGCATAGTGAAGACAGCTGTCTCCATATTGCATCGTTACAAACACTTCCATATATAAGCTCTACTCAAAAAAAAAAAAGGTTCCTCTAGGGCTCACTGGTATTTGAAGTACAGTATTCTCAATTTTCCTCTGTTTTGTCAGGATAAATATGTCATTCACATAGAGATCTTTGAACATTAGGAATCTCAATGCCAATTTTTTAAAGAGAAACAGATCAATTCCCCACCATCCGTGTACTACCTACAACAGATTATCTCCGGGACCGCCTTCTGCCGCACGAATCCTAGCGACCGATTAGGTTCCACAGAGTTGGCCTTCTCCGGGTCCCGTCAACTAAACAAAGTTGTTTGGCGGGACCCAGAGGAAGAGCCTTCTTTGTGGCGGCCCCGGCCCTCTGGAACCAACTCCCCCCCAGAGATCAGAATTGCCCTCACCCTCCTCGCCTTTTGTAAGCTCCTTAAAACCCACCTCTGCCGTCAGGCATGGGGGAACTGAGATACTCTTTCCCCCTAGGCCTTTACAATTTTATGCATGGTATGTCAGTATGTATGTCTGGTTTTTATAATGAGGATTTTTTAGTTGTTTTATTATTGGATTGCTACATATTGTTTTTATCTCTGTTGTTAGCCGCCCCGAGTCCACGGAGAGGGGTGGCATACAAATCAAATAAATAAATAAATAAATTCTATTCAGGCAAATAAATCAGGTTTAGTTCTTATTTGTTAAGTCATTGTGACATAAAGCAGTTGTAGAGTGCAGTGAACTGAAAAATTCAAGTTCGACCTTCTGTCAAATGGTATTCAGATCTCAAATGCTGCTCTTTCCTGTAACCAGATAACTGGCGTCTTCCTCACATTTTACAAGGGCCAAGAAAAACTGATGCCGCCACTTTGACTATTTCCACTTGGTGGAGGTTCCATGTCCAGTCAACGAAGCAGTGGAAGTGATGTGCCTGTGCCTGGAGGCTGTTGGGGCCTGGATGGGTGTCAACAAACTCAAACTCAACCCAGACAAGACAGAATGGCTGTGGGTCTTGCCTCCCAAGGACAATTCCATCTGTCTGTCCATCACCCTGGGGGGGAAACTACTGACCCCCTCAGAGAGGGTCCGCAACTTGGGCGTCCTCCTCGATCCACAGCTCACATTAGAGAACCATCTTTCGGCTGTGGCGAGGGGGGCGTTCGCCCAGATTCGCCTGGTGCACCAGTTGCGGCCCTACTTGGACCGGGAGTCACTGCTCACAGTCACTCATGCCCTCATCACCTCGAGGCTCGACTACTGTAACGCTCTCTACATGGGGCTACCTTTGAAAAGTGTTCGGAAACTTCAGGTCATGCAGAATGCAGCTGCGAGAGCAATCATGGGCTTTCCCAAAAATGCCCATGTTACACCAACACTCCGCAGTCTGCATTGGTTGCCGATCAGTTTCCGGTCACAATTCAAAGTGTTGGTTATGGCCTATAAAGCCCTTCATGGCACCGGACCAGAATATCTCAGGGACCGCCTTCTGCTGCACAAATCCCAGCGACCGGTTAGGTCCCACAGAGTGGGTCTTCTCCGGGTCCCGTCAACTAAACAATGCTGCTTGGCGGGACCCAGGGGAAGAGCCTTCTCTGTGGTGGCTCTGACCCTCTGGAACCAGCTCCCCCCAGAGATTAGGACTGCCCCCACCCTCCTTGCCTTTCATAAACTCCTTAAAACCCACCTCTGCCGTCAGGCATGGGGGAACTGAGACATTTCCCCCCAGGCTTATATAGTTTTTGTGTATGATATGATTGTGTGTATGTTTTTATATACTGGGGTTTTTTAGACTTTTTAATGTAAAATTGTTATTTTTAGATTTTAAATGTTAGATTTGTTACCATGTATTGTTTTTTTAATCACTGTTGTGAGCAGCCCCGAGTCTATGGAGAGGGGCGGCATACAAATCTAATAAATAAAATAAATAAATAAATAAATAAATAAATATTCCTTTCCATATTCCGTATTTCAGGGGAAAAGAGGCAACCAATTAGTGGCCAAAGGCTATATTTAATATTTTGAGGAAACTGGTGGCCTTAGTGGGTTGGGTTTGGTTTTTTTTTTTTAATTTCCTTAGCTTGCACGCTCTTTGGGGAACTTTTTATTTTAGTAACTTCAAAATGCTAGCCCACTGTAGTGTTTACATTCATTTTTATCAGTTTACGCCTTCAAATGGGGAGAAACCATGATATCTATTTCTAGTAAAAGGGATCAAAGGAGACTTTAGGGGTTTCCTATAGTCTGGACCTTTGGGTTCTCAACCACAATGTGTGAAAATCTATAGCACTAATTATTGCTGGTGTATGCAAAATCTTTTCAGGAATGAATGATTCATAAAACACTCCAATATATTGTTTTCTCCTGGACCATGACAAAACTCTACAAATCACTTTATTAAAATTGCCATGCTGATATGGTCCAAAAGAGAAATCCAACATCCCAGTTTTTCAGAAGCCTAAATTGCTACAATGTTAGGTTTCCTACATCCCCATTGTTTGACTATTATTATTATTATTATTATTATTATTATTATTATTATTATTATTAATTAGATTTGTATGCCGCCCCTCTCCGAAGACTCGGGGCGGCTCACAACAGTAATACAAAAACAATATAACAGTGAGACAAATCTAATATTAAAATAAAACATATCTAAAACCCCAACAATTTAAAACCATACAACACATACATACCAAACATAAAATATAAAAGCCTGGGGGAGGATGTCTCAGTTCCCCTATTACAAATCAAAATATTTTTTATTGTTTTCTGATCCTGCATAGACCTTCACTATTCTAAGAATCTTATTTTGAAGTAAAAGGGGAAAGAAAAAAAACATTTATCCAAAACATCTTGAGCACATCAGTAATGAAAATTCAGTAGCAACTACAAGGGGGAAAAAATGAACTGAGTAATATGGATTAGGGTTTATTGGCAACAGTAGCATAAGAACAGTACAGTGATACCTTGTCTTACAAACGTAATTGGTTCCGGGATGAGGTTCTTAAGGTGAAAAGTTTGTAAGATGAAACAATGTTTCCCATAGGAATCAATGGAAAAGCGATTAATGCCTGCAAGCCCAAAATTCACCCATTTGGCAGCCGAAGCGCCAGTTTTCGTGCTGCTGGGATTCCCCTGAGGCTCCCCTCCATGAGAAACCCCACCTCCAGACTTCTGCGTTTTTGTGGTGCTGTAGGGGAATCCCAGCAGGGGAATCCCAGCATCGCAAAAATGGGTGCTTCGCTGGCAACGGAAGTCCGGAGGTGGAGTTTCCCAGCAAAGGGAGCATCAGTGAAATCGCAGCATCGCAAAAACACCAAAGTCTTCAAAGCCCCACCTACAGACCTCTGTGTTTTTGCGATGCTGCGATATCACTGAGGCTCCCTTCGCTGGGAAACCCCACCTCCGGACTTCCGTTGCCAGCGAAGTGCTCGTTTTTGTGCTGCTGGGATTCCCCTAAAGCCTCACAAAAACACAGAAGTCCGGAGCTAGAGTTTCCCAGGGAGGGGAGCTTCAGGGGAATCCCAGCAGCACAAAAATGGGTGCTTCGCTGATAACGGAAGTCCAGAGGCGGGGAATCCCAGTGGCGGCGGTGGGTTTATAAGGTGAAAATAGTTTGTAAGAAGAGGCAAAAAAATTTAAACCCCGGGTTTGTATCTCGAAAAGTTTGTATGACGAGGCATTTGTAAGACGAGGTATCACTGTATTATGTTCGGGTCAAGACAATTTTCTATTCAAATATTCTTCATAAGAAAATATGCATACCAAATCCTTTGTTGAAGATGTCTCGAGCAGACTTGCCAAGGTCCGCATAGGCTGGTGGAATAGCCATTGGCGCTATGGAAACATAGGAATAAACAGGTTAGTGCTGCAAAAAAAAAAAGAATAGGTAAGGAAATTATTTTTATGCTAATTCACAAGCATTAGTCCAGGTATTTTAAAATGAAAATTGGTTTCAGATGCAGCAAAACGGCCTTGTTAATAATCCAGCATCCTCTATTTTTGACTACTAGGAACTACAGATTAAGATATTCGGACCAACATCCCAGATAATCTAGTCATATTTTTCCAGACCAATATGTTTGGGCATTTTTTTCAACTGCAAAGAAAGATATGTTTAGTTGGCTGTAGCTTCTTCCAGATCTTGCTAACAAAGGAAGGTTTATCTACATAATGCCAGTGAAATCCAATATTCTCTTGACTTACAAAATTTGTATAGTTAAGAAATCTGATTATTCATTATTAAACTTGCAACACAAGCCTAATGTATGTTTAGGATGCATATATCTGTTCTTCAAATCCTAAAATGCAGTTATTAAAACATTACTTCCCCACTTGATTTTATACATATCATTTATTTTTAAGAACAATAAGTTAAAATCAAACCAATTACTTTCTACTGAGCAACTAATCTAATAAGATTACACACAAATTCAGTGAATTTTCCAATCCACAAATTTAAAATTCAATTAAACATGTTTCAATAGAAGACAATATCTGTAGTTCAGGGTTGAACTATGGGGTCCTTAGTGCTCCCTTAGCTTGGTTGATTTCATTATCCAACTAGATAACCTCATCAGTGAGAGATAGCACTGATTATGTTACCTATTTGAGTGATGAAATGCTTAAGAAATCAATCAAGCTCAAAGAACATCAAGGATCCCAACTGATACAAGTTTAGAACAAATCATCCTCCAAACTTCAAGGACAAAAAAATAGTTTTAAAAGAAATGTCCTCCAGTTTCAAGGGCCTAAAACCAAGTTAAATTCAAAGACTTTCAGTTTAGCAATAGCATTTAGACTTATATACTGATTCACAGTGGTTTACAACCCTCTCTAAGCTGTTTACAGAGTGAGCATCTTGCCCCCAACAATCTGGGTCCTCATTTTACCGACCTTGGAAGGATGGAAGGCTGAGTCAACCTTGAGCCTAAGATTCAATCTGCCAAACTGCTGGCAGCCGGTGATCAGCAGAAGTAGCTTGCAGTACTGCATTCTAAACACTGCACCACCAAGGCTCTATAGTTGTTCTGTTCAGGTCTGTGAAACCCGAAATCAAAGTTTGAGACCCTGTAAAAAAAATTTCCCTGCATATTCTGAAACTTGAAATTTCATGACTTTGCATCATTTCAGGGGTTCTCTCTATGAGAATTTTTTTGGGGGGTGGGGGGCTTCTTTCTTGCTGGGAAAAAAAGTCCCTAAAATTCTGTTCCCGGACAGAAAATCCTTCATTTGAGGTGCTTATGTTTGGTCAATTTGAAAACCTTTTCCACTGGAAGGTAGTCTGAACATTTCTGCACACAATGATGTGAAAATTGAACTGGGGAAAAAATGATGCTTATTGGGTTTTTGTATCAGAAATAAGGCTACCCCCACACACACTGCTTGCAACCATTTTCACTTTAATTTTTTTTTAGTATAAGCATGGGGGCCCTTTTATGAGCAAAATAAACCAATAAGCATCATTTTTTTCAGTTCAATTTTCATTTCATTGTATACAGAAATGTTCAAACTAGTTTCCAAGTGAAAAAAGCTTTCTAAAAGACCAAATATAAGTATTTTTTAACAATTTTCAGTTTGGGTCAAATAGACCCGGAACAGAAGATTAGTGAGGTTTTTTTAATAGAACAGCAGGGTTAAATTCCAAAGCGCTTTGGAGCACATTGGACTGGGAATATAGCTCCTGCCCACAACTTTTTGAAGTAGCCATATCTTCTTCAAGAATTGTGTAATTTCCAGCTATGCAATCCCAGAAGAAAATGCACCTTTTAATTAAAGGCAGCCAGGTATAATATTTATGCTCCTACACTTTCCAAAGCACCCTTTTTGAACTATTTCCAAATCAATATATAGCCCTACAAATAATTTTGTGACATAACAATTCAACCTATACATCCACTTAGTAATATTTCTATTTTCTAGCAAGTAGCATAAAAATATTGGTTCTGTTTCCACATTTAAATGGAATGCATTATTTCTTATGAGATAGAGACTAAACAATGGGTTCAATAACCTTAAGGGTAACTTCTGACCAGCACCTTCCAGTCACAAATGAAAAGGTACTTTTCTTTTCCCTTTGCCTTTCTGTCACCATCCTGAAATGTTTCCAGTTTCAGCACTGTTCATTGGTTTATAAAATGCGTATTTGCAAGCAAAGAACACAATCTGCCCAATTAAATAATTACAAGGGAATTAGAGAAGCAGCTTTACTTCCCTATTTTGAATATGTATTACTTCTAGAAACAGAAAAGTAACAGAAAATCCACTTAGAAACCTCACATCTAAGCCCAAAGGCTAGGAAGTGTGATTAAAACTTAAATTAATTAAATTGCATAATTATGTTCCACCTTTCCCTGAAGTTCTTTTTAACATCTCCACCTCCTCTTAAAATGCTCATAAAGAATTGTTAGGAAAAGTTTGCAAGTATCTACAACTTTAAATGTTAAAATAGATCATAATGAGGAACAGACATTACAGAAAATTCCTTTTAAGTACTCATTTAAGATGGGTCTAGATTTGTTTTAGGTAACTAAATTAAACTAAGAATTATCCCTCTGTTAGATATTAGTCTTCCCCCCAAACCTCAATATAACTTATAAAATATTTAACTGCATGATTAGTTAAAATAATTCAACCTCCTTCCGATAACTCTTTCCCTACTTACGTCTTCGCTGACATGCTTGATTATAATTCATAGCTATTTAGTCCAATTTACAGTATCTACAAAATGGGGAAGATTACATCAAGATCAAGGTTAGTGTCTCTTATAGATCATTTCAACAGTTGCATTGTTTTTTTAAAAAAAATTTCATTGTTACAATTGAAAATATTTGTGTAACTCTTTATATAAACCAAGCCCCCTCCCTTGTTTGGGGGACTTGCCTGTGCAGAAACCAAGAGGCTGTCTTAGCTTCATGTATATTCAGGTAATCCTCGATTTACCCCAGTTCACTTAGTGACCTTTCAAAGTTACAACAGCACTGAAAAAAGTGACCAATGACCATTGTTCACACTTACTTCTGCAGCATCCCTATGGCCACGTGATCAAAATTTAGATGCTTGGCAACTGGTTACTTATAACCCTTGCCGTGTCCCAAGGTCACACAATCCCCTTTTGGGACTTTTTGACAAGTAAAATCAAAATGAGAAAGGCAGATTCGCTTGTGTCACTAGCTGCAGAAAGGTGGTAAAACGGGGCAAAAACCTCACTTAAACTAATGTCACCCCTAGCCACAGAAATTATGGGCTAAACTGTGGCCGCAAATCAAGGACTATGTTTTATCAGTAAGAATAAAGTACAGAACAGAGTAACAATAAAACTAAATGTAAAAGGGCAGGATTTCCCCAACATCCAACCTTACACACACAACACATACACACACATGCATGCGGTTAATAGACTGGGGGAATAGCCCTCCACGTGGCCTTCTTGCAGGCGGCCACCCACCCCACCCTCCTCCCTGGCAAACGACCGCCTGGAGGGAAGGAAGAAAAGGGGCTCAGCTGCCAAAAAGAGAAGCCTCAGAAGAAGGCAGGGGGCGAGGGGGGGGGCAAGGCAAAGAGGGGGCAAGACTCCCCCTCAACTTCACAACTTCTTGGGGGGCAACCCTTAAAATAATAATAGATAATATAATAGATAATAGTAATAGATAACAGAGAAGGGAGTGGCATGCCCATTCAATGGCTTAGTATGAATTGTGTGTTGTCACCCAGGTTATTATTTTATTATTTTTCTTTTTTTAATTTCTTTCTTTTATATTGTGTTTTTTATATCCTTGATGGCTCCCCGTGAGGCCTTCTGTGCAAGTAGGGTACAAATGGAAATTATAAACAACAGATTAGATAGATAGATAGATGGACAGATACAGAGTTAGATAGAGATATATAGATATATTTATAATATATAAAAGAGGGTGGAAATGTCAGTGTATCTTATATACCCAATATAGTCATTTTTGCTGTCCCAAAGCCCCGTCCCCACATCCTATTTTTTGCAACAAAAAAAAGGGTCAATTTTTCACAAAAATGAAGTGAACAGAAGATGTGGGAAGTCTGCAGAGAGCTCCTGGGTGCTGGGTGCTGGTAAAAATGCCACCGTTTTTGTGAAAAGAGGGGTGTATTTTTGCCTTCTAATTATTGTATCTAGCATGGAGGAGGAATTCTGGGAGTTGAAGTCCACAAGTCTTAAAGCTGTCACGTTTGAAGTTTGTGAAAAGTGCACATGGTCGTAAAAAGTGTGTACATGCCTGTAAAAAGTATACACGGTCATAAAAAGTGTAAACAGTTGTAAAAATTGTACATGGTTGTAAAAGGTGTACAGGGTGATAAAAAGGGTACATGGTTGTAAAAAGTGTGCACGGTTGTAAAAGGTGTACATGATTGTAAAAAGTATAGATGGTTGTAAAAAGTGTACATGGTTGTAAAAGGTATACATGGTTGTAAAAAGTGTAGATGGTTGTAAAAAGTGTTCTGCTATACTGGTATTTTATTAAATAATACATAAGTACACCATTTCCTTCAGAATACTTTTTTCCTTGTTTTCTTCCTCTAAAATTTAGGTGTGTCTTATACTCTGAAAAATACAATAGATAGATAGACAGACAGATAGATAGACAAATATAGATACAGAAATAGATATAGAAATAGAAATAGAGGTAAATATATGGAATTAGAGAGAGAAATAGATATGTATGTATGTATGTATGTATGTGGATGGAGATGATAGATAGACAGACAGACAGATAAGATTAGATAGATAAAATAGATAAGATTAGATAGATAGATAGATAGATAGATAGATAGATAGATAGATAGATAGATAGATAGATAGAGAAATATAGAGATATATAGAAATAGAGATAAATATAGAGGATAGATAGAAGGACAGACAGAGATAAATATAAAGATAGAGAGATAGAGAAATAGAAATATAGATAGAGAAAGAGAGAGAAAAATATATAGAGATAGAAATAGAGATAAATATAGATAGATAAAAATAGATAGATAAAAATAGAGAAAAATATAGAGGATAGATAGATAGATAGATAGATAGATAGATAGATAGATAGATATAAATATAGAGGTAGATAGATATAGATAGATATAGAGAAAGAGAGAGAGAAGAGACTAATACTAACGAGGAGGAAGAGTCTAATAGAGAAGCCCAGGGAAGCCGGGCAGGGGAATGGAGGCGCGGCCCAAGGCCAGTATTCCAAACCCTCAGCGATTTGCCTGCCGCCCACCCGGCCAAAACAGAGGACGGAGCCCCCCACCCAGCCCCCCTCCGCTTTCCCGCCCCCACCCCCCTCGGGGCGTCGCCTCGCTCTCCCCCCTTCCTCCCCCTCCCCCAACAAGGCCCCCGCGGTTCGTTTCTCGGAAGGTCTCGCCGTCTCCCACCGCCGAGGCTTTGTGAGGCGGCCACGTTCCGGGCGGTTCCAAAGCCCTCCGACCGGCTGCCCCCCCCTCCACCCCGCCCCACTCCCTCACACACGCCACCCACCCTAGGGTGTGGAAGTCCGGTGGGGGGGCGTCCTGGCCCACTCCGCAGGGCTGTTTCTCGGGAGGGGCCGGAAAGTCTTCGTGGGCGGGGGGGGGGGTGGAGAGCCGCCACGCCGCGCAATGTCACGAGCCCCCGCGAGAAGCGCCCCCACCCCACCCCGCGCACGCGGCCCGCGCCGTTACCCTGGCAACGGTGAGGCTCGGCGCCCCTGCCGGCCTCCTACCTGTCTGGGCGAGGAGGGCGCCTCTCTCTCACACACACTCTCTGTTCTTTTCTCTCTCAGCCAGGCGCGCGCGCACCACCGCCGCCGCTTCCACTCGAAGGCCGCGCTGGAGGGTAAAGTGAAGGAGACGCCGCGCGCTCGCCGCGGGGTCAAGGCCCCCCCCCCACACCCCGCCTCAAACCACAGGAAGGGGCTGCCCGATTCCCGCCTGATAGAATCCCCCTCCTTCCGCGTCGCACGGTTTGCCTCGCCGCCCTTCCCGGCGTGACCCGAGTTATCGAAAGCGGGGAAGGAAAGCAGAATACACCCGGGCGGAGAGGAAAAAGCCAAAAGCGAGCCGAGGGAGCCGCCTAGTTCAGTCAGGCACTGATTTAGACAGCCCCGACTGATTGGGAGGGGGGGAAGCGAGGAAGAGGGAGGGGCTCTGGGAAAGAAAGCGGGAGGTGGGGGAGAAAGTGACCCGGGCGAGTTGGGAGACAGTGCGCATGCGCCTGCAAGGGGGGGCGGAGACAGGTGGTGTGAGGTCGTGCGATTCGCTAAGCGATTTGTGCAGTGTATTTTTTTTTAATTTAAATAAGCCTGGATTTCATTATGGCGCGGCATACAGAGTCCGCTTGGAGTGAGCGGGCGTATACTGTAAATACAATAAATAAATACGGTAAATAAATGCATAACGTGCATTTAAGGACTCTGAATATTTATTTGGCCTTACAGTTTGCAGTGACGTGCACAAAAGGATTTAAAGGTTAAAAGGCAAGTTTATACAGCCAGAGCCCTGTATATTGCCTTACGGCAGTGTTTCCCAACCTTGGCAACTTGAAGATATTTATTTTATTTATTTATTTTGTCCAATACATAATACACATTGAAGAGAAAGATATGTAATAATATAAGTAAAGAAAAGAATAGAAGAAAATATATAAAAGTATAGGAGAAGATATATGAAAGGAAGAAAAGATAAATGAGATAAGGAAAGACAATTGGACAGGGGACGGAAGGCACACTGGTGCACTTATGCACGCCCCTTACTGACCTCTTAGGAACCTGGAGAGGTCAATCGTGGAGAGTCTAAGGGAGAAATGTTGGGGGTTAGGGGTTGACACTACTGAGTCAGGTAATGAGTCCCATGCTTCGACAACTCGGTTGCTGAAGTCATATTTTTTACAGTCAAGTTTGGAGCGGTTAATATTAAGTTTGAATCTGTTGCGTGCTCTTGTGTTGTTGCGATTGAAGCTGAAGTAGTCATTGACAGGTAGAACGTTGCAGCATATGATCTTGTGGGCAATACTTAGATCGTGTTTTTTAGGCGTCGTAGTTCTAAACTTTCAAGACCCAGGATAGATAGTCTATTTTCATAGGGTATTCTGTTTCGAGTGGAGGAGTGAAGGGCTCTTCTGGTGAAGTATCTTTGGACATTTTCAAGGGTGTTGATGTCCGAGATGTGGTATGGGTTCCAGACAGATGAACTGTATTCAAGGATGGGTCTGGCAAAAGTTTTGTAGGCTCTGGGGAGTAGCGTGAGATTGCCAGAGCAGAAGCTGCGTAGGATCAGGTTGAGAACTCTAGAAGCCTTTTTGGCGATATTGTTGCAGTGGGCTTTGGCACTTAGGTCATTTGATATTAGTATTCCAAGGTCTTTTACTGAGTGAGCATTCGCTGGCTGGGGAATTCTGGGAGTTGAAGTCCAAATATCTTTAAGTTGCCAAAGTTGGGGAAAACTGCCTTAGGGCTTGTGTGAGACTTTTTTTTTTAATTCCACAAAAATGCAGATGTGTAAGTGCTGGGGAAAAAAATGCAAAGCCCTCAGAGAAGCACGAGAGTGAAATTCTATTCTTCTGGAACCCACACCGCATTTCAGACATAAACACACTAGAAAATGTCCAGAGATACTTTACTGGAAGAGCCCTCCACTCCTCCACTCGCAATAGAACATCCTACACAACTAGACTTACAATCTTAGGTTTAGAAAGCTTAGAACTACGTCGCCTTAAACATGACCCAAGCATAGCCCATAAAATCACCTGCTACAACGTCCTTCCTCTCAATGACTACTTCAGCTTCAACCACAACAACACACGAGCACACAACAGATAAAAACTTAAAGTAAACCGCACCAAACTCGACTGCAGGAAATACAACTGTAGCAACCCAGTAGTTGATGCATGGAACTCACTACCAGACTCTGTAGTATCATCACCTGACCCTCAAAACTTGACCCTTAGACTATCCACTGTTGACCTCTCCCGATTCCTAAGAGGTCAGTAAGGGGCGTGCATAAATGCACCAGCGTGCCTACCATCCCCTGTCCTAATGTTTATCTTTTACTAGTATCATGTATATAAATATTTATTTATTTATTTATTTTATGTATTAGTAATTAATTAATTAGATTCGTATGCCGCCCCTCCCCGAAGACTCGGGGCGGCTCACAACAGCAAAATAGTACAAATCCAATAGATAAAAACAATTTAAAACCCTTAATATAAAAAACAATTCCTTCCCCCCCAGGCCTATACAATTTATGCATGGTATCTTTGTGTGTATGTTTGGTTTTTAATAAGGGTTTTTAGCTATTTTAAATATTAGATTTGTCACACACTGTTTTATTATTGTTGTTAGCCGCCCCGAGTGTACGGAGAGGGGCGGCACACAAATCAAATCAAATCAATCAATCAATCAAAAAATAAAATAAAATAAAATAAAATATAAAATAAATAAAATAAAATAAAATAAAATAAATTGAAATGAAATGAAATTAAATTAAATTAAATTAAACTAAAAAATTAAAATAAATAAAATAAAAAATAAATTCCACAAATACATACTTGACAAAACAAACAAACAAACAAACAAATGAATAAAAATAAATAGAAATGAAAAGACCATGCTGTTAGATACCCTACTCAAGATTCACAGTACCTGTGAATTCACAGGGCGGTAGGAAAAGCAAGTAGGATGTTTGGCTGCATAGCTAGAGGTATAACAAGCAGGAAGAGGGAGATTGTGATCCCCTTATATAGAGCGCTGGTGAGACCACATTTGGAATACTGTGTTGAGTTCTGGAGACCTCACCTACAAAAAGATATTGACAAAATTGAACGGGTCCAAAGACGGGCTACAAGAATGGTGGAAGGTCTTAAGCATAAAACGTATCAGGAAAGACTTAATGAACTCAATCTGTATAGTCTGGAGGACAGAAGGAAAAGGGGGGACATGTTCGAAACATTTAAATATGTTAAAGGGCTAAATAAGGTCCAGGAGGGAAGTGTTTTTAATAGGAAAGTGAACGCGAGAACAAGGGGACACAATCTGAAGTTAGTTGGGGGAATGATCAAAGGCAACATGAGAAAATATTATTTTACTGAAAGTGTGGTAGATGCTTGGAACAAACTTCCAGCCGACGTGGTGGGTAAATCCACAGTAACTGAATTTAAACATGCCTGGGATAAATGGGATAAATCCATTGTAAGATAAAATACAGGAAATAGTATAAGGGCAGACTAGATGGACCAGGAGGTCTTTTTCTGCCGTCAGTCTTCTATGTTTCTATGTTTCTATTAGGTGTTGGGAGAGTGTTAAACTCTGCAAGATAAGAGGCATCATTTCGCAATCCAACCCACCCAGCCACCCCGTTTTTATACACGTATAGGAGGCTTTCGCCTGCACAAACAGGCTGCGGCTTCAAACAATGAGGCACATGCATTCCTTTGCAAATTTTGGCACTGCCTGCAAATGCCGCTGCCTCCAGCAAAGACAAGAATCTGGATTCGCCTTTGAGGGCAAACTAATGGAGGCGCACCGTTGCAGAAGGAAGCCATTGTATTGCAAAAAAAAAAGGGGGGGGGACTGGTATATTTGCCAGCTGGACAATGGAAGAGACCCTCAAGTTTCAGCAAATTTGGGGGACGTTTTATGATTGGATAGAAAATTAAGAGATACGTAGTCCGTAGGTAAGACCTCCTTCGTCGCCAGTGACAAATACTGAGGCTGTATTCAAGAAATCTTTATTCTCGGCATAGCAGAAACAAAGTTACTATGCGAGCTCTAACCCAGGCGCGAACTGCAACAGTACATGTAGCTTTTCGGCTTTTTTTTAAAAAAAAAATATAATCTTTATTACAAATAAATGGGGGAAGGGAATACAAAAAACAAAAGGTCTATTTAGACATTGGTATAAATTCGTGTAGTTTTAAAGTATGTAATTCTAAAATAGTATACATATTTACGTAGGGGAGGAAAAGGGAGATGAAAAGTTAGAGCAGGGCTTTTTATACATTGTTTCTTCCCAAAGTAACTGATGCTTATTTGAATTTCCTGGGCATTTTTAACCAATCACCATTCAAGCATTCTATGACTCAACTATTTACATCATGGCAATGAATATTCAACAGTATGTATTAGTAATTGGTTAATTTTGGAAAAATAGAAACAAGTGAATTTGATTCAAGCTTTGCAAGCCAGGTGACAAAGATGAGAAATGGTGATTTACTTATTGTTTAGATTTAAACATATAGAACTTTATTTTATGATGCAGGTTACATACGATGTAGGTTACATATAATGTAGGTTACCGCCTTCTGCCGCGCGAATCCCAGCGACCAATTAGGTCCCACAGAGTTGGCCTTCTCCAGGTCCCGTCGACTAAACAATGTCGTCTGGCGGGGCCCAGGGGGAGAGCCTTCTCTGTGGCGGCCCCGACCCTCTGGAACCAGCTCCCTCCGGAGATTAGGATTTCCCCCACCCTCCTTGCCTTTCGAAAACTTCTTAAAACCCACCTTTGCTGCCAGGCATGGGGAAAATGACGACAATCAAGCTCTTTTGATAAGTACCTTTACACAGGTACTTATGGGCCTAGAAAGCTTAGAACTAAGACGCCTTAAACATGGTCTAAGTATTGCCCACAAGATCATATGCTGCAATGTCCTGCCTGTCGGCGGCTACTTCAGCTTCAACCACAACAACACAAGAGCACACAACAGATTTAAACTTAATATTAACCGCTCCAAACTTGGCTGTAAAAAATACGACTTCAGTAACCAAGTTGTCGAAGCGTGGAACTCATTACCGGACTCCATAGTGTCATCCCCAAACCCCCAACACTATACCCTTAGATTATCTACGGTTGACCTATCCAGATTCCTAAGAGGTCAGTAAGGGGCGTGCATAAGTGCACTAGAGTGCCTTCTGTCCCCTGTCCTATTGCTCTCCTATATCTCCTATACCTTTCTTCTATTCCTATATCTCTTCTTCTGTTCTTTCATTGATATATTTTATTCCTATATCTTCTCCTCTATTATTTCTTAGATATATTTTAATATGAGTATATCTTCTATAACCTCAATTGTGTCAACCCCTAACCCCCAACATTTCTCCCTTAGACTCTCCACGATTGACCTCTCCAAGTTCCTAAGAGGCCAGTAAGGGGCATACATAAGTGCACTGGTGTGCCTTTCATCCCCTGTCCAGTTGTCTTTCCTTTCTCTCACTTATCATATATATTTTCTTTCTTTCATATATCCTCTCCTCTAAGTTCACTTTACCCTGATATATATTACTACATGTCTATTTTTCTTCCTATGTATTTGTGTATTGGACAAATGAATAAATAAAATAAAATAAAACCTTCATTATGTATTTTACTATGTGTATACCCACTAAAACCTTCATTGTGTATTGGACAAAATCAATCAATCAATCAATCAATAAAATCAATAAAATAAAAATAAAACAATTGATTTTCTACCGCAATTCACAGCGAGTGGAGAAGAATGTAGAGTGAATCTTAATAGTCTAAAACAAACAAACAGGACCAATGTTTTAGCAACTCCCTCTCAAACCAATCCCAATAGTAAAGTTCAGAAGGAAATATTATGTTATTAAAAAGAAATTAACGTGATACTCACATATATATTTGCTTTTGCGCGAGTGTTTGTGTCCTTTCTTTTTCTTCTTCTTCCTCTTTTCTACTTCTAGTTCCATGTTTGGCTCCATAAGCACCAGTGGAGTTTACACCTTTTTAAGTCTCAGCTGACTAGACAGAAGTCACCGCTTTTACTAAAACAATAGGCAATGTATGCAGGTCAAAGGCTGGTTTGCTGCTTCTATCTAACCAAGGAGAAATTCTTTAAACGCTCTGTCTTAAAGGGGGATTTAAGAGGCTGCTATTAGTGGACTAAAGGTTAACGAGCCCCACCTTGCCTGCAATTTACAAACCAGTATCAAGAACATAGTCCTAAACTCCCTGAAATTATATAGAGAAACTGCAATCCTAACTCTAAGGCAATATAACTCAGGCAATATATATTTGCCCACTTGGGATTTGGACAGTACCTAAATCAAATAAATAAACTCACATTTTGGAAGCAAAGCCAGTTGAATGACCAGTAAGAGGGCTTACTGCAAAGGAAACAAGGTTGGTCACTCGTATTTAATCAAAACAAGATTTAGGGGTTTTTTTAAAATACATTTATAACTTTGGCTTTAGGATTATCAGTCCCCCAATGGGCTTTATAAATCACCAGTTGAAATTCTCAATTTAGGTAGCTGAGAGTATCCCAGATGAATGCTACATTGGAAACTTCCTCCCTGTAGTATGTAATGCATCTGGCTACAATTGGTGGTTAATTGAAAGCAAATACCAGAGGCTTGTTGTCAATTTGGCTGAAAGACCAATCTTGACATTTAGGATAATTTGGAGCAAATGATCATTTGTCTCTGGTGTTATAAAAAGAGGTCTAACTCTAGATCCTGTGCTCTAATATCTTGCAAATATCAGTTGTAACCTGCCCACAAACAAACAAAAAACCCACACACCCTTTAATGGTAGAAGAGCTTTTAGGTTTTTAGAAGCTATGGTTCTTCTCTGTCAAACATGAAATCATGTTCTACCTGTCAATGACTACTTCAGCTTCAACCGCAACAACACAAGAGCACGCAACAGATTCAAATTTAATATTAACCGCTCCAAAACGTGACTGTAAAAAATATGACTTCAGCAACCGAGTTGTCGAAGCGTGGAACTCATTACCTGGCTCAGTAGTGTCAACCCCTAACCCCCAACATTTTTCCCTTAGACTATCCACGATTGACCTCTCCAGGTTCCTTAGAGGTCAGTAAGGGACGTGCATAAGTGCACCAGTGTGCCTTCCGTCCCCTCTCCAATTGTCTCTCCTTATCTCATTTATCTTTTCTTCCTTTCAAATATGTTCACCTACACTTTTATATCTTTTCTTCTATTCTTTTCGTTATTTATATTATTGCATATCTATTCTCTTCAATGTGTATTACGTATTGGACTAAATAGATAGATAGATAGATAGATAGATAGATAGATAGATAGATAGATAGATAGATAGATAGATAGATAGATAGATAAATTTAAAAGTAAAGCTTTGGAGAACTTGTCAAAGCTACTCCTTGCAATGAGAGTACAAGGGGGAGTCGGGATAAAAAGCAACATTCTGAGCATGAGAAACTCTGAGTTGTGCAAACATTCAAAAACTTTTACTACGGGATCTGTGAGTGTGGCTTTGTGAGTGTATCCTGGTGGGCGTGGCAGGGGAAAGATATTGCAAAATCCTCATTTCTTCTCCATCAGCTGGGACTCGGGAGGCAGAGAATAGATGGGGATAGGGCCAGTTAAAGATGGTAGTTAGGGTACTGGCCGCTAAAACATACAAAGATCAGTTGCTAGAATTGGATATCCGCCTTCTGCCGCATGAATCCCAGCGACCGGTTAGGTCCCACAGAGTTGGCCTTCTCCGGGTCCTGTCGACTAAACAATGTCGTCTGGCGGTACCCAGGGGAAGAGCCTTCTCTGTGGTGGCTCCAACCCCCTGGAACCAGCTCCCCCCTGAGATTAGGATTGCCCCCACCCTCCTTGCCTTTCGTAAACCCCTTAAAACCCACCTCTGCCGTCAGGCATGGGGGAACTAAAACATCTCCCCCTTGCCCATGTTGTTTTGGTGTATGATTGATTGTGTGCTTGTTTTTTATATATATTGGGGTTGCTTTTATGAATTTTTAAATCTAAAACTGTAATTAGATTGGTAAATATTAGATCTGTCACTATGTACTGCTTTTGACATTGTTGTGAGCTGCCCCGAGTCTGCGGAGAGGGGCGGCATATAAATCCAATAAATCTGATCTAATCTATATGTCTGGTTTATTGAAAAGAACGACTAGGGGTGACATGAGAGCAGTCTTCCAATATCTCAAGGGCTGCCATGAAGAAGAGGGAGTCAAATCTACTCTCTAAACTAAAGCATCTGAAAGCAAGGCAAGAAGCAATGGATGGAAAGTGTTGTGATTCCGTCTGAGGCCCCTCAGGGAACGGCTGATCCTCTGCCGGCTTCCTGCTCAGAGGGGGAGGATGAGGAACAGGAGGTTCAGGCAGACGGGGAGGAGGAATCTCAGGCTGAGGGAGAGGGAGGACAGCCAGAGTCCCCCGAGGGGGAGCTCTCCCCAGCAAGCAGCCTGGATTCCTTAGATGAAAATGCACAAGCAATCATGGATCTCCGGCAGAGAAGAGCAACACAACGAAGGGGACAATTAGCCAGGTACTTTCAGCACTAAAGAGGCAACAGCTGGGTTTGGGTGTGGTGCTCTCTGGAAAGGCTGAAAAGGCAGACCCACCCTTCCTGGCTTGTGGAGTATTATCTTTGGGAGTCCTGGGACCTGGCTGTGATCTTTGGCGTCTTGGAATTCTGGTTTGTGACTTTGAATACTGAAACCTTGGGGGGGAAAGGTGTGGGTCTTATTCTCTACAGTGGTGGGTGTGCCAGCAAGAAGTCTGCTGTATTGTCTGGCCATCAGGACTCTGCTGTGAAGTCTCATAGCCTGCCTGTTGGGAAGAACAGGTTTTTCTCTGTGTTTATTTTTCAAACTGTAAAGTGCTTTTGCTTTTACCAGCGTGTCTGGCTGCTTTTTCCAGTTGGTGTTGAAGTCTGGGGGCACCCAGACAGAACAGAAAGTAATCAAGGGCAGAAGCAATCTAGAAATAAGGTTTTCTAACAGTGAAAACAATTAGCCAGTGGAACGGTTTGCATCTAGAAGTTTTGAATGCTCCAACACTGGAAGTTTTTAAGATGATGTTTGTTTGTTTGTTTGTTTGTTTCTTCCTTTCTTTTTTTCTTTTTTCTTTCTTTCTTTCTTTCTTTCTTTATTTATTTATTTAATTTGTATGCCACCCCTCTCCGTGGACTCGGGGCGGCTAACAACAGTGACAAAAACAGAATATAAAAATCCAATACTGAAATATCTAAAAAACCCTGTTATAAAACCAATCATACATACAAACATACCATGCATAAATTGTAGAAGCCTAGGGGAAAAGATTATCTTAGTTCCCCCATGCCTGACGGCAGAGGTGGGTTTTGAGGAGCTTACGAAAGGCAAGGAGGGTGGGGGCAATTCTGATATCCGGGGGGAGTTGGTTCCAGAGGGTCGGGGCCGCCACAGAGAAGGCTCTTCCTCTGGGTCCCGCCAAATGACATTGTTTAGTTGACGGGACCCGGAGAAGACCCATGCTGTGGGACCTAACTGGTCGCTGGGATTCGTGCAGCAGAAGGCGGTCCCTGAGATAATCTGGTCCAGTGCCATGAAGGACCTTTATAGATCATAACCAACACTTTGAATTGTGACCGGAAACTGATCGGCAACCAATGCAGACTGCAGAGTGTTGGTGTAACATGGGCATGTTGCATAACCATTTGTCTGAAATGGTAGAGGGTCTCCTGCCTGAGCAGGGGGTTGAACTAGAAGACCTCCAATGTCCCTCCCAATTCTGTTATTGTTATTGTGCTTGGAAGACTTGCCACGTTTCGGACCTGATGTCGGACAACGAAACATCCTTTGCTTTTTTTGCAAATTTTATTGTGTTTGTATGTGTGCGTTTTTGTGTTTGTGTTACTGGGGGTCTAATTCAGGTTAGCAAACTCCTCTTGTCTCATCCTTGGTTGCCAATACAGTATGTTATTAAAGGGCACATGTGCCATTAAGCCGCCCCGAGTCTTCGGAGAGGGGCGGCATACAAATCCAAATAATAAATAAAATAAAATAAATTAACAGGAAGACAAGTTTATTTTAAAAAACCCTTGATAATTAAAATGCAAATTAACTGGTTATATATTAATAAAACGATGGAATGGTGCAGTGTTTTGGCTGATAATAGCAATTTATTAAATTAATGCAAAAAGATAATTCAGAGATACAGATTAACAGAGTTATAAGGGACCTTGTATGTAGGCAAAGTTGGCTCTTCTATGACATATGGACTTCAACTCCCAGAATTCCTGAGCTAGCATCATTGGCTCAGGAATTCTGGGAGTTGAAGTGCACAAGCCATAGAAGAGCCAACTTTGCCTACCCCGATCTAGTCCAACCCCTCCAAGCAGACCCTACATCATTTCTGACCGATAGCATCAAAATATGTCTTCAATTCCATCCCTTCTCTACAAAACTCTGCAATTTGCTTCTAGCAGGCAAGTGTAATTTAGAGCTGAGATTAAAGGTGGTGGTTGTTTTTTTCCCAACAGGCAGGAATTTCCACTCGGCTTCACTACACATGCGATGTTGGGCTGTAGGAAGGTGAGTCAGAGCAGTGGAATTGCTTTCGGAAAAAAAATGAAAACAAAAATTCTTGCCAAAGTTAAATGAGGACAGTGTGTTTTACATGGTGATTCAACCTCTCCTGTCTTTGGGAGTCTCAACACACCAGAGATCCACTTGATTCCCTGTGAGTGAGTCTTCGGAGAGGGGCGGCATACAAATCGAATAAATAATAATAATAATAATAATAATAATAATAATAATAATAATAATAATAATAATAATAATATGAAGATTCTGAGAATAATAGCAATAGCAGTTCGACTTACCGTATTTTTCAGAGTATAAGATGGACCTTAGTTTGTGGGCAGGAAAACAAGGAAATAAGCCCTCTGCCTCCCAGCAATTTGCCAAACAGCCAACAGTACAAATGATATACACTGTTTGCTGTGTATTTCTGCGCCTGTGTGTCTGACCCATAGAAATAGCAAAGGAGAAATTTATATTATGGCAGTATATTAGTATATTTTTTAGGTGGCACGTAACACCTGCCCAATTGGCAAAAATTCATAAAAAGTATACAGCGAAATGTTGGAAATGCAAAAAAGAACGGGGCTCATATTATCGTATATGGTGGGGCTGTGAAAAACTCAAATTATATTGGGAAAGAATTAATGTGTGGTTAGAAGAGATAATAATAATAATAATTTATTGGATTTGTATGCCGCCCCTCTCCGTAGAATCGGGGCGGCTAACAACAATGATAAAAACAGCATGTGACAATCCAATAATAAAACAACTAAAAACCCCTATTATAAAACCAAACATACAAACATACCATGCATAACTTGTAATGGCCTAGGGGGAAGAGCTATCTCAACTCCCGCATGCCTGGTGGTATAAATGAGTCTTGAGTAGTTTACGAAAGACAGGGAGGGTGGAGGCAATTCTAATCTCCGGGGGGAGTTGGTTCCAGAGGGCTGGGGCCGCCACAGAGAAGGCTCTTCCACTGGGGCCTGCCAAACAACATTGTTTAGTCGACGGGACCCAGAGAAGGCCAACTCTGTGGGACCTTATCGGTCGTTGGGATTCGTGCGGTAGCAGGCGGTTCCGCAGGTAATCTGGTCCAAAGCCATGTAGGGCTTTAAAGGTCATGACCAACACTTTGAATTGTGACTGGAAACTGATCGGCAGCCAATGCAGGCCGTGGAGTGTTGCAGAAACGTGGGCGAATCTAGGAAGCCCCATGATGGCTCTCGCGGCTGCGTTCTGTACGATCTGGAGTTTCCGAACACTTTTCAGAGGTAGCCCCATGTAGAGAGCGTTGCAGTAATCGAACCTCGAGGTGATGAGGGCATGAGCGACTGTGAGCAATGACTCCCTGTCCAAATAGGGCCGCAACTGGTGCACCAGGCGAACCTGGGCAAAGGCCCCCCTCGCCACAGCCGAAAGATGATGTTCCAATGTCAGCTGTGGGTCGAGGAGGACGCCCAAGTTGCGAACCCTCTCTGAGGGGATCAGTAGTTTCCCCCCCAGGGTAATGGACGGACAGATGGAATTGCCCATGGGAGGCAAGACCCACAGCCACTCCGTCTTGTCTGGGTTGAGTTTGAGTTTGTTGACACCCCTCCAGGTCCCAACAGCCTCCAGGCACCGGCACATCACTTCCACTGCTAGATAAGAAAATAGAAAAAAACCCAGAACTTTTTCTATGGGGAATAGCACAGGAGAAGCTAGAAAAAAGTAAATTATACTTGATATTACACCTAACTACAGCCAGGAGGCTAACTTTTGAATAAGCATGGAAATATGATGATATACCAAAAGAAGAAGAGGTAACCGAAAGAATAACAGTCTGCACTGAAATGCATAAATTAACATATGAACTAAAAAATAAAGATGATCCAAACTATTATAAAGGCTGGGATAGATTTTACCGCTGGGTGGAAAAATTGAAACATAAAAAATAGTTAAAATATGAGACGTGATGATTAAGGAGAAATAAATAGAAGTTTAAATATTGGACGGGGGGAGAAAGAAGGAAAGACCTATTTGAAAGGATGTATAGAAACTGCAAATGAACTGTTGATATTAGCTACATAAGTATGAATAAGTATTAATGAATAAGCATGAGAAATGTAAACTGACTTGTCACGTAATGCCCACTGTTTTAAAATGCTTTCTGTTTGTTTATTTATTTATTATTTAGATGTGTATGCCGCCCCTCTCCGCAGACTCGGGATGGCTCACAACAAAGTGAAAAAAACAATCTACAACAAATCTAAATTACTGTTTAAAAATATTTAAAAGACCCCATTTTCTAAACACACATACATACAAACATACCATTCATAAATTGTATCTGCCCGGGGGAGATGTCTCAGTTCCCCCATGCCTGACAACAGAGGTGGGTCTTAAGGAGTTTACGGAGGGCAGGAAGAGTAGGGGCAGTTCTAATCTCCGGGGGGAGTTGATTCCAGAGGGCAGAGGGCCGCCACAGAGAAGGCTCTTCCCCTGGGGCCCGCCAACCGACATTGTTTAGTTGACAGGACCCGGAGAAGGCCCACTCTGCGGGACCTAATTGGTCGCTGGGATTCGTGCGGCAGCAGGCGGTCTCGGAGATATTCTGGTCCAGTATTGTATGTATTTGTAAATAAAAATTTCCTTAAAAAAAAAATGCCAGAAAGTTTTTTTAAATGTAGTCACACTAACTCTTCCCAATTATTTAAATAGATCTACTGCAAACATGACTCAGTCAGGATTTAACTCAGCTGCCTTATCTTAAACAGGACACTGTTGTATTTCAGACTATACTTGTTTCGGGCTGAATCCACCTTCTGAGCATGTTCAAAAGTAGAATCTCAGGAGGGGACATATGTGGACGCGTGAAACATCGTGACGCCAACCAGTGGCAAAGGTAAGTGAAACCCATCCTTGTGTTAGCTTCTCAACTTCTTCACCCAGCTTGGTGGAGCCTGTGCACGTCAACTATAATGAAGGCTCTGGGTCAGGATTTCCATCAGTTCTTTCACTCTCTTAGTCCCGTCAACTAAGCAATGTCACCTGGTGGGACCCAGGGGAAGAGCCTTCTCTGTGGCGGCCCCGGCCCTCTGGAACCCCCCCCCCCAGAGATTAGAACTGCCCCCACCCTCCTTGCCTTTCGTAAGCTACTTAAAACCCACCTCTGCCGCCAGGCATGGGGGAACTGAGATCCTCTTTCCCCCTAGGCCTTTACAATTCTATGCATGGTATGTATGTATGTATGTTTGGTTTTTATATTAATGGGTTTTTAATCATCAATACCAAATTACTATTGTACACTGTTTTATTGTCGCTGTTAGCCGCCCCGAGTCTCTGGAGAGGGGCGGCATACAAATCCAACAAATAAATAAATAAATAATAAGGATCATCAGCACGTAATAATAATTAATAATAATAATAATTTATTAGATTTGTATGCCGCCCCTCTCCACAGATTCGGGGCAGTGAACCCAATCATTCTGGCCATTGATGGCTTGATGGTCATGTGACTGGGTAGGAGTGTCTTACCAGCCGTGTGACCAGGTGGGAGTGGTTTGACAATTATGTGACTGGGGTGGCTTAAAGGTCATGTGACTGGGTGGGAGTGGCTTACCGACCAAGATAAGTTGACAAATAGGTACTTGGACTCTTTTTTCCGTTCATTAAGTCACATTATCTGAATAGCCACAAAAAGGACAGATAGACAACATTATTTCTTGAGGAGCACAGTAATATTTTAAGGTTACAATGTTCAGTATGATAACAGATTAGGCAAGTAGCTCGATTTTCTTTCATTGCTATAAAAGTTCAGCTCTAGATAATGCTTAAAATGATTAAAGCATTTATGGGTAAAAACATACCATTTCATTATTTCCTACTTTAAAAAGTAATTGAGGATCATACTAAGGTACTAGAGAACGAAGGGCAATAAAAAACTATTAAGTATTCAATACATAGTGCATAAACTTACTATCCCCACTGCATCCCTCCCCCGGTGGGGGCAGCAGCCCATCACTGATTCTGGCCTTAACAAACCATGGCTTGGTAAGTAACCTAATAATAGCTTAGACTGCAGGGGTAGCCAAAGTTGGCTCTTCAATGAGTTGTGGACTTCAACTCCCAGAATTCCTGAGCCAATCCTGCTAGCTCAGGAATTCTGGGAGTTGAAGTCCACATGTCATTGAAGAGCCATCTTTGCCTACCCCTAGCTTAGAGAAGTGTTTCCCAACCTTGGCAACTTGAAGATATCTGGACTTCAACTCCCAGAATTCCCCAGCCAGCATTCGCTGGCTGGGGAATTCTGGGAGTTGAAGTCCAAATATCTTCAAGTTGCCAAGGTTGGGAAACACTGGCTTAGAGCAGTGTTCCCTCTAATTTTTGGGGTGGGTGGGTGGAAAAGTATAGTGTCTGAGTGGCAGTCCCTTCGGGACTGGGCGGCACAGAAATAATAAATAAATAAACAAACAAACAAACAAACAAACAAACAAAAAACCCACCCTGTTTTGCCTCAGAGAATTTCAAAATAAAATACTGTACTGTGTGTCTATAACAGTGAGCTCATAATAGGGCAACTCTATCAATATCAAAATGCCACTTAAATAGTTGAGCTAGTTTCAAACTAGATTTTGATTTTCTTTCTCTCTTCCTTCCTCCCATTCTTTTTCTTTCTCTTTTCCTTCCTCTCTTTTTTCTATCTGTTTCTCTCTCTTCCTCTCTCTCTCTCCTTCCCTCTCACTCTTTCCCTCTCGGCTTCTGGGCAGGTTTGGAAAACTCTGAGTGGATGATGATTTTTAAGTGAGCTGCTCACTGCTCAGCTTAGAGGGAACTATGGCTTAGAGTCAGTAAAAGCAAGCTAGATAGAAAAGGCAGTGGAGTCATGCATAGTAATAAAGGGTGGGGTGGAAACCGAAACAATTGAGGCAAGCCGTGATGTCTTTAAATGATTTCTGGCAACGGAATCAAATAGAGCATAGCAGTTACTTTACAAGTTCAATCTAGCATCCAGAGGCAATTGTGGGACTAAGGAATCTATTGCTGTACAAGTGCAGGCTCAAAAGGCAAATACCGTATATTTCGGAGTATAAGACACAGCTTTTTCTCCCCTAAAAGAGGCTGAAAATTTGGGTGTGTCTTCTACTTGGAAGCTTTTTCCCCCCAGGTCTAATTTTTTATTGATTGATTGATTTTTTTTTCCATTGCACAATGAGAGTTATATTGGGTATACATATAGTAAATGTATAATGAAGGCTATAGAGGATATACTCATAGTAAAATATATCTAAGAAAGAAGAGAAGAAATAGGAATAAAATATATCAGTGAAATAATAGAATAAATATAGAAAAGAAGAATGGTATAGGAGATATAGGAGAGCAATAGGACAGGGGACGGAAGGCACTCTGTCTGTCTGTCTGTCTGTCTGTCTGTCTATCTATCTATCTATCTATCTAATCTATCTATCTATCTATCTATCTATCTATCTATCTAATCTATCTATCTATCTATCTATCTATCTAATCTATCTATCTATCTATCTATCTATCTATCTATCTATCTATCTATCTATCTATCTATCTATCTATCTAATCTATCCATCCATCCATCCATCCATCCATCCATCCATCCATCCATCCATCCATCCATCCATCCATCCATCTATCTAATCTATCTATCTATCTATCTATCTATCTATCTAATCTATCTATCTATCTATCTATCTATCTATCTATCTATCTATCTATCTATCTAATCTATCTATCTATCTATCTATCTATCTATCTATCTATCTATCTATCTATCTATCTATCTATCTATCTATCTATCTATCTATCTATCTATCTATCTATCTACCGTGTAATATTTTGAGTGTCTATGCGACGTTTCGGTGAAATCACATTCACCATCATTCCATATTTCCATATTTACAACAGCACGAAGCTTGAAACTTCAGCCTGATGATGGTGAATGTGATTTCACCGAAATGTCGCATAGACACTCAAAATATTACACGGGGCAAAACCCGAACTCAGAACAATCTACATACATATACCCGTGAAAATCTACGAAAACAAATATATATATTTGTTTTTGTAGATTTTCACGGGTACAGATATGACGGTCTTGGTATATTCGGGTTTCTTCCCGTGTAGGATTTGGAAATTTCTGGCGACGTTTCGATGAGGTCCCACTCATTATCTTCAGGCTGGTGTTTCTGTCCTTGTTCTAAGGCGAACACTGTGAGACCTAAGCTGCCTTCCCATTTCAAGGCAGTTAATTTATTTATAGCCGACAACTATATTCTGTATGTGTCAAATGTTTTTTTACCTATATATATATACACACACACACACGCACGCATAGTAAAATACATGATGAAGGTTATAGAGGAGATACTCAGTAAAATATATCTAAGAAATAATAGAAAAGAAGGTATAGTAATAGAACATATCAATGAAAGAATAGAAGAGATATAGGAATAGAAGAAAGGTATAGGAGATATAGGAGAGCAATAGGACAGGGGACGGAAGGCACTCTAGTGCACTTGTACTCGCCCCTTACTGACCTCTTAGGAATCTGGAGAGGTCAACCGTAGATAATCTAAGGGTAAAGTGTTGGGGGTTTGGGGATGACACTATGGAGTCCGGTAATGAGTTCCACACTTCGACAACTCGGTTACTGAAGTCGTCTTTTTTACAGTCAAGTTTGGAGCGGTTAATATTAAGTTTAAATCTGTTGTGTGCTCTTGTGTTGTTGTGGTTGAAGCTGAAATAGTCGCCAACAGGCAGGACGTTGCAGCATATAATTTTGTGGGCAATACTTAGATCATGTTTAAGGCGTCTTAGTTCTAAGCTTTCTAGACCCAGGGTTGAAAGTCTAGTCTCGTAGGGTATTCTATTTCGAGTGGAGAAATGAAGTATCCTTGAACATTGAAGTATCTTGTGAAGTATCTTTGAGCATTGAAGTATCTTGTGAAGTATCTTTGAACATTGAAGTATATTGTGAAGTATCTTTGAACATTTTCAAGGGTGTTTGTGTCTGAGATGCGATATGGGTTCCAAACAGATGAGCTGTATTCGAGGATTGGTCTGGCAAAAGTTTTGTAAGCTCTGGTAAGTAGTGTGAGATTGCCAGAGCAGAAGCTACGTAGGATTAGGTTTACAACTCTTGGAGCCTTCTTGGCTATGTTGTTGCAGTGGGCTTTGGCACTTAAATCTTTTGTTATTAGTATACCAAGGTCTTTAACCGAGTGGGGATTATCTGTCATAATTTGATTATTCAGTTCGTATTTGGAGTTCAGATTCTTCTTCCCAATGTGTAGGACGGAGCATTTGCTGGTTGAGATTTGGAGTTGCCATGTGTTAGACCACTCAGAAACAGCGTCAAGGTCTTATTGGAGAGTGTGAGGTGTTAATGATCTTCCCAACTTGCAGGCTTGTTTTCATTGCTACTTTCTCTGAAGAATATTTTTTTAAGCCCTAACCAGGGGATTTTCCACTTACAAACCCGAGCTTCTGAAACTGTAACCGGAAAAGGCAGGGCAAAGCCTCCGTGGTACCTCTCTAGGAATTTCCTGGGAGGAAACAGGGGCAAAAAAGGTGGGGAGAAGCCTCTGTGGAGCCCCTCTAGGAATTTCCTGGGAGGAAACAGGGGCAAAAAAGGTGGGGAGAAGCCTCTGTGGGGCCTCTCTAGGAATCTCCTCGGAGGAAACAGGGCCGGAAAAGGTGGGGAGAAGCCTCTGTGGAGCCTCTCTAGGAATTTCCTGGGAGGAAACAGGGGCAAAAAAGGTGGGGAGAAGCCTCCGTGGGGCCTCTCTAGGAATCTCCTGGGAGGAAACAGGGCCGGAAAAGGTGGGGAGAAGCCTCTGTGGGGCCTCTCTAGGAATCTCCTCGAAGGAAACAGGGCCGGAAAAGGTGGGGAGAAGCCTCTCTAGGAATTTCCTGGGAGGAAACAGGGGCAAAAAAGGTGGGGAGAAGCCTCCGTGGGGCCTCTCTAGGAATCTCCTCGGAGGAAACAGGGCCAGAAAAGGCGGGGAGAAGCCTCTGTGGGGCCTCTCTAGGAATCTCCTGGGAGGAAACAGGGCCGGAAAAGGCGGGGAGAAGCCTCCGTGGGGCCTCTCTAGGAATCTCCTGGGAGGAAACAGGGCCTCCATCCTCCCTGTGGTTTCCCCAAACACACACATTATTTGCTTTTACATTGATTCCTATGGGAAAAATTGCTTCTTCTTACAAAATTTTCTACTTAAGAACCTGGTCCCAGAACGAATTAAGTTCGTAAGTAGAGGTTACCACTGTAATTCCCTCAACACTGTCAAACTATTTACTAAATCTGCATTACTATTATTCCTATCACACATTTCCTCCAATTTACGATGTATGACTGTAACTTGTTGCTTGTTTCCTTAAGTTTTTTTTTTAAAAAAAAATATTTTTAATTGATTTTTAAAAATTTTTACAAAAAGAAAAAACATAAATTCAAAAACATAAATATGTGTACCATCACCAAACAAAATAATATGTCCCTCCACTGGGGACGATTCAATTCTATATCTTTCATTTACCACAGCTCCGGGTTACATTGCTCCTTCTGTATAGAGTGATTGAATTTTGTTTTTTACATTTGCACCGCTTACTAATATTAATATATGATTTTTAACCTTTTCCCACCGCCTCATTGTTGCTGCTAATTTCTCTTCATTATAATTATGTAATCTAATTTCCATAATTTCGTAGTGAATGTGATCCACCATGTACCTGCACCAATTTTTTATTGTCCATTTGTTAGCATCTTTCCACCCAAGCACTATACAGTGATCCCTCTATTATCGCGAGGGTTCCGTTCCAAGACCCCTCGCGATAATCGATTTTTCGGGATGTAGGGTTGCGGAAGTAAAAACACCATCTGCGCATGCGCGCCCTTTTTTTCTATGGCCGCGCATGCGTAGATGGTGGAGTTTGCGTTCCCCGCCGCCCACGCAAAGGGGAAACCCCGATTCGGCTCCTCGCTGCTGCTGCGCTACCGAGCAGATCAGCTGCTGGGCGGCCGAAGGAACCTTCCCTGGGTCTTCCCCCTCTTGCTGGCGGGCGGGCGAGCGGCGGGCATCAGCGAGGAGCCGGGGTTTCCCCTTTGCGTGGGCGGCCGGGAAGACCCAGGTTGGGGGTTCGGGGGGGTGCTGGGAAGCCCCCCAGGCCGGCTGCGACCTTTTAAAACAGCCGCGCCGCTTCCCAGCTGACTCCCGAAGCCAAACGCGGAAGTGGGTTTTTTAAAAATTAATATTTTTTAAAAAATTGCGATATAGCGTTTCGCGAAGATTGAGATCGCGAAACTCGAGGGATCACTGTAGTTGCTTGGGCAGTTTCTATTGCTGCAATTTTAACTTCTTCATATTCTTTTACCTCACTATTTTTTATCAATAGTGCTGCTTCCTTGGTTAGTTTCCAGTCACTATTCGTAATTTTATTCACTTCCGTTTGTATTTGCTTCCAAAATTTTTGGACTTTACTGCATTCCTAAAACATATGCATAAATACCCCTTTTTCCTTAAGACTTTTTATTAATATTTTCCTCATTGCTTATATGACCCCTATGACAACCATTAAGTGTCGTACCTCATGATTCTTGACAAATGTACCTTTTTCTTTTACGTCCACTGAGAGCATCTGCACCAAAGAGAAATTCCTCGTGGGTCCAATCACACTTGGCCAATAAAGAATTCTATTAAGCAAGTTCACCAGCAGAGGGCAGCAGGCGTCTGATCTCAAAAAAGGCTGAGTGAGAGCTGAGTAAGCAGTTGGTGAAAAATCGAAAGACGGTAAAGGAGAGGAAGCAAGCAGTAGTAAACTACTTTGGGGCTGTTAAAAAAAAATGACACCACTAGGTGGCCAAGTCGTCCTCGACTTACAACAGAATTTCGCATGGTCTTTTCATTTGTATTTATTTTTATTCATTTGTTTGTTTGTTTTGTCAAGTATGTATTTGTGGAATTGATTGATTGATTGATTGATTGGATTTGATTTGTTTGCCGCCCCTCTCCGTAGACTTGGGGCGGCTAACAACAATAATAAAACAGCGTATGACAAATCTAATATTTAAAATAGCTAAAAACCCTTATTAAAAACCAAACATACACACAAACATACCATGCATAAATTGTATAGGCCTGGGGGGAAAGGAATATCTCAATTCCCCCATGCCTGACCACAGAGGTGGGTTTTAAGGAGCTTACGAAAGGCGAGGAGGGTGGAATAAAAAGATATGATCATATTCGAGAGCAATCATGGGCTTTCCCAAATATGCCCATGTCACACCAACACTCCGCAGTCTGCATTGGTTGCCGATCAGTTTCCGATCACAATTCAAAGTGTTGGTTATGACCTATAAAGCCCTTCATGGCACCGGACCAGGATATCTCCGGGACCGCCTTCTGCCGCACGAATCCCAGCGGCCGGTTAGGTCCCACAGAGTTGGCCTTCTCTGGGTCCCGTCGACTAAACAATGTCGTCCGGCGGGACCCAGGGGAAGAGCCTTCTCTGTGGCGGCCCCGACCGTCTGGAACCAGCTCCCCCCAGGGATCAGGACTGCCCCCACCCTCCTTGCCTTTCGTAAACTTCTTAAAACCCACCTCTGTCGTCAGGCATGGGGGAACTGAGACATCCCCCCCCCCTTGCCTATATAGCTGTATGTATGATATGTTTGTGTGTATGCTCTTTTATACATTGGGGCTTTTTAATGTAAAATTGTTATTTTAAACTTTAATATTAGATTTGTTACTGTATATTGTTTTTGTCATTGCTGTTAGCCGGCCCGAGTCTGCGGAGAGGGGCGGCATACAAATCGAATTAATAATAATAATAATAATAATAATAATAATAATAATAATAATAAAAAATATTTTTAATTAGCTGACATGAAAGGATGACAGCAAAATGTGCGCAGCGTTCCACCTGTCCTGTTATTATGGCGGGCTTGGAAAAGGCTATTCTGGGACAGTGTTTCCCAACCTTGGCCACTTGAAGATATCTGGACTTCAACTCCCAGAATTCCCCAGCCAGCGAATGCTGGCTGGGGAATTCTGAGAGTTGAAGTCCAAATACAGTAGTACCTCTAGATACGAGCTGCTCCACATGCGAGTATTCCAAGTTACGGGAGAGAAATTTCTGTTCCAGACCAGAGCTCAAATTCGGGCTACGAGCCGAGCGTCCACTAGGTGGCGCAAGAATCCTTGCTTCTGGTTATCTCGGAGGGGAAAAACAAAGTCTAAAGCCATTTGTTCCAGAGACGAGTTGTTTGACATACAAGCTCCCTTCTGGAACGAATTAAACTCGTATCTCGAGGTACTACTGTATCTTCAAGTAGCCAAAGTTGGGAAACACTGCGATAGGAAGAAAGATGAACAAAGAGAGGCAATTATTTTATTGTTTTGGCTTTTATTAGACAGTGACCGAGATGAAAGTGCATCGTTAACCTTCAGATTTTATTGAATGCTTCAATAAATTTAATAACAAGACATACAAAACAATATAAATTAAATCCATGTTCACCTTGGAACCAATCCTGTCTTTACTAACACAACACCTGTGCTTCAAAGGAATATTCAAGTCTTCCAACATTACCATGTTTTAGGGAGAGAGACAGGGGAGGAAAAAATCAAAATATTTGTGCCATAGACAAAAGTCAACAACTTTAGCTCAATTATTATTCCCTTGCTTTGGTTTCGTTCAACAAAACAGTAAATATGTTTAGCGTCTTCTAACTAAGGAAATGAAAGCTGCACAAGTGTACAGCAGTGTTTACCAACCATGGCAACTTGAAGGTATCTGGACTTCAACTCCCAGAATTCCCCAGCTGGCTGGAGAATTCTGGGAGTTGAAGTCCAGATATCTTCAAGTTGTCAAGGTTGGGAAACACTGCTGTACAGTTCCTGGTTTATGGTCAAATTAGCTCAAGCCATGTGGGGCCATTTTTGACCAAAACAGAGCCTTCAACCACAACAGATGTGACATGAGAAAGCCTGGTTTTAGCCAGATAGTCAAGTGATAGACCTGTGTGGAATTTAACCCAAACTTAACAAATCAGAACAAATATAAATCAGGGAGTAGGTAACTTACAAATTTCCCCCTGAGGAATACGTACGTTTTCAGGTTCTTTAACATTCCCGTTTTCCTCCTCGTAACTTGTGGCAAGACACCCCTGCCCAATTAAAGCAAATTAAAGACCAGTGTGCATGGAAATCATTTTATAGAAAGAATTTAGTTTCAAATGCATTCTCTGGAATTTGTGGAAAAGAAAGCAATCTATTCTCTTCAAGGATTCGGTTTCACTTCAAGCTTGAAATGACAACAACTCCGACGTGACTACTATATTAGTGTGGCATTATTAAATATTGCTGGAAATATTTACAAAGTCCTGGGGTGAAAATACTTTTAAGGTATAAATAAATAATCTCTTGATGTGCTCTTAACATTATATTTTGGGATGAGATTTTGTGAAATTCGAAGTGAAGCCCTACCAGTAATCTCTGTTTGGTACAGAGTACAAAATCAAAATTGCCAAATATAAGGTCCCTTACTCGCCAACTCCCAGCTCTGGAAAAAAAAGTTCTCAGTTTCTGAGACTGAACTAATTTAGCTGTCAGCACTGGGTAAATGTTGCAACAGGGCTATGTTGAGAGTCATATGAAAATTCAATGTTGGTGAGTTGAAACGCATTCAAACCAAAGGACAGACGGACTATTGGGGGTCAGTAATATTCCCTCTATGAAGTTACTAGGACTATATAACTGACTGGACTCACAATTTTAAAAACTGTCAAGTTTAAACATCTACAATGGAAACGGATTATAAATAACCCGTATGCACATCCAACTTGGAACAGAGACATACTCATTTGTACAATGGGAGTGACAAAAACCTTGCATTTAAAATAACCAGTGCTTTTTGGGGTGGGTGGGCGTGGGAAAAAGCCTGTACCTACCCGGAACTTCTTTTAATACACAAAACCATCCCCACTTTTATTGGGACTCTCGGCTGTAAACCGAGTAGATGGTTTAAAAGATCAAAACCAAGATCTGAATAACTTTTATGAAAGGTTCCCCCAAGAAGCAATTCAAAAGTTTCTCAAGTAGCTAATTCAATTTCAAGGATATTTTTGGAGACTACCAGTGAAGGGGAAAGGACATGGGCTTCTAGCCCAAATCAGAGTTCGGTGCATCACCCAGGTGATTCAAGCAAAACTCCCATGAAGTTTATAAAGGCCCTGTGTCTTCATTCAACGTGACTTTGTTAACTCGCCTGCCAATTTAACAGGATTATCACCCTAACGTCGATGTGTAAAAAGCATGCATGGATTTAAATAAGTGTTTAATACTGCACTTGAAGAGAGTTGTGGCACAAAATCTCTCAATCAACCTCATTTCTCATGTATTTCTTACCGGCTTAATGAAATGTAAACACTATGGACCCCTGGAGGACAAAACGGCATTAATTTGTTTATCTTAAGTCAGTCAAAAGTTTTAGCATCGTTCACCAGAAATGCTAAGTTTGCTCTTTTTTTAATTAAAACAGCGTATATTTTTTTCATACTGAAGGCTTTGGAAAACTTATGTCCCCTGGGTGAATGTTCCCCAACTCATTTATTTGCTAAAATAAAGGTTGAGAGCCAATGGCTGAACACCTAGGATGTTTTTGTCAGTATATTTATCCAAGGTACAACGCATATGTGCCTGAACATCATATTTAAGCACGACATAGTTACGCACGAATGCGCCCTGCCACAGCCCTACCTGCACAAGTTATTGCTTTACACAAGCAATCTGACCAAGGCAGTTCCATCGCTCGCTTGCTCACCATTTTTTCACGTTGAAACATACGGTTCAACTACAGGGCGTAAGTGGCTCTTAGATTGCTACTATTGGTTCCATCCAAACCGTAAGTCTTGCCTTCGAACCATGTGGTCAAAATGGCTTCATAAATCATGAGCAGAATCTACAAAGGTCAAGGGCCGTTTTAAAGGGTGAAAACCAGAAAGTCAATACTAACTATTTATGATGTGCAAAACAGACCTCGAAACTGCTCAGGTAGTACCTGGATCTGAAGTTATTCCCGCAGCCAACATCAATTTTAAGATCCTCCCGACAAGGAAGCTGTTAAGGTTTGCTAAACCTGCTGTTTCACGTCACCAAATCCAGGCAGAACTTCAATTAAGCTTAACAACTTTGCCTAAACATTGCCTTTTTGGTTTTTTTTAAAAAATGGCAATGTGTCTCCTCCGAATCTTTTAAACCAGGAGAGGATGAACAGGGCCAGAGGGGAGGCTGTGGGTGGAAACAACCCTCCCTGGCCAGCGTTTCTTGTAGGAGTTGCAAGTCCTTCACACGGATGTGAATTAATCTGGACGTTCCTTTTTTTTAGCCGATTAACCTTTTCAAAATGGTGGGCTTTGAAAAAGGCCAGCAATACTCGTTGGGGACTGTACCGTTGACGTTGCATTCAAAAAACGAGAACATGGGGAACCAGATCCTGGCTCTCCGGCTTTGCTGATAGGCTCTGGTGTTGGCCAGCGTGTGATAGTACAGAAAGAGCCGTGTAGTGATGTAGAAGGCAATGAAGACGTCGATGGAGTAGTGTTCGTGAGCGGCCAAAATGAAAAAGATCCCAAACAGGTTCAGCACCCAAGACAGCGTATGCAAAAAGTTCCAGCTTCGTGGCGTATCTAAAACAAACACAGCGGTCAGTCGGTCACTTGTAACTTGGGAACTTTTTTTCATTGATGGTGTTTTTGACATGTTCTCGACATATTCTGCCACTTTTTACTAAATCTGCACTTCTATTCTACTAGTTTTTCTCATCATTCCTATCATCCTTTTCATAGAAGCATAGAAGACTGACGGCAGAAAAAGACCTCATGGTCCATCTAGTCTGCCCTTATACTATTTCCTGTATTTTATCTTAGGATGGATCTATGTTTATCCCAGGCATGTTTAAATTCAGTTACTGTGGATTGACCAACCACGTCTGCTGGAAGTTTGTTCCAAGGATCTACTACTCTTTCAGTGAAATAATATTTTCTCACGTTGCTTTTGATCTTTCATAGAAACATAGAAGACTGACGGCAGAAAAAGACCTCATGGTCCATCTAGTCTGCCCTTATACTATTTCCTGTATTTTATCTTAGGATGGATCTATGTTTATCCCAGGCATGTTTAAATTCAGTTACTGTGGATTGACCAACCACGTCTGCTGGAAGTTTGTTCCAAGGATCTACTAGTCTTTCAGTGAAATAATATTTTCTCACGTTGCTTTTGATCTTTCATAGAAACATAGAAGACTGACGGCAGAAAAAGACCTCATGGTCCATCTAGTCTGCCCTTATACTATTTCCTGTATTTTATCTTACAATGGATCTATGTTTATCCCAGGCATGTTTAAATTCAGTTACTGTGGATTGACCAACCACGTCTGCTGGAAGTTTGTTCCAAGGATCTACTAGTCTTTCAGTGAAATAATATTTTCTCACATTGCTTTTGATCTTTCCCCCAACTAACTTCAGATTGTGTCCCCTTGTTCTTGTGTTCACTTTCCTATTAAAAACACTTCCCTCCTGGACCTTATTTAACCCTTTAACCTATTTAAATGTTTCGATCATATCCCCCCTTTTCCTTCCTTCCTCCAGACTATACAGATTGTGTTCATTAAGTCTTTCCTGATACGTTTTATGCTTAAGACCTTCCACCATTCTTGAAGCCCGTTCAATTTTGTCAATATCTTTTTGTAGGTGAGGTCTCCAGAACTGAACACAGTATTCCAAATGTGGTCTCACCAGCGCTCTATATAAGGGGATCACAATTTTCCTCCCACTTAGGGCTGTATGACTGTAACTTGTTGCTTGTATCCTAAGATTTTTATTAATATTGATTGTTTCTTCGTTGCTTATTTGACCCCTACGACAATCCTTAAGTGTTGTACCTCCTGATTCTTAACAAATGTATCTTTTTCTTTTACGTACACTGAGAGCATACGCACCCAGACAAATTCCTTGTGTGTCCAGTCACACTCGGCCAATAAAGAATTCTATTTAATCAGTAGTTCTTCTCCTGTTCTATTCATCTCAAATTGCATTGTGTGTTTGTGTGCAAACCACAAATACTAATGATTTTCTTGGACGGAAACCTCTTTTTCTCTGCCCCACGGTCTCAAAAGTTCATTTCACCATTAGGCAACCAAAGAGGGAAGCTGCCAAGCTACCAACTCCATCGAACACGACTTCCTGGCGGGAGCTGGAATTGAGCAATGTTTGATGCGCCTCTACACGATCTGCTGAGCAAGCAATGTTACACCACACCAGAAAGGAGGAAGGGAAGTGGTGGCAAGGTGGATGGGACAATAATTTTGCTCCGTTTGTTTTTTCCTGCCCCCAAACCGCGCCCCCCCCCCCCCCCGATTCTCTACTTACATTCAGTGACAAAAAAGTTCAGCATAGTCAGGACAACGGTATGGCCGCTGAACATATAGTCTCCGCAGGTGTGCACTCCTGTTAACGTCATGCCAAATCCACTCCAAATAGCAAAGGCTCGCTGAAGTTTGGCCCACACGTTGCCGTATAACTAGAATGAGAATCATGCACAACATTGAAAAGGAACACAGCGAGAACACATGAGATAAAGGCTGCAACCACCACCTCCACCATAAAGGGACCGCCTTCTGCCGCACGAATCCCAGCGACCGATTAGGTCCCACAGAGTGGGCCTTCTCCAGGTCCCGTCAACTAAACAATGTCGGTTGGCGGGCCCCAGGGGAAGAGCCTTCTCTGTGGCGGCCCCGACTCTCTGGAACCAACTCCACCCAGAGATTAGAACTGCCCCTACTCTCCTTGCCTTTCGTAAGCTCCTTAAAACCCACCTTTGTCGTCAGGCATGGGGGAACTGAGACATCTCCCCCGGGCATATACAATTTATGCATGGTATGTTTGTATGTATGCTTGCTTAGTAAATGGGGTTTTTTAAATATTTTAAACTATAATTTAGATTTGTCATGAATTGTTTTATTTTGTTGTGAGCCGCCCGGAGTCTGCGGAGAGGGGCGGCATACAAATCTAAATAATAAATAAAAATAAAATAAATAAATAAATAAATAAATAAATCTCTAACCTTCACCACAACACCGGTCAATGATCTACTGACCGCTGGCACTTCTCCTTCTCTTCCGCTGGCTTCTTGCTACATGATAGTAATACCAACTTCCCCTGTGAACATTCCCCGCGAGAGCTATGTGCCTTGTAACCTAACTTTCCGGATAACCCTTGTATCTTAAAAAAAATGCAAAGCGCTAGCGACCTCAAAGGATCTTTATTTATTTAGTTATTTATTTATTAGATTTGTGTGCCGCCCCTCTCCATAGACTCGTGGCAGCTCACAGCAATAATAAACAATATATAACCCCATTATTAAAAGCAAGCATACACACAAACAATCTTTATCCAGGATCTTGGAGACTCCTTGACTTACCTTTCCAGAACACTGCAAATGCTGTCCTGGCACAGACAGTGAGGTCACAAACATTGTTACACAACGTAACAAGAACACAGTTCCCATCAGGCTGCATAGTCGTCGCAAAAGGATAGATCTAGGGACAAGAATTGCTTTCAATCATTATGAAACTCGTGGAAATGACCATTTTTTCCTCCCTAACTTCATCGTCTCTTGTTGCTCCCTCTAGGTCTGCTTTGTGAAGAATGCAGTGGCTGTGTTTGGGGGGTGCATGTGTGAGGAATAGTGGGGATATGAAAAGTCTCTTCTTGGGGCGCGCCTTATACACCAAATGTAGCCCCATCCAGCCACCCCCACCCTTTGGCCTTTGCCTCTCAGCAATTTATTTATTTATTTATCTATCTATCTATCTATCTATCTATCTATCTATCTATCTATCTATCTATCTATCTATCTATCTTATCTAATCTAATCTAATCTAATCTAATCTAATCTAATCTAATGTTATCTATCTATCTATCTATCTATCTATCTATCTATCTATCTATCTATCTATCTATCTATCTTATCTAATCTAATCTAATCTAATCTAATCTAATCTAATCTAATGTTATCTATCTATCTATCTATCTATCTATCTATCTATCTATCTATCTATCTATCCATCCATCCATCCATCCATCCATCTATCTATCTATCTATTGGATTTGTATGCCACTCCCTCTCCGCAGACTCGGGGCGGCTAATTTACCAACCTTGTAGCAAACAGAAACATAGAAACATAGAAGATTGACGGCAGCAAAAGACCTCATGGTCCATCTCGTCTGCCCTTTTTCCTATTTCCTATGGATATATATTTGTCACAGGCATGTTTAAATTCAGTTACTGTGGATTTGCCAAACACGTCTGCTGGAGGTTTGTTCCAAGCATCTACTACTCTTTCAGTAAAATAATATTCTCTCACGTTGCTTCTAATCTTTCCCCCAACTAACCTCTTGTTCTTGTGTTCACTTTCCTATTAAAAACACTTCCCTCCCGAACCTTATTTTATCCTTTAACATACTTAAATGTTTTGATCATGTCCCCCCTTTTCCTTCTGTCCCCCAGACTATACAGATGGAGTTCATGAAGTCTTTCCTGATACATTTTATGCTTAAGACCTTCCACCATTCTTGTAGCCCGTCTTTGGACCCATTCAATTTTGTCAATATCTTTTTGTAGGTGAGGTCTCCAGAACTGAACACAGTATTCCAAATGTGGTCTCACCAGCGCGCTATACAGCGGGATCACAATCTCCCTCTTCCTGCTTGTTATACCTCTAGTTCTGCAGCCAAGCATTCTACTTGCTTTCCCTACCGCCTGTTAAGCCAAGCCAACAGAGCCTGTTAAGCCAAGCAACTCATTATCTTCCCCTAGGCCCCGCCAAGCGACATTGTCTAGTTCAAAGGTAGGCAAAGTTGGCTCTTCTATGACTTGTGGACTTCAACTCCCAGGATGCCTGAGCCAATCATGCTAGCTCAGGAATTCTGGGAGTTGAAGTCCACGTGTAATAGAAGAGCCAGCTTTGCCTACCCTTGGTCTAATTGATGGGAGCTGGAGAAGGCCGACTCTGTGGGACCTAATCGATCGCTGGGACTCATGTGGCAGGAGGCGGTACTACAAGTAATTTGGTCCGATGCCCTGTAGGGCTTTATAGGTCGTAACTAACACTTTGAATTGCTTCCGGAAACCAATCAGCAGCCAATGCAGTCTGCAGAGTGCTGGAGAAACATCGGAATGCCTTGGGAGACCCATGACTGCTCGCGCGGCACGCATTCCAGTCAGTGAAGCAGTGGAAGTGATGTGCCGGTGTCTGGAGGCTGTTGGGGTCTGGATGGGTGTCAACAGACTCAAACTCAACCCGGATAAGACGGAGTGGCTGTGGGTTCTGCCTCCCAAGGACAATTCAATCTGTCCGTCCATAACCCTGGGGGAGGGAATTATTGACCCCCTCAAAGAGAGTCCGCAACTTGGGCGTCCTCCTCGATCCACAGCTCACATTAGAGAACCGTCTTTCAGCTGTGACGAGGGGGGGCGTTCGCCCAGGTTCGCCTGGTGCACCAGTTGCGGCCCTATCTGGACCGGGACTCACTGCTCACAGTCACTCATGCCCTCATCACCTCGAGGTTCGATTACTGCAACGCTCTCTACATGGGGCTACCTTTGAAAAGTGTTCGGAAACTTCAGATCGTGCAGAATGCAGCTGAGAGAACAATCATGGGTTTCCCTAAATTTGCCCATGTTACTCCAACACTCCGCAGTCTGCATTGGTTGCCAATCAGTTTCCGGTCATAATTCAAAGTGTTGGTTATGACCTATAAAGCCCTTCATGGCACCGGACCAGAATATCTCCGGGACCGCCTTCTGCCGCACAAATCCCAGCGACCGGGTTAGGTCCCACAGAGTGGGCCTTCTCCAGGTCCCGTCGACTAAACCAGTGTTTTTCAACCAGTGTGCCGCGAGACAGGGTCAGGTGTGCCGCGAAGCTCAGAGAGAAAAAGAAAGGAAGAGAGAGAGAAAAAGAGAAAGAAAGCAAGAGAGAGAGAAAGAGAACAAGAAAAAGAAAGAAAGAGAGAGAGAGAGAGAGAAAGCAAGCAAAAGAGAGAGAGAAAGAGAGGGAGGGAAGGAGAGAGAGAGAAAGACATAGAGGGAGGGAGAGAGGGAGAGAGAAAGAGAGCAAAAAAGAGAGGAAGGAAGGAAGAGAAAGAAAGAGGGATGGAGAGAGAGAGAAAGAAAGAGGAAGGGAGAGAAAGAGGGAGGGAGAGAGAAATGGAGCAAAAGGGAGGAAGAGAGAATTTTTTGTCCAAACTTTTTTTTAGCCAACCCCCCCCCCCCCCCCCCTAAATGTGCCCCAGGGTTTCCTAAATGTAAAAAATGTGCCGCGGCTCAAAAAAGGTTGAAAATCACTGGACTAAACAATGTTGTCTGGTGGGACCCAGGGGAAGAGCCTTCTCTGTGGCGGCCCCAACCCTCTGGAACCAACTCCCCCCAGATATCAGAGTTGCCCCCACCCTCCTTGCCTTTCGCAAACTCCTCAAAACCCACCTCTGTCGTCAGGCATGGGGGAATTGAAATTTCCTTCCCCCTAGGCTTATAGAATTTATACATGGTATGCTTGTATGTATGAGTGGCTCTTTAAATTGGGGTTTTTTAGATTGTTTTTAATATTAGATTTGTTTATATTGTCTTTTTATATTGTTGTTAGCCGCCCCGAGTCTTCGGAGAGGGGCGGCATACGAATCTAATAAATAAATAAATAAATAAATTCTGCACAATTTGCAGTTTCCGAACACTTTTCAAGGGTAACCCCATATAGAAAGCATTGCAGTAGTCGAATCTCGAGGTGATAAAGTTCTGCAGTCTGCATTGGTTGCCGATCAGTTTCCGGTCACAATTCAAAGTGTTGGTTATGACCTATAAAGCCCTTCATGGCACCGGACCAGAATATCTCCAGGACCGCCTTCTGCCGCACGAATCCCAGCGACCGGTTCGGTCCCACAGAGTGGGCCTTCTCCGGGTCCCGTTGACTAAACAATGTCGTCTGGCGGGACCCAGGGGAAGAGCCTTCTCTGTGGCGGCCCCCTACCCTCTGGAACCAGCTCCCTCCTGAGATCAGGATTGCCCCCACCCTCCTTGCCTTTCGCAAACTCCTTAAAACCCACCTCTGCCGTCAGGCATGGGGGAACTGAAACATCTCCCCCTTGCCCATGTTGTTTTGGTGTATGATTGATTGTGTGCTTGTCGTTTTTTAATGAATTTTTAAGCTTAAAATTGTAATTGGATTGATGGGTATTGGATTTGTTATTATGTATTGTTTTTACCTTGCTGTGAGCCGCCCCGAGTTTGCGGAGAGGGGCGGCATATAAATCCAATAAATCTAATCTAATCTAATCTAATATATTCCCTACTTTTTTCTGGGGTTAGGATGGAGAGCAGAAACCCCCACAAAGTCTTTCGTGTCGAAGCCGTCGACTGTTTTAGAGCTCTACCTGTGTCGGTGAAGGAGGAGCACCAGCAACCAGATGTAACAGAGGATTACTCCACATACTTCAGTCATGGCAAAAGCCCAAGGGATTCGGGGGACACTGCAAAAAAGGTAGAGAAAAACAAGCATTATTGTTTGGCATTAATCTCTAGGTTGACTGCGGTACCCCCTCATCCCAATGGTATTGGCCCGTCCCGCTCCCTTTGGCAGTAGTAGGGGCACGCTGCGGACCTTGGTCCTCAGTCGCAGAATTCCGCAGAGATCAGGAGCAGGGCCTTTTCTGCCATGGCTCCTGTCTTGTCGAGCTCTCTGACAGAATCCTCCCAAAAATGCACAGATACAATTTCAGACACACACACACGTTTGAAAATTCAAAACAATGTTCTTTATAATGAAAATTCACTTAACCTAAGCCCTCTTTTGGTATAGCAAAGAGCACTCGTCTCCCAACAAACTGGTCATTTGTACAAGTCCCTTAACAGTTCTGTGATACTTATCTTGCAGCTGTGAGGCAATTCACAGTCCTTCTTCTTTCACAAAGTGAAACACACTTTGTCCTGGTTTAGTTTCAAAGCGGGGAAAAATCAGCACACAAAAGGTCAAAGTCAGTAAAGCAGGCACGAAACACAACGATCAGATAATCCTCCACAATGGCCAAACCGACAGGCTGCTATTTATAGCAGCCTCACTAATGACCACAGCCCCAGCCAACCACAGGTGGCCTCATTTTCTTTGATAATCATCTCTCAGTTGTTGTTGCCTATGCATCGCTCTCCGCATGCGTGGCTGTATCATTAACTCTTGTTCTGAATCCAAGGAGGAGCTAGATAATTGATCTCCTTCGGAGCTGTCTGCCACACTCTCCTCCTCCCTGTCACTCATGTCTTCTTGGTCAGAGGAGCCTTCATCAGCAGATTCCACTGGGGGCAAAACAGGCCTGCAGCATATGGATGTATCCCCCACATCCACAGTCCTTGGGGCAGGAGCTGGGCCAGAGCTAACCACAACATGTCAACAGCAGATTCTCCATAAACTGTACACAAACGTTTGTGAATGTTCCCAACAGTTTCTTTCTCTGCACTGTCATTGTTTCTTCTAGAAAGCAGAAGATGTAAAGAAAAGAGTTCTCCACAAAATATGAAGAAGATTTCAGCCCCCCTTAAATATTCCCGTCAGCTCTAGTTTCACTGACCAAGAATCAAGGTTTACCAAAAATGAATTATGACTAAGTTTGTACCTAATAAGCAAACTTGGAAAGAAGCATCATCTGGGAGGGAATTTTTTTTTAAAGAAGAACTAAAGATTAAATCAAACAAAGGACAGAGAATGAGAGATTAAGCTGGAATCCAGCTGACGGCTTAATTAATATGATGCTAATATAAATATATCCTTGGAATCCACCTGAAGACTTCATATGATATTAATATAATTATATCCTTTTAACATTGCCTAAACTGAAAGCAAATGCCTCCTGTGAAATAATTTTCCAAGGATGGGAAAATCTTAAATCTTGAATAATCTTAAAATATATTTTTAAGATTATTCTTATTAAAATATATTCTGGTAAATATATATATTTTAAAAGCATAAAAATGATCAAACATTTGCCTCCAAATTCCGGCAATCCAAGTTTGGCTGATAAGAATTTGATCAATGACCTTTGCGATTACATCACAAGCAACTGTGTCCTCTTCGCCGACGATGTAAAACTCTTCAACACCACCGATAACAACAACTACTCTCCAAAAAGACCTTGATGCTGTTTCTGAGTGGTCTAACACAAGGCAACTCCAAATCTCAACTAGCAAATGCTCTGTCCTACACATTGGGAATCTGAACTCCAAATACGAACTGAATAATCAAATTATCACAGATAATCCCCACTCGGTTAAAGTCCTTGGTATACTAATAACCAAAGATTTAAGTGCCAAAGCCCACTGCAACAACATAGCCAAGAAGGCTTCAAGAGTTGTAAACCTAATCCTACGTAGCTTCTGCTCTGGCAATCTCACACTACTTATCAGAGCTTACAAAACTTTTGCCAGACCCATCCTCGAATACAGCTCATCTGTTTGGAACCCATATCGCATCTCAGACATTAACACCCTTGAAAATGTCCAAAGATACTTCACCAGAAGAGCCCTTCACTCCTCACTCGAAATAGAATACCCTACGAGACTAGACTTTCAATCCTGGGCCTAGAAAGTTTAGAACTAAGACACCTTAAACAAGATCTAAGTATTGCCCACAAGATTATATGCTGCAACGTCCTGTCTGTCGGCGACTACTTCAGCTTCAACCACAACAACACAAGAGCACACATCAGATTTAAACTTAATATTAACCGCTCCAAACTTGACTGTAAAAAATATGACTTCAGTAACCGAGTTGTCGAAGTGTGGAACTCATTACCGGACTCCATAGTGTCATCCCCAAACCCCCAACACTTTACCCTTAGATTATCTACGGTTGACCTCTCCAGATTCATAAGAGGTCAGTAAGGGGCGAGTACAAGTGCACTAGAGTGCCTTCCGTCCCCTGTCCTATTGCTCTCCTATATTTCCTATACCTTTCTTCTATTCCTATATCTCTTCTTCTATTCTTTCATTGATATGTTCTATTACTATATCTTCTTTTCTATTATTTCCTAGATATATTTTACTATGAGTATCTCCTCCATAACCTTCATCATGTATTTTACTATGTGTATATAGATATATACCCACTAAAACCCTCATTGTGTATTGGACAAAATAAGTAAGTAAGTAAGTAAGTAAGTAAGTAAGTAAGTAAGTAAGTAAATAAATAAATAAATAAATATAAATAAAATCTCTGAATTTAAGAGACGTTTACCTTTGCAAGGTCCATTTTTTTAAAAATTGACCAAAAAAGAGCCACGTTTTTAAATGCAAACAATGCCTCCCTTCCTACGATATCTTTAGATGTCTCACTCCTTGATGTGTTAATACAGAAAGTAAATCAGCTGAGAAACAGCTCATAGAATGAAAGTTCTGCATGCCTCATGTTTTCTTTGCTATTTAAAAAAAAAAGAGATTTCCAAGCCTATTTTAGAGATGACTATAGCAGTGGTGTGTCTGCCTGTCTCCTTAATAAATTCTAGAATTGGGAAGATCCTTGAAAGGGAATTGAAACATGAATGGGAAAAACATAAAGAATTTGGAGCACTGGGTTTTAAGATCAGCAAAGAGAAAATAAAAATGTCAACAACAGAAGTGATGAAAATGGGTTTTAAAATTCAGAAGGAAGTAAAACCAGCGGGGTATAAGCCTACGACAAAGATGCACTTTATTTCAAAATAATTATGCTAAGACATGGAATGAAGTTTAAAATATGGTAAATGATTTAGCTTTACTAGATAAATGGTCAAAGCAATGGAAACTGCAGTTTTATGTTTCCAAATGTAAAATAATGCACTTGGGGAAAAGGAATCCTCAATCTGAGTATTGCATTGGCAGTTCTCTGTTAGCAAAAACTTCAGAAGAGAAGGATTTAGGGGTAGTGATTTCTGACAGTCTCAAAATGGGTGATCAGGGTGGTTGGGCAGTAGGAAAAGCAAGTAGGATGCTTAGCTGCATAGCTAGAGGTATAACAAGCAGGAAGAGGGAGATTGTGATCCCCTTATATATAGCGCTGGTGAGACCACATTTGGAATACTGTGTTCAGTTCTGGAGACCTCACCTACAAAAAGATATTGACAAAATGAACGGGTCCAAAGACGGGCTACAAGAATGGTGGAAGGTCTTAAGCATAAAACGTATTAGGAAAGACTTAATGAACTCAATCTGTATAGTCTGGAGGACAGAAGGAAAAGGGGGGACATGATCGAAACATTTAAATATCTTAAAGGGTTAAATAAGGTTCAGGAGGGAAGTGTTTTTAATAGGAAAGCGAACACAAGAACAAGGGGGCACAATCTGAAGTTAGTTGGGGAAAGATCAAAAGCAACGTGAGAAAATATTATTTCACTGAAAGAGTAGTAGATCCTTGGAACAAACTTCCAGCAGACGTGGTTGGTAAATCCACAGTAACTGAATTTAAACATGCCTGGGATAAACATATATCCATTGTAAGATAAAATACAGGAAATAGAATAAGGGCAGACTAAATGAGTTACCCATGAGGTCCTTTTCTGCCGTCAGTCTTCTATGTTTCTATAAAAGACATATTAAGATGGGAGGAACTACAATTGTCACTGCTGGATAGAATTTCTAAAATAAAAATGAATGTCCTACCTGGGATGTTTGTTTCAGACAATACCTGTTTTGTCAACAAAGGATATATATCTTTTTTTTCGGGGGGGAGGGGGGTTATGAGAGGAAAACACAAGTTAAATATAAGGCGTTGGAGCAGAGATCTTCAAACTTGGCAACTTTGTGGACTTTAACTCCAGGATTTCTTCTGCCACCAGAGTTGATGCCTTTAGATGAAAGAGTGGGTTTTGCTAAGAAATAAAAGACTTGTGAAAGGCATGCCCTGAAATTTGGGTGGCATGGATACTTGAGGTATGACAAAGTCAAGATTAATGTGGAATTTGAAAATTACTATGTTGGACGTACCATGCTGAGAATATGGAATAGATACAAATCCAGGCCAGGCCTGAAACTATTGTTGGTGCTCTCAGAAGAAGAAAGGTTTTCTGGACGAGAAATAATAGGGAAACATGTTCTGCCGGCGTGTTTCAACCGCCCGTAATTACAGGGTAATTAGTCCAGGAAGTCACACACCACACGATAAAAGGAAAACCCAAAAGTCTTTATCAACAGAAAAACAGAAACAGCTCCCTTTTTAAATGTCAAAGGGATTTTCTGGTACAACGCAAGGCACAGGTTAAATGCAATCCAATTGCTCACCCAATAACTGGGAAATTGAGTCCAATTCTAAAGTCCAGAGAGTCCACACACAATCTTGAACAGCACAAAAACCACGATCTTGATGAAACAATGAATCAGATAAACTGCCATGAGGCTAAAACACCAAGCTGCACTTTTATCTGTAGCACTAATTACAGCAGCCCCACCCCAACCACAGGTGGCCTCATTTTCTCTTGTAATAATCCTTCAGTTGTTGTCTCCTATGCATCACTCTACGCATGCGTGGATGTGTCATTAATTCTTGTTCAGAATCCAGGGATGATACAGATGATTGATCTCCTCCTGGGCTGTCTGCCAAACTCCCCCTTCCCTGTCACTCACGCTTCCTTGGTCAGAGGAGGCTTCGTCGGCAGATTCCATCGGGAGCAAAACAGGCCTGCGGCATGTGGATGTTTCCCCCCACATCCACCTGCACATTCCTTGGGGCAGGAGCTGGGCCACAGCTAACCCACAACAGAAACATATATAAATAGCTAACTCATGATGAGAAACTAGATTTTTTCCCACGGGGAATGTAAAATCAAATAAAGAAAAGAACTGGATGGAGAGGAATATAGTTCCCAGTGGTTTTCTTACAGCTCTTGTAGGGATGTGTTTGTCACAGAATTGTGTACATATGAACAACATGTAATTGCTAAAATGCATAAACCTTTATTAAACTTTGAAGCGGAAAAAATGAAAGTGAAAGAAAATGAAAGAACGTGTGATAAAGTGGGCTAATAATCTTGGCTATAATGATTACCAGTGTTACAACAGGAAATTTATGTGTGAAAGGATTGATATTTATACTGTGTTCTAATATTAAAGATAATTTTAATAATATGATGGATTGTTGGTCTACTGTATGTCTCCGGAGAAATTGTCTAGAATATATGAAGACGCTTCAAATTCGTATAACAAGAAGGGACTCCTTGACATACATACATACATACATACATTCATTCATTCATTCATTCATTCATTCATTCATTCATTCATTCATTCATTCATTCATTGGATTTGTATGCCGCCCCTCTCCGTAGACTCGGGGTGGCTAACAACAGTAACAACAGACATGGTTGGTGGGTGTGTAAAAAAGCTAAAAAAATTTGAATTCAAATATGTACACAATTCAGAGGATTTTAAAGATTCATATATATTATAATTGAGTATTGAGGTCTTTCAGGTCTTCCATACAAAAAATTGGGGGGGGGGGGGGAAGCATGGAACATTGTTTTTTGCATCAAACAGAAAAAAATGACCTTATGATTTATGGTATTGATAATTAAACAGAATAAATTATAGAAACAAGAGAGACATTTTTATAACTTTAGAGAAAAGGGTAAATTTGTAATTGTATTTATAAGTGCTGTAAAGATGTGACGTCACTTTTTAATATCTTTTTTCTTTCTTTTCTATTCTTTTCATTTCCTTTCTTGTACTTTTAGCTTTCTTTTTATTCCTTTCTTCTTTTTTTACTTTATATTGGTTTGTATTGGCATTTATCTTCCTTTTAAAAACTTTTAATAACATTATATCAAACAATTTCCCAAACATTTTGTCTATGTCTATTCTTCTTTTACTTTGTTTCCTTTCTTGTACTTTTAGCTTTCTTTCTTCTTCTTCTTCTTCTTCTTCTTCTTCTTCTTCTTCTTCTTCTTCTTCTTCTTCTTCTTCTTCTTCTCCTCCTTCTCCCTTTCTTTCTCTTCTTTTTACATTGGTTTGTATTAGCATTGGACCAGAGTACCTCCGGAACCTCCTGCTACCGCACGAATCCCAGCGGCCGATAAGATCCCACAGAGTTGGCCTTCTCCGGGTCCCGTCGACTAAACAATGTCATCTGGCGGGCCCCAGGGGAAGAGCCTTTTCTGTGGCGGCCCCGGCCCTCTGGAATCAACTCCCCCGGAGATTAGAACTGCTCCCACCCTCCTTATCTTCCGTAAACTACTTAAGACCCACCTATACCGCCAGGCATGGGGGATTTGAGACATCTTTCCCCCAGGCTCCTTATAATTTATGTTTGGTATGTATGTGCTGTTTGGTTTTTAATTATGATAGGGTTTTTAGTTTTTTAATATTAGATTTGTGCCATTATAATATTGTTTTTATCGTTGTTGTGAGCCGCCCCGAGTCTTCGGAGAGGGGCGGCATACAAATCTAATAAATTATTATTATTATTATTATTATTACTACTATTATTATTAGCATTTATCTTCCTTTAAAAAACTTTTAATAACTATATAAAACAATTTCCCAAACATTTGCCTATTCTTCTTTTACTTTGTTTCCTTTCTCGTAGTCTTACATTTCTTTTTTATTCCCTTCTTCATCTTCATCATCATCATCATATTCTTCTTTTTTACTTTACATTGGTTTGTATAAGCATTTATCTTCCATTTAAAAACTTTCAATAACAATATATAAAACTATTTCCCAAACATTTGTTACCGGACAGCTACAAACATTCCAAAATCTTCATTTCTTCGGGGGGGGGGGGGGGGGGAGGGACTCTTCCCAAGAACGAACATCTCGGAGATTAGAGCATTGAATAAAATCATTTTGATTTTAAGGCTTAAACCAAGATAATCGTCTGCCTCATCTATTCAGGCATTATCATGACCACAGATACTTTTGTGGTCAACAGATAAGGGTTGCCGCCTACGTCTTTTGCAATCCTTCTCTGGAAAATTACTCATGGGACAGACTCCGTGGCCTTAGCCGATGAGAAGCTATTCAAATAAAGAATCAATCACATGTCTTTCGGTTACTAAAGGGCATAAGAGTTGGTTGGAGCAATCAGAAATGGCTGCAAGTTTCTATGAAACGTGGAACAATGTTTATAAATGGATAGATAAGAAAAAATAAGACATATAAACCAATTTTTAGTTAATTTGTTGAATTTGTTTTTATATGGGTAATATTAATGTCAACATTAGTTTAAATATACTGCTTGATGATTATGGTAGAATTGGTTTATGTATAAGTAACATAGTAAGAATTTTGTTTCATCTACATATATTAGTAAAAATTGGGATAACTTTAACTCAAATTTATTAGATTTTTTTTAATATTCAATATATAGCTAACTATGTATTCTTTTTCTGTATTTGAATTTATACTTTCAAGATAAGTGGGGGAAATGTACCCCCACTTTATGTTTAATGTTTGTATGTGTGTTTGTTTATTTTAAAAAATTTAAAAAAAAAGAAAAAAAAGAAATGGGTGCAATTTTATTTATTTATTTATTTATTTATTTATTTATTTATTTATTTATTTATTTTATTTTATTTATTGGATTTGTATGCCGCCCCTCTCCGCAGACTCGGGGCGGCTAACAACAGTGGTAAAACAACATGAACAATCCAATTAATAAAAACAACTAAAAAAAACCTTATTATAAAAAACAAAACATACACACAAACATACCATGCATAACTTGTAGGGGGGAACTAGGGGAAAGGATAACTTAACTCCCCCATGCCTGGTGACAAAGGTGGGTCTTGAGTAATTTGCGAAAGACAAGGAGGGAGGGGGCCGTTCTAATCTCTGGGGGGAGTTGGTTCCAGAGGGCCGGGGCCACCACAGAGAAGGCTCTTCCCCTGGGGCCCGCCAAACGACATTGTTTGGTCGATGGCACCCGGAGAAGGCCAACTCTATGGGACCTTATCGGCCGCAGGGATTCGTGCGGTACAAGGTGGTTCCGGATGTATTCTGGCCCAATGCCATGTAGGGCTTTAAAGGTCATTTCCAACACTTTGAATTGTGACCGGAAACCGATCGGCAGCCAGTGCAGGCCGCGGAGTGTTGCAGAAACGTGGGCGAATCTAGGAAGCCCCACGATGGCTCTCGCGGCCGCATTCTGCACGATCTGAAGTTTCCGAACACTTTTCAAAGGTAGCCCCATGTAGAGAGCGTTGCAGTAATCGAACCTCGAGGTGATGAGGGCATGAGTGACTGTGAGCAGTGACTCCCTGTCCAAATAGGGCCGCAACTGGTGCACCAGGCGAACCTGGGCAAACGCCCCTTTATTCATTTGTCCAATACACAATACATATGGAAGAGAATAGACATGAAGTAATATATATAAAGATAATATGTAAAAATAGAGGAGAAGATATATGAAAAGAAGAAAATATATATGATATAGGAGATAAAGGAAAGACAATTGGACAGGGGACGAAAGGCACACCAGTGCACTTATGTACGCCCCTTACTGACCTCTTAGGAACCTGGAGAGGTCAATCGTGGAAAGTCTAAGGGAGAAATGTTGGGGGTTAGGTGTTGACACTATTGAGTCCGGTAAGAACTCACAGAGTCGGCCTTCTTCGGGACCCGTCGACTAAACAATGTCGTCTGGCGGGACCCAGGGGAAGAGCCTTCTCTGTGGTGGCTCCGACCCTCTGGAACCAGCTCCCCCCTGAGATTAGGATTGCCCCCACCCTCCTTGCCTTTCGTAAACTCCTTAAAACCCACCTCTGCCGTCAGGCATTGGGGAACTAAAACATCTCCCCCTTGCCCATGTTGTTTTGCTGTTTGATTGATTGTGTGCCACACAATCAATCAAACAGCAAAACAACATGGGCAAGGGGGAGATGTTTTAGTTCCCCAATGCCTGACGGCAGAGGTGGGTTGTTAAGGAGTTTTACTAAAGGCAAGGAGGGTGGGGGCAATCCTAATCTCTGGGGGGAGCTGGTTGCGCAGAGGGTCGGAGCCTCCACAGAGAAGGCTCTAATCTCCTGGGTCCCGCTCGAGACGACATTGTTTAAGTCAACGTGGTTCCCGAAGATAGTTCCGACTCTGTTGAGTGCTCTTCCGGACTCATAGTGTTGCTGCGGTTGAAGCTGAAGTTGTCATTGACCGGTAGGACGTTGCAGCATGTGATCTTGTGGGCAATACTTAGATCGTGTTTTAGGCGCCGTAGTTCTAAGCTTTCTAGACCCAGGATTGTTAGTTCACACGTTTAGCCTAGAATAACATCTGGCATTCAAGAAGTCATCTTTCTCTCATTCTTAAATGCAAAGCCAGAATTGAAACAATGCCTAAATTTAGCGACCTGGGTCATAGATAACGTCCAGGCACAGTGCAAATCCTTTTGTTTGCTTTCAGCTCAGACTGCCAAGTGACTCAGTTATGGCTTCTGCATGAATGAACCCAGTGTCCAGTGACATTGGATGAAAGCAGAGAATGTGGCGGGCGAAAGGATCTGGCCAGCCCCAGGTCCTGCCGCCAAGTTGCCCCGATCATTTGCAACAAGACACAATAAGAAATGGCCCTTTGTTCACGGAGAACAAAGAACAATAGGTTCTCAGATGAAACCAAACCGGAAAATTATATTTTTATTTTTAAAAAAAACAAAAAACCACGTAAGCAGTAAAATGCAACTCTGATGAGAAGGTTAGACAGGTATCAATCAAACTTTACAATCATCACTTTCATGGATATAAACTGCAACAATATCGCCAAGAAGGCTTCCAGAGTTGTTAACCTGATCCTACGTAGCTTCTGCTCTGGCAATCTCACACTACTGACCAGAGCCTACAAAACCTATGCCAGACCCATTCTCGAATACAGCTCATCTGTCTGGAACCCACACCACATCTCAGACATCAACACTCTCGAAAACATCCAAAGGTATTTCACCAGAAGAGCCCTTCACTCCTCCACTCGAAACAGAATACCCTACGAAAATAGACTAACAATCCTGGGCCTTGAAAGCTTAGAACTACGACGCCTAAAACACGATTTAAGTATTGCCCACAAGATCATATGCTGCAACGTCCTTCCGGTCAACGACTACTTCAGCTTCAACAGCAACAACACAAGAGCACGCAACAGATTCAAACTTAACATCAACCGCTCCAAACTTGACTGTAAAAAATATGACTTTAACAATCGAGTTGTCGAAGCGTGGAACTCATTGCCAGACTCAATAGTGTCAACCCCTAACCCCCAACATTTCTCCCTTAGACTCTCCATGATTGACCTCTCCAGGTTCCTAAGAGGCCAGTAAGGGGCGTACATAAGTGCACTGATGTGCCTATCGTCCCCTGTCCAGTCTTCTTTCTCTCCTTTCCTCCTACTTCTCTTCTTTCTTACTTTCTATCATTATATATACTACTTAATGTCTATTCTCTTTCATATGTATTGTATATTGGACAAAGAATAAATAAATAAAATAAACTCCTACCCTCAAAATGTCACTACAGAGCACTGCACACCCAGATAACTAGACACAAGAGCAGTTTTTCCCGGAACACCATCGCTCTGCTAAAACAAATAATTCCCTCAACACTGTCAAACTTTTTACTAAGTCTGCACTACTATTACTGTACTACTATTTTTTTCTCATCATTCCTATCACCCATTTCCTCCCACTTAGGACTGTATGACTGCAACTTGTTGCTTGTATCCTTAGGATTTTTATTAATATTGTTTCCTCGTTACTTATTTGACCCCTATGACAATCCTTAAGTGTTGTACCTTATGATTCTTGCCAAATGGAACTTTTCTTTTAGGTACACTGAGAGCATCTGCACCAAAGGCAAATTCTTTGTGTGTCTAATCACACTTGGCCAATAAAGAATTCTATTTGCTTTTAAAAAAAAATAAACTGAACTCTGACTGAATTCCTTTGTGGCGCAATGGATTTGATAAATCTGGGGTTTATTTCAGCTTCAGTGTTAAATATTAAGATGTAGCATCAATTTTGTTGAGGGCATTGCAATTCTACCACCATTAGTGATTGATAATAGCATGGCTATATCATACTATGAGTGAGATGGGTGGTTTCTAAATTAAATACAAACAATAATAATAATAATAATAATAATAATAATAATTATTATTATTATTATTATTATTATTATTATTATCCCGTAAAAGTGGTCCCGGTGGTACTTGGCACGCTGGGCGCAGTGCCAAAGGATCTCAGCAGACATTTGAAAACCATCAGAATTGACAAAATCTCCATCTGTCAATTGCAAAAGGCCGCTTTACTGGGATCGGCAAACATAATTCGCCACTACATCACGCAGTCCTAGGTGCTTGGGAAGCGCCCAACCGGTGATGAAATACGAAATCCAGCATAGTGATCTCGTTTGCTGTGTTGTACTGACATAATAATTTATTAGACTTATATTGACAAAATTGAACGGGTCCAAAGACGGGCTACAAGAATGGTGGAAGGTCTGAAGTATAAAACGTATCAGGAAAGACTTAATGAACTCAATCTGTATAGTCTGGAAGACAGAAGGAAAAGGGGGGACATGATCGAAACATTTAAATATGTTAAAGGGTTAAATAGGGTTCAGGAGGGAAGTGTTTTTAACAGGAAAGTGAACACAAGAACAAGGGGACACAATCTGAAGTTAGTTGGGGGAAAGATCAAAGGCAACATGAGAAAGTATTATTTTACTGAAAGAGTAGTAGATCCTTGGAACAAACTTCCAGCAGACGTGGTTGGTAAATCCACAGTAACCGAATTTAAACATGCCTGGGATAAACATATATCCATTGTAAGATAAAATACAGGAAATAGTAAAAGGGCAGACTAGATGGACCATGGGGTCTTTTTCTGCCGTCAGTCTTCTATGTTTCTATGCCGCCTCTCTCCGAAGACTCAGGGCGTCTCACAGCAGCAATAAAACAATACAACACAAATCTAATAATTAAAAAACTATGGCTAAAAACCCGCTATCTTAAAAAAAGCAATCAATACAATACAGTCACAACCACACATAACTCTTAATGGTCAGAGAAGGGGATACATTAATTGCCCCAAGCCTGGCGACATAGGGTCTTGCGGAAGGCGAGGAGGGGGGGCAGTTCGAATCTCCGGGGGGGGGAGTTGATTCCAGAGGGCTGGGACCACCACAGAGAAGGCTCTTCCCTGCCAGACGACATTGTAAGTACAAATAAGTACAATATTTTGTATAGCACTTAGGATTATTTAGCAGATCTGCATAGCTTATGAATTGTGGAGTGAATTCAGGGTAGGGAAATTCTCACCCATTTTAAAATTATCCAACAGGCTTGGAAATTCTTTACCGTGGCATCATTGGGGCAGCCTCACCAAATGATGTAACATCAAATTTCGGAGGTAGTTTGTTCTGTAAATAACTAGCCTGCCTCAGTTATTTGTGGATTGGTTCTCACAATCAGGCCATTTGTCCAAGAATGATTTGATTGCACAGGATTTTCTGACCAGAGAGCAGGTCAAGAAGACATTCAAACCAGCCTATGCAGTTTATACATGGAATGTTTGTGTGTATGTTTGCTTTTAATAATGGGGTTTTTACTGTTTTTTAAATTATTAGATTTGTTCTTACATTGTCTTTGTTATTGTTGTGAGCTGCCCCGAGTCTATGGAGAAGGGCGGCATACAAATATAATTGATGATGATGATGATGATGATGATGATGATAATAATAATAATAATAATAATAATAATAATAATAATAATAATATCAGCAACAAACATTTCTTTGGTTTGGGGCTGGGACTTAATGGAAGGCTCAGAATTGGAACAAATGTGATTTCGATTTATCTGCCTCACCCCACCTTCTCGACAACCTTCCCCATAAAGGGAAGGTTGGAGACTGGACGGTAGTTATTAAGCACGTCTGGGTCCAGGGAAGGCTTCTTGAGGAGGGGACGCACAAGTGTCTCCTCATAAGGAGCCGGAAAGGACCCCCTCCCCAAGGAGGCGTTGACAATCTCCTGGACCCAGCTCCATGTCACCTCCCTGCTGGCCGAAACCAGCCAGGAGGGACACGGATCCAGTAAGCAGGTGGCAGAACTCACAGCTCCAATGGCCTTGTCCACTTCATCAGGTGTCACCAGATCAAACTCTTCCCAGACAGGTGGACAAGTACGTGCCCCAGTCACCTCGACTGACTCATTGTCAGTCGACTCTGTTATCCAATTGGAGTCGAGGTCCGCCCAGATCCGAGCGATTTTATCAGTTGTTGTTGTTATCATTGTTGTTGTTGTTATCATCATCATCATCATCACTTACTTATGACTGTATGACTGTAACTTGTTGCTTGTATCCTTAAGAATTTTATTAATATTGTTTCCTCATGGCTTATTTGACCCCTATGACCATCATTAAGTGTTGTACCACATGATTCTTGACAAATGTATCTTTTTCTTTTATGTACACTGAGAGCATCTGCACCAAAAACGAATTCCTTGTGTGTCCAATCACACTTGGCCAATAAAGAATTCTATTCTATTCTATTCCCTTCCATCCTCTATTCCATTCCACTCAATTCCATTCTATTCATTCCATTCCATCCTTTCTTAGAAACATAGAAACATAGAAGACGGACGGCAGAAGAAGACCTCATGGTCCATCTAGTCTGCCCTTATACTATTTTCTGTATTTTATCTTAGGATGGATATATGTTTATCCCAGGCATGTTTAAATTCAGTTACTGTGGATTTACCAACCACGTCTGCTGGAAGTTTGTTCCAAGGATCTACTACTCTTTCAGTAAAATAATATTTTCTCACGTTGCTTTTGTTTTTCCCCCCAACTAACTTCAGATTGTGTCCCCTTGTTCTTGTGTTCACTTTCCTATTAAAAACACTTCCCTCCTGGACCTTATTTAACCCTTTGACATATTTAAATGTTTCGATCACGTCCCCCCTTTTCCTTCTGTCCTCCAGACTCTACAGATGGAGTTCATGAAGTCTTTCCTGATACGTTTTATGATTATTCTATTCTATTCTATTCTATTCCCTTCCATTCCCCTCAATTCCATTCTATTCATTCCATTCCATCCTTTCTTGTATTCTATTCTATTCTATTCCATTCCATTCTACCTCACTCCCTGTAATTTCTACACATACAGGAAAGTCTGTGCATACCATCAGCTTCGCGGAAAATGGGGACAAATCAGCATTGCTGACCAATAATGGCGGGACCCAGAGGAAGAGCCTTCTCTGTGGCGGCCCTGGCTCTCTGGAACCAACTCCCCCCAGAGATTAGAATTGCCCCCACCCTCCTTGCCTTTCGAAAGTTGCTTAAAACCCACCTCTGCCACCAGGCATGGGGAAACTGAGATATACTTTCCCCCTAGGCCTTTACAATTGTATGCACGGTATATCTGTATGTATGATTGGTTTTTATATAATGGGCTTTTAACTGTTTTTAGTATTGGATTTTGTTATATACTGTTTTATTGTTGTTGTTAGCCACTCCGAGTCTGCGGAAAGGGGCGGCATACAAATCCAATCAATCAATCGATAAATAAATAAATAATGCCGCCATTCACTTCTACTCCAAAAGGGCCCCATTGACCGCCAGCAGCGTCCTTACCTGTCCAGGAATATGTCTGGCAGAGGTGGGTAGGTCTGCATGTCGGGCACTCGCTCGTGCACGATGACCATGACGAAGGAGGTGAAACCAAACACAATGAAGACGTATATGCAGCTCAGGGCCGTCTTCCAATACTCGGGGTTCAGCCTCCTGGGGGAATGCTTGCCCTTCCCGTTGGCGTACTGATACTGCTCAGCGCTCGGCTCGGACACGGGTTCGCAGTCGTCGCAGTCCCGCTGCACTTCGCCGTTGCGAAACCACTCCCTCCCTGGGGCGGTCACGGGGGACAGGGCCTCGCTGCCGTAGCCCAGCTCCTCCAAAAGGTCGACGTGGTGCTTCTGCAGTTTCCGTATGGACAGCATCAGCCGCTTGATGTCGCCCAGGACCTTGATCTCCAAGGGAGGGGACCGCAGGTCATACTCGGTCAGAGTCAAGAGCGTGAGGCCGTCCAGCCGGTGTTTATCGCACAAGACGTCCACGTACTCGTAAAAGCCTTCTTGCTTCAGCCACTTGGCCACGTGTCGGGTAGACCATCGCTGGATGCAGAGGGAGCCACTGCCTTCCATCTTCCCTTCCTGCCGGGAAAGAGTAATGTGAAAAATTGAGGAGGAGGAGGCAGCATTGAGATGTTAGATAATATACGAGTGCTATCCGTAAAGTAAGGTTACAAGGCACGTAGCTCTCGCGGAGGAATATTCGGGGGGGGGGGGGAGTTGGTATTACTATTGTGTAGTGGGAAGCCAGCGGAAGAGAAGGAACAGTGTCAGTGGTCAATAGATCATTGGCTGGTTTTGTGGTAAAGGTTAGAGATGAGTGTCCTCATTCTGTTTCCTTCCAAGTGTGTAATATTTATTTATCTATCTATCTACCTACCTACCTACCTACCTACCTACCTATTTGATTTTTATGCCGCCCTTCTCCTTAGACTCAGGGCGGCTTACAACATGTTAGCAATAGCACTTTTTAACAGAGCTAGGCTATTATTATTATTATTATTATTATTATTATTATTATTATTATTATTATTATTTTATTTGTTTGTTTATTCATTCATTCATTCATTCATTCATTCATTCAATTTTTATGCCGCCCTTCTCCTTAGACTCAGGGCAGCTTACAACATGTTAGCAATAGCACTTTCTAACAGAGCCAGCATGTTGCCCCCACAATCCGGGTCCTCATTTTACCCACCTTGGAAGGATGGAAGGCTGAGTCAACCTTGAGCCGGTGATGAGATTTGAACCGCTGACCTACAGATCTACAGTCAGCTTCAGTCCTGCAGTACAGCACTCTACCTGCTGCACCACCCGGCTCTATTTATTATTATTATTATTATTATTATTATTATTATTATTATTATTAGTTTGTGTTTGTTTAATTTTTATGCCGCCCTTCTCCTTAGACTCAGTGCGGCTTACAACATGTTAGCAATAGCACTTTCTAACAGAGCCAGCATATTGCCCCCACAATCTGGGTCCTCATTTTACCCACCTTGGAAGGATGGAAGGCTGAGTCAACCTTGAGCCGGTGATGAGATTTGAACCACTGACCTTCAGATCTACAGTCAGCTTCAGTGGCCTGCAGTACAGCACTCTACCTGCTGCGCCACCCCAGCTCTATTATTATTATTATTATTATTATTATTATTATTATTATTATTATTATTATTTATTAGATTTGTATGCCGCCCCCTCCATAGACTTGGGGCTAAGGGGCTAAGGGGCTCAGGGCATGAACGCTGCCGTGATGGGTGCTTAAGATTTTTTTCGCCGATCCCTGAGTTTTGAATTTTTTGGCTAAAGGAGAATGGGTAGAGCGCCACTGCATTGATTGATGTTTGCTCTCTGGAGTGCGGCGATAAGCCCAAGTTTCATCTCCTGTCACTATACAGTTGAAACAAGCCTCACCTTCAATCTTGAAACGGTCAAGAAATTGTTTGGCAGCACTGAGACTGTCAATTTTGTGCACTTCAGTAAGCATCGTGGGCACCCATCACAGCAGCGTTCATGCCCTTAGCATTCAGGTAGCGTATTACAGCCGCACTTACAACTAGATATTGACAAAATTGAACGGGTCCAAAGACGGGCTACAAGAATGGTGGAAGGTCTTAAGCATAAAACGTATCAGGAAAGACTTAATGAACTCAATCTGTATAGTCTGGAGGACAGAAGGGAAAGGGGGGACATGACTGAAACATTTAAATATGTTAAAGGGTTAAATAAGGTCCAGGAGGGAAGTGTTTTTAATAGGAAAGTGAACACAAGAACAAGGGGACACAATCTGAAGTTAGTTGGGGGAAAGATCAAAAGGAACATGAGAAAATATTATTTCACTGAAAGAGTAGTAGATCCTTGGAACAAACGTCCAGCAGACGTGGTTGGTAAATCCACAGTAACTGAATTTAAACATGCCTGGGATAAACATATATCCATTGTAAGATAAAATACAGGAAATAGTATAAGGGCAGACTAGATGGACCATGAGGTCTTTTTCTGCCGTCAGTCTTCTATGTTTCTATGTTTCTAGTGATAGGTGAACCCAATGGTGTTTGGGTTCGGCAAGTTCGGACGAACTTCGCTCAAAATTCAGCCGAACCCAAAAGGTTCGTGGCGCCAAATCTCTGTCCCTGGAATCCCATCGTTTTTTATTTTTACGGATTTTTAATTTTTGTTTATTTTTATTTTTACGAATAAGGACGCCGCAACGGCGCTGCAAGCAAAGGGAGGTCCTTTCACGTGAAAATAAAAACTTCTATTTTTACATGAGAAGACCTCCCTTTGCTTGCGGCAGCGCTGCAGCGTCCTTTTTTGTAAAAATAAAAAATGTTTTACATGAAAAGACCTCCCTTTGAAGGAGCTGGGGAATCCCTCCGACGAAGAGATTCCAGGGGCGGAGCTTTGACGTCATGTATGCTGGCAGGTTGCTAAGGATGCCAAAGTGATCACTTCCTGGATTCCACTTTGACGTCCTTAGCAACCTGCCGGTGTACGTGACATCAAAGCTCCTCCCCCGGAATGTCTTCATGGGAGGGATTCCCCAGGTTCCTTTTGTGCCTCCCTCCCAGCCTCCCGACCAGCTGACAGCTCCCCGGTGTCTGCCTTCTTCCGCCGCCACCGGCGCCCAGCTCCTCCTCCTCTTCTCAGCAGATGACAGCCGGGCGGTGGCTTTCGCGGTGTTCGGCACAAACGCCAAACTAAAGCACGATTTTTTAAAAAAATTCGGGTTCGAGTCCGGCATGCCGAACACCACAAAATTCGGTACGGACCCGAATTGTGCGGGTTCGGTTCGCCCAACACTACTTACAACCCCAAACTGTGTACTGAGTACATATTCATGCTTATACTTTTCAGAGGGCCAATATTGTTCTTTGTACAATCCTTGTTTTATTGACGTAATATTCTAATTTTTTGAGATGGTGGATTTGGGGTTTTCATGAGCTGCACCCCATAACCATCACAATTACGACAAATCACAGCTTGAACTATGTTGCTTTGCATGTAATGAGTCTCTCTCTCACTTTTTAAAGTTGCCTTACTGAAATAAATGAACTTTTACACGATATTCTAATTTTTCAAATTTCACCTGTACGTATTTAAATACACCTAGAATTTCTAAAAACCTCACTTTTCTATAAAATCACGAAAGTCTTCCTCCTTCCTAAACATTTCTACTTAAAGAAGCCAGCCCAGATAATCATTTTTAAATGTAGTCTGGGACTGACTTCAAGCCACAAAATGGTCAAGAATTTTGCCCAAGAATTTCTTGACCGTTTCAAGTCCATGCGTCCATGCGTCTTAAAAGTTCCCAACTTTGGAGACCCCTGTTCTAAGCAATGCCCATGTCACCTCACCAGATGGATGAATCGGCGGCCTCCGTTACACCAAAACAAAGCAGCAACCGCTAAGATTTGAACACCTCAACCCATTTGCAGCCCAAAAGAATAATAAATAAGAAAACAGGGACGCACCAACGAATGATTCTCTGCCAGATGTCTTCATAAATAGCTTGCTGGAAGGTTAATTCACCAAGTGTCCTTGACTCCCAGAAAATTCAATTAAAACTTCAATGAAAAATTATTCCAAAAAAGGGTGGCACAAGAGAAGCTGCCACAAAAGGAGTTTTTGAACAATATGCAACGCATTAATAAGGACGGCAATATTGCTAATCCAGCATCCACGGAGGCATCAAAGGTCATTAGTGGCCCTCCGCACTTGGAGAAAGTCCACAGTACAAATGAAAGAATGGAGAGGTGGAAGGATCAAAGGAGAAAGAGAGAGAGAAGAAGAAAGTTATGTGGAATTTTCCAGAGGATTTAAAAAATAGAAGCAGTGTATTTTAAAAAAAAATTATATTCCTCTTTTTCCAGTGATGCCGAACCTTTTTTTCCTTGGGTGCCGAAACAGCGTCAATGCGCACTGTTGTGCATGCGTGAGCGCCCACGCCCATAATTCAATTTGGGTTTAGGATTTAGGGGTAGTGATTTCTGACAGTCTCAAAATGGGTGAACAGTGCTGTCAGGCGGTAGAGAAAGCAAGTAGGATGCTTGGCTGCATAGCTAGAGGTATAACAAGCAGGAAGAGGGAGATTGTGATCCCCTTATATAGAGCGCTGGTGAGACCACATTTGGAGTACTGTGTTCAGTTCTGGAGACCTCACCTACAAAAAGATATTGACAAAATTGAATGGGTCCAAAGACGGGCTACAAGAATGGTGGAAGGTCTTAAGCATAAAACGTATCAGGAAAGACTTCATGGACTCCATCTGTACAGTCTGGAGGACAGAAGGAAAAGGGGGGACATGATCAAAACATTTAAATATGTTAAAGGGTTAAATAAGATCCAGGAGGGAAGTGTTTTTAATAGGAAAGTGAACACAAGAACAAGGGGACACAATCTGAAGTTAGTTGGGGGAAAGATCAAAGGCAACATGAGAAAATATTATTTTACTGAAAGAGTAGTAGATCCTTGGAACAAACTTCCAGCAGACGTGGTTGGTAAATCCACAGGAACTGAATTTAAACATGCCTGGGATAAACATATATCCATTGTAAGATAAAATACAGGAAATAGTATAAGGGCAGACTAGATGGACCATGAGGTCTTTTTCTGCCGTCAGTCTTCTATGTTTCTACCAGTTCAACCCACAAGGCTGTTTCCTTCCCCAAAACTCCCTACAATTTGTGCCACTCTTGCAATCCTGTTTAACAACTGACATGCAAATCAAGTTCTGCAACCAGAAATCTGGTGAGATCAAAACAAAGGGCAGGTGAGTCACTCATTTGTGTACTGTATGGCAGTGATTTTCAACCTTTTTTGAGCTGCGGCACATTTTTTACATATACAAAATAATGGGGCACATTGAGCGGGGGGGAAGTGGTGGGGCTAAAAAAAGTTTGGACAAAAAAAATTCTCTCTCTTCCTCCCTTTCGCTCTATTTCTCTCCCTCTTTCTCTCTCTTCCTTCCTTCCTCTCTCTCTCCATCCCTCTTTCTCTCTCTTCCTTCCCCTCTCTTTTGCTCTCTTTCTATCTCTCCCTCCTTCCCTGCCTCTCTCTCTCTTGCTTTCTTGCTTGCTTTCTCTTTCTTTCTTTCTTTCTCTCTCTCTTTCTTTCTCTTTCTCTCTCTCTCTCTCTCTTGCTTTCTTTCTCTTTCTCTCTCTCTCTCTTGCTTTCTTTCTCTCTCTCTCTTTCTCTCTCTTGCTGAGCTTCGCGGCACACCTGATCATGTCTCGCGGCACACTGGTTGAAAAACACTGCTGTATGGGGTAGTCTGTAATAAAAGACAGAGCAAGGGAAGGTAAATGGCCTAGGAGTCCTCTCACCTGCCTTGGAGAGATATACAGTAAAGGCAGCAAAGGAATACTATTGATGTTGTGTTTACAGTATATGGTTGGGTTGGGTTGACTTTGATTTGGAATGAGGCAAGCCAGATTCTTAAAAGATGGGTTTGCACATTCACATTCAGCAAAAAAAAAAAAAAAAAACGAACGAAGAAACTACATTACAGTCTCCACTCTTTAATTATCTTAAATGTAGATATAATCTTAGGTCTTCCTTGAATTTTAATAATGGGTTCTAGGCTGTTTCCTTGGCAGCTTTACAAAAGTGGCTTGGCATTGCTTTTTCCCCCAACCCTCTCTTTCCTTTCTTTCTTTCTTTCTTCCTTCCTTTTTCTTTCTTCCTTTTTCTTTCTTTAGAAACATAGAAGACTGACGGCAGAAAAAGACCTCATGGTCCATCTAGTCTGCCCTTATACTATTTTCTGTATTTTATCTTAGGATCGATATATGTTTATCCCAGGCATGTTTAAATTCAGTTACTGTGGATTTATCTACCACGTCTGCTGGAAGTTTGTTCCAAGGATCTACTACTCTTTCAGTAAAATAATATTTTCTCATGTTGCTTTTGATCTTTCCCCCAACTAACCTCAGATTGTGTCCCCTTGTTCTTGTGTTCACTTTCCTATTAAAAACACTTCCCTCCTGGACCTTATTTAACCCTTTAATATATTTAAATGTTTCGATCATGTCCCCCCTTTTCCTTCTGTCCTCCAGACTATACAGATTGAGCTCATGAAGTCTTTTTTGATACGTTTTATGCTTAAGACCTTCCACCATTCTTGTAGCCCATCTTTGGACCTGTTCAATTTTGTCAATCTCTTTTTGTAGGTGAGGTCTCCAGAACTGAACACAGTATTATTCCAAATGTGGTCTCACCAGCGCTCTATCTAAGGGGATCACAATCTCCCTCTTCCTGCTTGTGATACCTCTAGCTATGGAGCCAAGCATCCTACTTGCTTTCCCTACCGCCTCACTGCACTGTTCACCCATTTTGAGACTGTCAGAAATCACTACCCCTAAATCCTTTTCTTTTGAAGTATTTGAAGTATTCTTTCTTTTTCTTTCTTTCTTTCTTTCTTTCCTCCCTCTCTCCTCTCTCCTCCTCCCTCCCCATATCCATCCATCCATCCATCCATCGTACGGTCCAGATAATTTACAGAGGATATCACACACAAAGTTGCCCAAGACTTGGCAACCTTGAGAATGGCTTAAGAATACACCTGGAAGTTATGGATTTGAGAGATGTAATTGAAACCAAGGAGAAAATAGATTGGATTAAAAGGCTTATACGTCAGTTGTCAAGCGTCTGGATTTTGATCATGTAACCGTGAAGAAATTGCAGCGAAGTCATGTCACTTTTTTTCAGTGCCGTCGTAACTTTGAATGGTCACTAAACAAGCTGTTGTTAAGCCAAGGACTAGCTGTACTTTGTACACAGTTCATCTTTAAAATTAGCAATGAAATCAGAAACTTTTTTTCCCCCCGTGGCCAAATATTACAGGTATAGAAATCTTTGTGTATTGCTTAATGTTCCATCTTAAAACGGCAAGTAAATTCAGTTATTCCTTGCAGTGAAAGTTACATCATGTAAATCTTACAGATATACAGTGTGGAACAGATACGCACGGCTTATAGGATTAACCTTGTAATATTAATCTAAATTTAAGCTACTAAGGATTGCGCTGTCCAGGATAGGAACAGAAATTATTATTATTATTATTATTATTATTATTATTATTATTATTATTATTATTATTATTATTTATTAGATTTGTATGCCGTCCCTCTCCGCAGACTCGGGGCGGCTCACAGCAGTGACAAAAACAATATACATTGACAAATCTAATAATTCAAAATCTAAAATAACACTTGTACATTTAAAAATCTAAAAGCAAAGAACCCCAATATAAAAAACATACATACAGTCATATCATGCACTAAAACTACATAGGCAGGGGGAGATGTCTCAGTTCCCCCATGCTTGACGACAGAGGTGGGTTTTAAGGAGTTTACGAAAGGCAAGGAGGGTGGGGGCAGTTCTAATCTCTGGAGGGAGCTGATTCCAGAGGGTCGGGGCCGCCACAGAGAAGGCTCTTCCCCTGGGTCCCGCCAGATGACATTGTTTAGTCGACGGGACCCGGAGAACACCAACTCCGGCATCCCTGGATTAAGAACAAGTTTGGTTCCTAGTTCTGTCTTTACCTTGGATTTTTACCCAAGTCGCAACTCGTACCTACAAATGGACTGTCCATTGCTAAAAATGCTGGGAAGCTTTTTCCTTCCTCAAACCGATGAGCCACTGACTCGGCCCTATGCTTTCCAGCACCACTGAAAACAGGCTATTTATTAAAAGTGTGTACCTTGATTGTCCCAAAGTGTGCTTTCTTGGGGGTGTTTTCCCCCCAAGACCTAACACCTGGCAACTTCAAATATCAACCAACAAATGCTCTACCCTCCACATCGGCAAAAAGAATCCAAACCGCACATACGAACTGAATAAACAATCTCTCACTGCTAACCCACACTCAGTAAAAGACCTTGGAATACTCATATCGAATGACCTAAGTGCCAAAGCCCACTGCAACAATATCGCCAAAAAAGCTTCTAGAGTTGTTAACCTGATCCTACACAGCTTCTGCTCAGGCAATCTCACACTACTCACAAGAGCCTACAAAACTTTTGCCAGACCCATCCTAGACTACTGCTCATCTGTCTGGAACCCATACCACATCTCATACATCAACACCCTTGAAAATGTCCAAAGATATTTCACCAGAAGAGCCCTTCACTCCTCCACTCGAAACAGAAGACCCTACGAAAATAGACTTACAATCCTGGGCCTAGAAAGCCTAGAACTACGGCGCCTAAAACACAATTTGAGTATTGCCCACAAGATCATATGCTGCAACGTCCTACCGGTCAATGACTACTTCAGCTTCAACCGCAACAACACAAGAGCACGCAACAGATTCAAACTTAATACGAACCGCTCCAAACTTGACTGTAAAAAATATGATTTCAACAATCGAGTTATCGAAGCGTGGAACTCATTACCGGACTCAATTGTGTCAACCCCTAACTCCCAACACTTCTCCCTTAGACTCTCCACGATTGACCTCTCCAGGTTCCCAAGAGGCCAGTAAGGGGCGTACATAAGTGCACTGGTGTGCCTTTCGTCCCCTGTCCAATTGTCTTTCCTTTCTTTCACCTATCATATATATTCTCTTCCTTTCATATATCCTCTCCTCTAAGTTCACTTTTACCTTTATATATATTACTACATGTCTATTTTCTTCCTATGTATTTGTGTATTGGATAAATAAGTAAGTAAGTAAGTAAGTAAGTAAGTAAGTAAGTAAGTAAGTAAGTAAGTAAGTAAGTAAATAAATAAATAAATAAATAAATAAATAAATAAATAACAAATACAAGAACAAATATGGGAGACTTTCACCCATGCAGCTTATAAAACCCATAGTAAGCAAGCTGCCTTTTCTCTCCCCGAACTGTTAACAGTCTGGCAAGTAATCTGCAACTTAGCAAACCTGGAGAACAAGCAACAAATAATTCAGAGTGAACTCGAACAGGTAATTGATTAGACAATTCCTCTAAAATATGTATTGATTTTTCAAGTAATCACAGGTTTACTGCCTGGCCAATTCCAAAACGATTATCACCACTGACTATTTATTGAGCAACATTAAGTATAGTACTATATCAAAGTGATATAGGATCTACAGAGCTCATTAAGCTATGGTAGAAGATAGGAACCACCAACACTTTGTGTGCTACTAGCCAAAACCTCAAATCAAATTATGAAGAGAGAGATGTGAAAGCCAAGAAAAATAGATAAAAACCCAGAGGAAGTTAAAAAATAAATAAAAGCTTTTATCTTATCCCAAAGTGAAAGAGACATTTTACACACAATTGTTTTTTGGTAGTACTTAAAGCAATATTTTCTTAGGCAATTATTCTGCCACAAAACTCTTAGATCTAAATTGAAACTCTGTGACTCTACAAAAATAGCATTAGTCTAGATTATTAGAGAAGCCGCAGTCCTGGCATGATAAGAAAGTGCGTATGTTGTAAAACTTCCTTCAATAATTTCCTTTCTGAAACCACCAAAAGTTCCTTAGGGCAAATTGACTCCTCTTACCTAGTACTTAGGGTCAGTCTTCTAATAACTATTTAAATAAAATTAGTGTTTTGAAATCCATCGCTACAATCAAGGAACATATACTCCACGGGAAGGAAAAAATTGTTAAATTTCCCAACCTTGCACAAACCCACAAGTCCTCTATTCTTTTTTTTAAAAAGGAGCTTTCAACCCAGTAATAATACTAATACTATTAATACTATTAATACTATTAATAATAATAATAATAATAATAATAATAATAATAATAAGAAGAAGAAGAAGAAGAAGAAGAAGAAGAAGAAGAAGAAGAAGAAAGTGAACACAAGAACAAGGGGACACAATCTGAAGTTAGTTGGGGGAAAGATCAAAAGCAACATGAGAAAATATTATTTTACTGAAAGAGTAGTAGATCCTTGGAACAAACTTCCAGCAGACGTGGTTGGTAAATCCATAGTAACTGAATTTAAACATGCCTGGGATAAACATACAGTGTTCCCTCGATTTTCGCGGAGGATGCGTTCCGAGACCGCCCGCGAAAGTCGAATTTCCGCGAAGTAGAGATGCGGAAGTAAATACACTATTTTTGGCTATGAACAGTATCCCAAGCCTTCCCGTAACACTTTAAACTCCTAAATTACAATTTCCCATTCCCTTAGCAACCATTTAGATTGTTACTCACCATGTTTATTTATTAAAGTTTATTTAAGAAAATGTTTTTTAAAGGCAGACGAAAGTTTGGCAATGACATATGACGTCATCGGGTGGGAAAAACTGTGGTATAGGGGGAAAAACAGCAAAGTATTTTTTAATTAATATTTTTGAAAAACCGTGGTATAGACGTTCCGCGAAGTTTGAACCCGCAAAAATCGAGGGAACACTGTACAGTATATCCATCCTAAGATAAAATACAGGGAATAGTACAAGGGCAGACTAGATGGACCATGAGGTCTTTTTCTGCCGTCAGTCTTCTATGTTTCTATGTTTCTAATAATGTTTTTAAAAACACGTAACTTTCATATTCTGATTTGGGTTGGAGAAACACACCAAGTTAAAGCAGCTTTTTATTTAAGAGACCAAGAAGGCTGAGTGGGAAGCAACAAATGTGTTCTTTAAGGCTATCAAGTTTGCAACCTGTTGCTACTCAAAAGGCCCAACAAGTTCAATCCAATTCGGGTTTATAAAGTGGCAATCTGTGTGGAACAATATGTTTATCGTCAAGTTTAGCCGGGTGTCCGGTTAGTTTTGTCCCGCTCTCCCCTATGTACGGGAACACCCTGTTTCATAAGCTTCATTCCCACCACCACTTAAACGCATGAATTGTCCAATACTTCCACAACATCTGGATCCCTCTATCATCTATCTATCTATCTATCTATCTATCTATCTATCTATCTATCTATCTATCTATCTCTATCTATCTATCTATCTATCTATCATCTATCTATCTATCTATCAATCATCTATCTATCTATCATCTATCTATCTATCTATCTATCAATCATCTATCTAATCTATCTATCTATCTATCTATCTATATATACATATATATATCTCAATCATTTATCTATCTATCTATCTATCTATATATATATATATATATATATATATATATAAATCATTTATCTATCTATCATCTATCTATCTATCTATCTATCTATCTATCTATCTATCTATCTATCTATCTATCTATCTAGACAGACAGACAGACAGACAGACAGACAGACAGACAGACAGACAGACAGACAGACATGCCTTCCAACTCTGAAAGGACTCTGGGCGGCTCACAAGTAGCCATAAATGTCACATAAAACCCCTTTAAAAAGAGATCAGAACAGTTAAAAACCAACAATTAACACTTTAAAATAACATGCATTTCTTTACTGGTCGGATCCCGGTGGGATGCCCACCGATCAACGACCCCCTCTGGCACGCCGCCCACGCCCTCCTGCTCAGCTTCTGCCCATGGGGGCACCCCGAGGTCTTCAGACGTTCCTGGGACACCCAGTGGGCATCTGATCGGCCCATCTCGGCTCAACCCGACCTCCTCTGCCCCCCACCCCTCTTGTGAAAAAGGACTGCCCTTTTTTTGAGGTGCCCTTTAAAAGTTACGGGGGGGGCACAGATGACGAGCCGCACCCCCTTATCCCAAGGCTGTTGCCTGGCTTCTCCCGCAAAGCCCAAGCCCGATCACCAACCCACTCCCCCGTCAGATAGAGCGCCCCTGACCAAGGAGGCTCCCCCGCCAGCCTCGCCTTGCTCACCCCGCTTACGACTGGGAGGACGGAGCCCGCGCCGAGGGGCCTGCTCTCCCGCCGCGGCGAGCCTGCCCCATTCCCACGCAGATCCGACCGAGCGGCGACAGTGGTGGGTCCCTTCGCCCGGCCGGGAGGGCGGGCGGGACGGGAGGTGGTTGTTCGGGGGGGGCGAGGCCGAGGGAATCCTCCCCGCCCCCTTAGCGTGGCGGAAGGGGCGGGGTCGGCGGAGAGGAAGAGGCGGGGGGGAGGGGGTTGTGTGTTCCCCCGGTCGCCGAGGCCGTGGTTGCTAAGCGACGAGAGGCTTCGGGCGCGGACTAGGCCGCGGGCCCTTCGGGGACTGGTCCCCGTCAGTGGCCTTCGGTTGAGGACGGGGAGTCGTCCCGCAAAGCAGGCGTAACGGGCCGCCGGAGGAAAGAGGGGAGGGGGGTAGGCTCCCCCTCCGCGGCTCTGCCTCCCGCGCCTCCTTCCCCGGCTTCCCTCCCTCAAATCGCGGAGCCAAACAGGCCCTTCGGCCCACCCCCTTGGCCGCCTGCATGGGAGGGGGCGGCGGCCAAAGGGTGTCTTGTTGGGGCGCCGCCGTTCGTCCTCCTCCGCCTAGGGCAGAGGTAGGCAAAGTTGGCTCTTCTGTGACTTGTGGACTTCAACTCCCAGAATTACTGAGCTAGCATGATTGGCTCAGGAATTCTGGGAGTTGAAGTCCACAAGTCATAGATGAGCGAACTATGCCTACCCTTGGCCTAGTCGTGTTTCCCCCCCCCCCATTCCCCCGTTTTACCCTCACGCCATCGTGCCAGCTGCCCGAAATAGTGAAGGGTATATTTGCTCCAGCCGTGATGGATCAGAAAATGGCAGTTTAATCCGTATTTTATTTTATTTTTGAAAAATTTTCATTGTTTTTCAAATGTATTTTGAAACAGACGAATAAACAACAACGAAAAAATAATCAAAAAACAAAAACAACAAATCATTAAATCCTATAATATAATACATATTAATTACAGTAATATATATAGAGAAATAGATCTATCCTAGTCTCCCTTAATTTTAAAATTCAGCAAAAACATGTGACACAATTATATATATTTTATATATAATTTTAAAATTCAGCAAAAAGATGATATATATATTTTTGCTTAATTTTTAAAATTATATATACAGTATATATATACAGTACAATTATATATACAGTAAATGCTTTATATATATAATTATATATATAGTACTATACATATAAGTACATATAAATACACATATAACAACATCTACCAAACTTTTAACAATATTGACAAAGCAGGTTGGTAAAACGGTCTCCGTAATATTTCTGTACCAGATCACAACCTGCAGCCATACCCCGGGAATATGAATATCTTGCTATTTGAAGAAAATAAGTTCATCTTTGCATGCTAGTGTGTTAACACCCAGACCAAAAGTGACATTTATATTAACGAACATGGCAGTGTGTTTTTAGATAGGTTCCTAGAAAAAAAAGTTAAAATTGCTGAACTTGGTTAACATGCTGTAAGCCTCCCGGAGTTGTGTTGAAACGAGGTAGGTGACACATACATTTTAATAAATAAAATAAACAGCCAATTTCTTTGAGCAACTATAAATTTAAACAATATCCTTTTAGAGTGTTGATCTATTAGCCAATTACTACTCTATTAGCCATATTCTACTTGGTGCTTTAAATAAGTAATAAACCCATTGCATTATAAAGCATTTCCATCAATGAATGGCACTAATTTTTTTTGCTGATAAAAATTTGCAGTGATTATTCTTAAGAACTGAATTCACGTGGCTGTTGCATGTGTTTTATTAATTGATTCATAATTTTTCATAAACTGTTTGCTCTCAAAACAGTACTACAAACCCTGGTTGGCTGCGTCTTCCTAAATCTGAATCCAGTGATAGGACCAGAAGCACAAGTGGTTCCACCAGTGTGTAAAACCACTCAGTACGTACATAGTTATGGGAGCTCGGGGCTGAATTTGAAGACAGAAGAAAAAGACAGGGAAGCTAAGGGTAGAAATGATGGCATTTAAAACCTTTTCTGAGTTTTGAGGAAATCTAAAACACCTGAATCGGTCCAAGCTTTATTCTGCTAAAGTCAACAAATTCAGATTTTTCAGGATGGAGAGCTTCGCCTTAAATTCAAAATAAGTCCCATTTCCTGATTCCTATTTACGTATCCCACACATTTTAAAAGTTGCTGAGGCTGAGAAACGCTGCTCTGGAATACAAACTTACTGTTTGTAAAGATATCATTAATATATTTGTTACACAATGGGGACTCCGTTCTGCCAAAGGATGCCTTGGTTCCAGATTGTAGCCATTCTATAG
>NC_091954.1:7839478-7996978 GCF_031021105.1 Erythrolamprus reginae
CTCAATGTACATAAAATATACTGCTCAAAAAAACAAAGGGGGAACACTCAAAGAACACATTTGATCTGAATGAATTAAATATTCTCATTGAATACTTCGTTCTGTACAAAGTTGAATGTACACAACAGCAGGTGTAATTGATTGTCAATCAGTGTTGCTTCCTAAGTGGACAGTTTGATTTCACAGAAGTTTGGTTCACTTGGAGTTATATCATAATTCCTATCACCCTTTTCCTCCCACTTGGGACTGTATGACTGTAACTTATTGCTTGTATCCTAAGATTTTTATTCATATTGATTGTTTCTTCACTGCTTATTTGATTCATATGACAATCATTAAGTGTTGTACCACATGATTCTTGACAAATCTTTATTTTCTTTTCTGTACACTGAGAGCACATGCACAAATTCTTTGTGTATCCAATTACACTTGGCCAATAAATAATTTTATTCTATTCTATTTAGGATAAAACCTTGCATGAGTAGTCATTTAGGATAAAACTCAAACTGTGAATGAGATGTATGCTCAGTTAAACCTGTAATAGTTTCACTCTTTAATTCTTTAGGATTTAGGAATGAATGAATGAATGAATGAATGAATGAATGAATAACAGGTTCCCATCAGTTACTCCTCAAAGACTATATCATAGGTCTTCAAACTTAGTAATTTTAAGACTTATGGGCTTCAACTCCCAGAATTCAACATCTCAGACATTAACACCCTTGAAAATGTCCAAAGATACTTCACCAGAAGAGCCCTTCACTCCTCCACTCGAAATAGAATACCCTATGAGACTAGACTTTCAATCCTGGGCCTAGAAAGTTTAGAACTAAGACGCCTTAAACAAGATCTAAGTATTGCCCACAAGATCATGTGCTGCAAGGTCCTGCCTGTCGGCGACTACTTCAGCTTCAACCACAACAACACAAGAGCACACAACAGATTTAAACTTAATACAGTATTAACCGCTCCAAGCTTGACTGTAAAAAGTATGACTTCAGTAACTTAGTTGTCGAAGCGTGGAACTCATTACCGGACTCCATAGTGTCATCCCCAAACCCCCAAAACTTTACTCTTAGATTATCTACGGTTGACCTATCCAGATTCCTAAGAGGTCAGTAAGGGGCGAGTACAAGTGCACTAGAGTGCCTTCCGTCCCCTGTCGTATTGCTCTCCTATATCTGCTATACCTTTCCTCTATTCCTATATCTCTTCTTCTATTCTTTCATTGATATATTCTATTCCTATATCTTCTTTTCTATTATTTCTTAGATATATTTTACCATGAGTATCTCCTCTATAACCTTCATCATGTATTTTACTATGTGTATATTGATATATACCCACTAAAACCCTCATTGTGTATTGGACAAAATAAATAAATAAAAAATAAATAAAATTCTCCAACCAGCTATGAAGTCCACGTGTCTTCAAAGTTGCCAAGTTTGGGGACCTCTGCTTTAGAAACTACCCAGCCTTTACTTACATTCTTCAAAGATTTCTAGTTTTGGCTGCTTCTTACACTGCTGTCTTCTTAACTGGGTTTTATTAAGAATAATGGGTTTTTAAAAATATCTTTCCGAGGCACAATGAGATTTGAAATTTATGCTAATCTCCAAAGGTTACATTCTGTTCTTTAAGTATACTCATGAAAATACAGGGAAGATCACACCGCTCTCAATGGAATTATCTCCCAAACACGAGGGCGGCAGGAGAAACTACAGCAGTATCAGCCTCTCCAAATGAAATAAATTTATTCATCCTAAACGAGTTGTTGATTGTTCCTCTGATAATTAAGTACACAAGTCTATGATCCTTTAGGATCATCTAATTAGTATCCACATAATTTCACTTAATTGCCACTGTAATTGGGAACGTATAGGATTTACCCCCTTTCAAAATAATTGCATGCACATTTTAATATAAATTATGTAACAGTTTAGTTTATGGATTATTTTCCACATATGGAGCACAACTCATTAGGATGCTAGTTATTATAATCGCAGTTGTGACAGGCCTTTTCTACCCAAAGCTCCTGAATCGCGTGTTTGCATAGCAAACCTTTAAAAGCATGACGTGGAGATAAAGATACTCATAAAAAAAAAAGGAGCAGGGTTTAGACACCCACTGTCATCTACAGTAGGAGATTAAAAAAAAAGAACTCTAGCTATAAAGAACGGCTCATTATGAACACAAAAATAAACATGCTAGAAGGCATAAATGAAAAAAAAAATAAAAAAAATCCATCCTGCATATTTCCTGAATGCTGTCAGGTTTATGCCACAACTTGTCATTTCTAATTACTTTTCTTTGAAAGCTTTCCTGGGCTTATGCTTTGTTTTAAATCTCCAAAATAAAATAGTTCAGGCAGTTATTTTCGGGCACGAAAAGGAAAGAAAAAGGAAACAGTTTGGCAAAAACCCTTTGCCGCAGCTCTAGAACTTTTTTTCAGGTTAAAAATTGCAAATTATTATACAGTGATACCTCGTCTTACAAACGCCTCGTCATACAAACTTTTCGAGATACAAACCCGGGATTTAAGATTTTTTTTGCCTCTTCTTACAAACTATTTTCACCTTACAAACCCACCACCGCCGCTGGGATGCCCCGCCTCCGGACTTCCATTGCCAGCGAAGCACCCGTTTTTGCGCTGCTGGGATTCCCCCGAGGCTCCCCTCCATGGGAAACCCCTCCGGACTTCCATGTTTTTGTGATGCTGCAGGGGAATCCCAGCATCGCAAAAATGGGCACTTCGCTGGCACCAGAAGTCCAGAGGTGGGGTTTCCCAGCGAGGGGAGCCTCAGTGAAATCCTAGCATCACAAAAACACAGAGGTCTGGAGGTGGGGTTTCGAGGACTTCCGTCTTTTTGCAATGCTGCAATTTCACTGATGCTCCCTTCGCTGGGAAACCCCACCTCCGGACTTCCGTTGCCAGCGAAGCGCTCGTTTTTGCAATGCTGGGATTCCCTTGCAGCATTGCAAAAACACAGAAGTCCGGAGGTGGGGTTTCCCATGGAGGGGAGCCCCAGGGGAATCCCAGCAGCGCAAAAATGGGCGCTTCAGCTGGCAAAAGGGGTGAATTTTGGGCTTGCACGCATTAATCGCTTTTCCATTGATTCCTATGGGAAATATTGTTTCGTCTTACAAACTTTTCACCTTAAGAACCTCATCCCGGAACCAATTAAGTTTGTAAGACAAGGTATCACTGTATTTTTTTTTTGGGGGGGGGGGGGGAGAAACCCTAATAAAAATGGATCACAGGGGCAAGCAGACCTCGATTATCTATGTGCATTCAGAAGCCAACAGAATCGTATCCTTTCATTTACAATGGCTTCGTTGCTGATTTGAATAGGACTTATGTTGGCCGGCTACTGAAGCTTAAAGGAACTGAGATGATACAGGTGAGACTCGAAAAATTATAATATTGTGCAAACGTTCTTTCATTTCAGTAATGTAACCTAAAGGCGAAATGTAATGTATGAGAGATAATCATAACATACAAGGCAAGACAGTTCAAGCCATGATTTGTCATAATTGGGCGGAGCTTTGACGTCATGGAGACATCCTTCCTGGCCGGCCGAAACGTGGACTCCAGGAAGGACGTCTTCGTGACGTCAAAGCTCCGCCCATGGAATTGATTCCTGACCTACGTTTGAGCCTCCTGACCGGTCAACAGCTCCGCGGCTCTTTTGCAAAGCTGACAGCCGGGTGGCGGGGCTTCTCGGCGTCCTCCCGAACCTGAACTTTTGCTGAACTTCTGGGTTCAGCGTTCGGGAGAACGCCGAGAAGACCCCCGGGCCGGCTGTTTCAAAAGGCGACAGCCGGGCGGCGGGGCTTCTCGGCGGCCTCCCGAACCCAAACTTTGGCCGAACTTCCGGGTTCGGCATTCAGGAGAACGCTGAGAAGCGCCCGGCTGTTTCAAAAGGTGACAGCTGGGCGCCGCCGCCCAGCGGAGCGCTGTTTTTGCGAGGTTTTTTTCTTGCACGCATTAATTGATTTTACATTGTTTCCTGTGGGAAACATTGTTTCGTCTTACAAACTTTTCACCTTACGAACCTCCTCCGGGAACCAATGAAGTTTGTAAGACGAGGTATTACTGTACTTGGTTTGGGCCCCTTTTGCAGCAATTACTGCCTCAATGCGGCGTGGCATGGATGCTATCAGCCTGTGGCACTGCTGAGGTATAATGGAAGACCAGGATGTTTCAAAAGTGCCTTCAGCTCTTCTGCATTGTTCGGTCTCATGTCTCTCATCTTTCTCTTGGCAATGCCCCATAGATTCTCTATGGGGTTCGAGTCAGATGGATTTGCTGGCCAATCAAAGACAATAATCTCACGGTCATTGAAGCAAGTTTTGGTGATTTGGGCAGTGTGGGCAGTGCCAGGCCCTGCTAGAAAATTTAAGTCACCATCCCCATAAAGCTTGTATGCAGATGGAAGCATGGAGCGCTCCAAAATCTCCTGGTAGATGGTTGCGTTGACCCTGGACTTAATGAAGCAGAGGGGACCAACACCAGCAGATGGCATGGCTCCCCAAATCAACACAGATTGTGGAAATGTTACACTGGACTTCAAGCTTCTTGCAGTGTGCGCCTTCTCCATTCTTCCTCCATATTCTGGGTCCTTGGTTTCCTAATGAGGTGCAAAGGTTTCCACGGTCTGTGTTGATTTGAGGAGCCATGTCGTCTGCTGGTGTTGCTCCACACCCATAACATAGAAACATAGAAGACTGACGGCAGAAAAAGACCTCCTGGTCCATCTAGTCTGCCCTTATACTATTTCCTGTATTTTATCTTACAATGGATCTATGTTTATCCCAGGCATGTTTAAATTCAGTTACTGTGGATTTACCTACCACGTCTGCTGGAAGTTTGTTCCAAGGATCTACTACTCTTTCAGTGAAATAATATTTTCTCATGTTGCTTTTGATCTTTCCCCCAACTAACTTCAGATTGTGTCCCCTTGTTCTTGTGTTCACTTTCCTATTAAAAACACTTCCCTCCTGAACCTTATTTAACCCTTTAATATATTTCAATGTTTCGATCATGTCCCCCCTTTTCCTTCTGTCCTCCAGACTATACAGATGGAGTTCATGAAGTCTTTCCTGATACGTTTTATGCTTAAGACCTTCCACCATTCTTGTAGCCCGTCTTTGGACCCGTTCAATTTTGTCAATATCTTTTTGTAGGTCTCCAGAACTGAACACAGTATTCCAAATGTGGTCTCACCAGCACTCTATATAAGGGGATCACAATCTCCCTCTTCCTGCTTGTTATACCTCTAGCTATGCAGCCAAGCACCCTACTTGCTTTTCCTACTGCCCGACCACACTGCTCACCCATTTTGAGACTGTCAGAAATCACTACCCCTAAATCCTTCTCTTCTGAAGTTTTTGCTAACACAGAACCTAGTCAATGTAGCAGAAAGCCCTAAAGCTGACTGCAAAAATAATGGATTCTTGTGAAAGGTTGTGTAAATGACACCTCCAAGAACTGTTTGGGTGAAGGAGAAACCTATCTACTGAACAAGGATCTCAATAAAGAGGGCTCTGCCTAAAAAGCTGAGCGATATAGACACATCAAGACAGAAAGGCCAAATTACACTAGATAGTTGGATGAAGCTGTTATTCCACAGAGGTCTGGAAGGAAAGTCAAACACCTAGCGATGAAAGTCTATCTCTTAACAAAGTTGATGGATGAATGGGAATCTCCAATTCACCCAGATACACTGCCGTGAGAGAGGCCACTATCAGAGGTACTGAATGGCAGGCCTATGAAATGGGTTATATCTGACAGATACTAAATCTAACGGGCGGCAAAAAAAATGATAGGAATGGAGAACGAGATAAGATAATCCCCTAGGGAGACTGTCTGGCCAGAGGATGGGAAAACAGGAGAGCAATCAGCCTGGGAACTGGACTGCTAAAACCACAGGCAAACTAAGGGCTTGAAATAAAATTACCTACTGACCTGCCTAGGCCCCAGAATATACCGGTAGATTAGAACAGAGGTCTTCAAACTTTTAAGACTTGTAGACAGTGTTCCCTCTAATTTTTTGGGGGGGTGGGCGGAAAAGTATAGTGTCTGAGCGGCAGTCCCTTCGGGACTGGGCGGCACTCTTTCCCTCTCACTCTTTCTCTCTCGGGTTCTGGGCAGGTTTGAAAAACTCTGAGTTGATGATGATTTTTAAGTGAGCCATTGCTCACTGCTCAGCTTAGAGGGAACTATGCTTGTAGACTTCAACTTCCAGAACTCCTCAGCTAGCAAATGATCAGATATCCTGGCTGGAGGAGGAGGATGATGATGATGATGATGATAATAATAATAATAATAATAATAATAATAATAATGTGAAGGGGAGCAAAGAGTCAGCGTTGATGGAGGTCAACAATAGGAAGCTTCTCAAGGTGAAGCAAACTAAGGACCAGTTCAGAAAAAAAATATAACTCAATGTCGTATGGACAGTTGGCGGAACAAAGCATTGCATGGACAGTTCTTGGAGAAGATTGAAGGCAAAGTGGATAAAGAAAAGACCTGGTCATGGCTTACAAGTGGAACACTCAAAAAGGAGACAGAAGGACTAATACTGGCAGCACAAGAACAGGCCATTAGAACAAATGCTGTCAAAGCCAGAATTGAAAAATCAACAGACGATCCAAAGTGCAGACTCTGTAAAGAAACAGATGAAGCAATTGATCACATTCTCAGCTGCTGCAAAAAGATCGCACAGACTGACTACAAGCATAGACATGATGCTGTGGCACAGATGATCCACTGGAACTTGTGCCGGAACTACCATTTACCAGTGGCAAAGAACTGGTGGGATCATAAGCCCAAAAAAGTGGTCGAAAATAAGCAAGCAAAACTACTGTGGGACTTCCGACTTCCGACTGACTGAATTCTGAAGCATAACACACCAGACATTGTGATCGTGGAGAAAAAGAAAGTATGGATCATCGACATCGCAATCCCAGGAGACAGCAGAATTGAGGAGAAGCAGCTAGAGAAAATAGTGAAATACGAAGATCTAAAAATCGAGGTGCAATGACTCTGGCATAAGCCCGTGAAAGTGGTCCCAGTGGTACTTGGCATGCTGGGCGCAGTGCCAAAGAATCTCAGCGGACATTTGAAAACCATGGGAATTGACAAAATCTCCATCTGTCACTTGCAAAAGGCCGCTTTACTGGGATCGGCAAACATAATTCGCCGTTACATCACGCAGTCCTAGGTGCTTGGGAAGTGCCCGACTGGTGATGAAATATGGAATCCAGCATAGTGATCTCGTTTGCTGTGTTGTACTGACATAATAATAATAATAATAATAATAATAATAATAATAATAATAATAATAATAAAACAACAACAACAACAACAACAACAACAACAACAACAAAGAGTTGGAAGAGACTTTGGAGGTCTTTTAGTCCAAACCCCTGCTACACTACTTCAGACAAATGGTTATCCAATACAGTATCTGCTTAAAAACTTCCAGTGTTGGAGCATTCACAACTTCTGGAGGCAAGCTGTTCCAATGATCAACCGTTCTGACTTTGAGGAAATTTCTCTTTAATTCTAACTTACTTTTCTCCTTGTTTAGTTTCCACTCATTGCTTCTTGTTCTACCCTCAGGTGCTTTGGAGACTAGGTTGACTCCTTCTTCTTTGTGGCAACCCCTGAGATACCGGAAGACTGCTATCGTGTCTCCCCTGGTTCTTCTTTACATTAAACTAGCCATGTAACCGTTCTTCATGAGTTTTAGCCTCCAGTCCCCTAATCATCTTTGTCGCTCTTCTCTGCACTTTTAAAAAAGTCTCAATATCATTTTTGCATTGCTTCAATTCTGGAAATTGGTCTTAAAATTGCTAGGTTTGGGGACCTCTGGATTTGAACGTAAGACCCACTTTAAAGCATTTTTGTTTTTGGAAATATTAATTGAATAATTAACCCAAACGGAATCATTCTGCTGCAATCATATGTACCTGATGTAATGCTCCCCATTATATAATCAGATTCCCCATTCAGAATTTTATGTTTTTAAAGGGAGGAAGAATTCTAACTAATCCTATCTCTAATTGTTCTGAGATACAAACTTGGTTCTCTGGACAAGAATAATATAGTGTGCTACTATAAAATTGTAAATAATAGGAATACCTGTAAATAATAGAAAAATATAACTATATCTCCAGGACTGCCTTCTGCCGCACGAATCCCAGCCACCGGTAAGGTCCCACAGAGTTGGCCTTCTCCTGGTCCCGTCGACTAAGCAATGTCGTTTTGTGGGACCCAGGAGAAGAGCCTTCTCTGTGGCGGCCCCGGCCCTCTGGAACCAGCTCTCCCTAGATATCTGAGTTGCCCCCATCCTCCTTGCCTTTCGCGAGCTCCTTAAAACCCACCTCTCTCGTCAGGCATGGGGGAATTGAAATTTCCCTTCCCCCTAGGTTTATAGAATTTATACATGGTATGCTTGTATGTATGAGTGGTTCTTTAAATTGGGGTTTTTTAGATTGTTTTTAATATTAGATTTGTTTACATTGTCTTTTTATATTGTTGTGAGCAGCCCTGAGTCTATGGAGAGGGGCGGCATACAAATCTAATAAATACAAATACAAATATTTTCTTTTTTCCTTTTAGTATGATCTGATTAACAAAGGGTTTTCTTTAGAGATTTCTACTAAGAGCGGAACGATTAGATCTCCTTTTTTGTTGTATGTTTTGTTGTTTTTCTATGTATGTACATTAATGTTTTGTCTTGTTTTTTGAAAAATATAATTAAAAAAAATTAATTCCTCTTTTAGCCGTGCAACTGAACTAGACTATACGTTCTGCTTGTGGCTTCTTCTTAACCGCCTCGTATTTCTTATTTTGTCCAATGAAACATGTTAGTGATTTGCAAACTATTAATCCATAAACCTCAGATATAAACTGACCACTCTGGAAGAAATTCTCTGATCTTGGAATTCAATGAGACTGCAGAGCTGTATAGTCTTAACCTCATGCCAAGAAAAATAAAATTCAGTGGAATAAATAAAACACTCCCCAAAGTGATTGCTAAACTATCCAGTTCCCACAACTGCTCAGGTCACAATGTATGGACCAGTTTTTCAAAACAACTTGGAAAAATAGAATTGAATTCTTTATTGGCCAAATGTGATTGGACACACAAGGAATTTGTCTTTGGTGCATATGCTCTCAGTGAACTTGGGAGAAATTGGCCTTAGAACTACGTCGCCTTAAACACGACATAAGCATAGCCCATAAAATCACCTGCTACAACGTCCTTCCTCTCAATGACTACTTCAGCTTCAACCACAACAACACACGAGCACACAGCGGATACAAACTTAAAGTAAACCACTCTAAACTCGACTGCAGGAAATACAACTTTAGTAACCGGGTAGTTGATGCATGGAACTCACTACTTGACTCTGTAGTATCATCAGATTATCTCAGGGACCGCCTTCTGCTGCACGAATCCCAGCGACCAGTTAGGTCCCACAGAGTGGGTCTTCTCCGGGTCCCGCCAACTAAACAATATCGCTTGGCGGGACCCAGGGGAAGAGCTTTCTCTGTGGCGGCTCCGGCCCTCTGGAACCAACTCCCCCCAGAGATTAGAATTGCCCCCACCCTCCTTGCCTTTCGTAAGCTGCTTAAAACCCAACTCTGCCGCCAGGCATGGGGGAACTGAGATACTCTTTCCCCCTAGGCCTTTACAATTTTATGCATGGTATGTCTGTATGTATGTTTGGCTTTTATAATAATGGGCTTTTAACTGTTTTTAGTATTCGATTATTATTATATGCTGTTCTATTATTGGTGTTAGCCGCCCCGAGTCTCCGGAGAGGGGTGGCATACAAATCCAATAAATAAATAAATCATCACCTAACCCCCCAAAATTTACCCTTAGACAATCCACTGTTGACCTCTTCTGATTCCTAAGAGGTCAGTAAGGGGTGTGCATAAGTGCACCAGTGTGCCTTCCGTTCCCAGTCTCTCTTACTAGTATCATGTATATAAATATTGTTAGATCTTTGTATACCACCAATACATACTTGACAAAACAAACAAATAAAAATAATAAACAAACTAGATGCCTACTGAGTTGAGTCTACGCAGTCTTGAGTCACAAGCAGAAGCCCAAATTCTCATCCAACGAATGTTGAGTGATGCTACACAGAAGTTGGAAAGTATGTAGGTTGCTACAAGGTTTAAATAATCACATGAAGTTTGATACAAGAACACAGAATTCTTGTGAAGTGAAAAATTCAGCCATTTCTACCCCTCCCCCACCTTAAATCTGTAGGACAGTAAGTGCCATCTAGAAACATAGAAACATAGAAGACTGACGGCAGAAAAAGACCTCATGGTCCATCTAGTCTGCCCTTATACTATTTCCTGTATTTTATCTTACAATGGACATATGTTTATCCCAGGCATGTTTAAATTCAGTTACTGTGGATTTACCAATCGCGTATGCTGGAAGTTTGTTCCAAGGATCTACTACTCTTTCAGTGAAATAATATTTTCTCACGTTGCTTTTGATCTTTCCCCCAACTAACTTCAGATTGTGTCCCCTTGTTCTTGTGTTCACTTTCCTATTAAAAACACTTCCCTCCTGGACCTTATTTAACCCTTTAACATATTTAAATGTTTCGATCATGTCCCCCCTTTTCCTTCTGTTCTCCAGACTATACAGATTGAGTTCATTAAGTCTTTCCTGATACGTTTTATGCTTAAGACCTTCCACCATTCTTGTAGCCCATCTTTGGACCCATTCAATTTTGTCAATATCTTTTTGTAGGTGAGGTCTCCAGAACTGAACACAGTACTCCAAATGTGGTCTCACCAGCGCTCTATATAAGGGGATCACAATCTCCCTCTTCCTGCTTGTTATACCTCTAGCTATGCAGCCAAGCATCCTACTTGCTTTTCCTACCGCCCGACCACACTGCTCACCCATTTTGAGACTGTCAGAAATCACTACCCCTAAATCCTTCTCTTCTGAAGTTTTTGCTAACACAGAACTGCCAATGCAATACTCAGATTGAGGATTCCTTTTCCCCAAGTGCATTATTTTACATTTGGAAACATTAAACTGCAGTTTCCATTGCTTTGACCATTTATCTAGTAAAGTTAAATCATTTACCATATTACAGACCCCTCCAGGAATATCAACCCTATTGCACACTTTAGAGTCATCGGCAAATAGACAAACCTTCCCTACCAGACCTTCACCTATGTCACTCACAAACATATTAAAAAGAATAGGACCCAGAAGAGACCCTTGTGGCACACCACACCATGTTGCTAGTCCTCAATAATCAGGTAATTTAGCTACTCTCATTCCCTCACACAATTCACATTTCCCAACACGCAGCAAGAGGTACATAATATATTCACAAATAACCACAGAGGTTCTTTATTTAGGGCACATTTTATTTTCAAGTTTTCAAAGTTTAAATATAGCTCCTATCTCGTGTAAGCAAACGCCTCACATATAATGGTTAGGAACTTGACATATTTAGAGTGTATGAAAATCCACAGTTAACACTGTAAAAAAAAAGTCACTGCAATTGACAAGCAAACACTGCCAGTTGTCTTCACAAAGGCATTAAAAAGGAGCTGAAGTGCCCACAGATGGAGATATGAACAAAAATAAATCATCTACAATAGATACTCAAATCTAATATGTCATAATTATACAATTATTGATGGACTTCTTCTTGACAAACAATACATGCATTAGGATGCTATTCTTTTCTTACATGTGATTAAGACAGCTGTTTATCCCTCTTCGGGTACATCATTGGCTAATGGGTTTGGCACTGCGGATATTCGTGTAGGCAGCCCTGATTTTTTTTATGGTATATCATGTTCTAGGTCAGTGATGGTGAACCTATGGCATGGGTGCCACAGGTGGCATGCAGAGCCAAATCTACTGGCAGGCAATCTGTTGCCTTAGATCAGCTCCAACATGCACAGTTGTGCTGGCCAGGTGATTTGTGGCTCGCACAGAGGCTCTGGGAGGGCGTTTTTGACTTCCAGAGAGACTCCAGGGGGATGGGAGAGGGCATTTTTACCCTAGGGAATCCTTTGGAGCCTCGGGAAGATGAAACACGAGCCTACTGGGCCCACCAGAATTTGGGAAACAGATTAGATTAGATTAGACACTTTGGAACCAACTCCCCGCAGATATCAGAGTTGCCCCCACCCTCCTTGCCTTTCGTAAGCTCCTTAAAACCCACCTCTGTCGTCAGGCATGGGGGAATTGAGACTTTCCCTTCCGCCTAGGCTTATAAAATCTATGCATGGTATATCAGTATGTATGATTGGTTTCTTAAATTGGGTTTTTTAAAAATTAACTTAAATATCAGATTTGTTTAGAATAGAATAGAATAGAATAGAATAGAATTTTATTGGCCAAGTGTGATTGGACACACAAGGAATTTGTCTTGGTGCATATGCTCTCAGCGTACATAAAATAAAATATACATTTGTCAAGAATCATGTGGTACAACACTTAATGATTGTCATAGGGGTCAAATAAGCAATGAAGAAGCAATATTAAAAAAATCTTAGGATACAAGCAACAAGTTACAGTCATACAGTCAACATGGGAGGAAATGGGTGAAAGGAATGATGAGAAAAACTAGTAGAATAGAAGTGCAGATTTAGTAGAAAGTCTGACAGTGTTGAGGGAATTATTTGTTTAGTAGAGTGATGGCGTTCGGAAAAAAACTGTTCTTGTGTCTAGTTGTCTTGGTGTGCAGTGCTCTGTAGTGACGTTTTGAGGGTAGGAGTTGTATTATTATTGTTGTGAGCAGCCCCGAGTCTACGGAGAGGGGCGGCATACAAATCTGATTAATAAATAACAATAAATAAATAATAAATAATAAATTGATATGCCGCCCCTCTCCGTAGACTCGGGGAGGCTCACAACAATGGTAAACAATACATAGTTACAAATCTAATATTTAGCAATCTAAATTACAGTTTTAAGTTAAATAATCCAAAAGAAACCCCAATATATAAAAAACAAGCACATAGTCGAATCATACACAGAAACTACATGGGCAAGGGGGAGATGTTTCAGTTCCCCCATGCCTGACGGCAGAGGTGGGTTTTAAGGAGCTTGCGAAAGGCAAGGAGGGTGGGGGCAATCCTAATCTCTGGGGGGAGCTGGTTCCAGAGGGTCGGAGCCAGCACAGAGAAGGCTCTTCCCCTGGGTCCCGCCAGACGACATTGTTTAGTCGACGGGACCCGGAGAAGGCCCACTCTGTGGGACCTAACCGGTCGCTGGGATTCGTGCGGCAGAAGGCGGTCCCGGAGGCCGTTTCCAGCCTGTAGAAAGCATCCGGGGGAGGTGGGGGAAGCTGTTTTTGCCCTCCCTAGGCATTGAAATATGGGTGTGGACACTTGCGCACACATGATAGTGCACATCCATGCTTTTTTGGCACCCGAGGAAAAAAAGGTTCGCCATCACTGTTCCAGGTGGCTTCTAGAGATGGTCTGCTACCGGAACGGTCAGGTGCTACGCTCCGGTAGTGATTTGTGGAATGCTCATGCAGCTGTGCGCCCCCGATACATAAACGCGTGCCCCATGCGAGATTTGGCTTCTGCGCATGCGTAGCAAGCGAAATCTTGTGTGAAGACGAGTGGGATTTCAGTGAGTTTTGCTGGCTTTGTGCATGCGTGGAAGCAAAAATATCAGCGAATATCACCGAAATGTCGCTCGTGTGTACATCCTCATGCAAGTTTTCGCTCACTGGGTGTACGCAGAAACCAAATCTTGTGCCGATGGGCGTGCGCCTGCCCGTCAGACACGTGCACACCTGCGACGGCCTCAGAGAGTGGAAGATGGCAGGTCTTTGCTGGTGGCTTCCCACCACAATGAGCTTAGTCAATTGAGAGGAGAATAAAGATAGGGCACTGTCACCAGCTGGGTTGGGTGTCCCAATCTGCCATTATTTGGTGACTGACTGCTTGCAGAATTCTTCCTCCACTGATGGGGACAACAACCCATATCTCCGGGACCGCCTTCGGCCGCACGAATCCCAGCGACCAATTAGGTCCCACAGAGTGGGCCTTCTCCGGGTCCCGTCAACTAAACAATGCCATTTGGCGGGACCCAGGGGAAGAGCCTTCTCTGTGACGGCCCCAACCCTCTGGAACCAACTCCCCCTAGAGATTAGAATAGCCCCCACCCTTCTTGCCTTTTGTAAGCTCCTCAAAACCCACCTCTGCCATCAGGCATGGGGGAATTAAGATATTCTTTCCCCCTAGGCTTCTACAATTTATGTATGGTACGTTTGTATGTATGATTGGTTTTAAAATAAGGGTTTTTAGCTACTTTAGTATTGGATTGTCGCATGTTGTTTTTATCACTGTTGTTAGCCACCCCGAGCCTACGGAGAGGGGCGGCCTACAAATCCAATAAAATGAAATGAAATAAATATTATATATTAGTTTGTGCAGGAGAAAGGAAGAGCATGGAATAGGGCCAGAATATCTGCAGGCCGCCTTCTGCCGCATGAATCCCAGTGACCGGTCAAGTCCCACAGAGTCGGCCTTCTCCAGGTCCCGTAAAGTAGACAATGTTGGTTGGCGGGTCCTAGGGGAAGAGTCTTCCCTGTGGGGGCCCCAGCCCTCTGGAATCATCTATCTCCCCCCGGAGATTCGTACTGCCCCCACCCTACTTGCCTTCTGCAAGAGCCTTAAGACTCATTTGTGCTGCCAGGCTTGGGGCTATTAAGATTCTTGACCCCTGGCCGATGAAGGAGTTGAGAGAAGGTTGATTGAATGGGACTGGCTGCTTTTTATGGCTTGGATTTTTTAGATTTTTTATTTAATTAATTGGCTCACAGTCACTCATGCTCTCATCACCTCGAGGTTCGACTACTGTAACGCTCTCTACATGGGGCTACCTTTGAAAAATGTTCGGAAACTTCAGATCGTAGAGAATGCAGCTGCGAGAGCAATCATGGGCTTCCCTAAATATGTCCATATCACACCAACACTCCGCAGTCTGCATTGGTTGCCGATCAGTTTCCGGTCACAATTCAAAGTGTTGGTTAGGACCTATAAAGCCCTTCATGGCACCGGGCCAGATTATCTCAGGGACCGCCTTCTGCTGCACGAATCCCAGCGACCAGTTAGGTCCCACAGAGTGGGCCTTCTCCGGGTCCCGTCAACTAAACAATGTCGGTTGGCGGGGCCCAGGGGAAGAGCCTTCTCTGTGGCGGCCCTGACCCTCTGGAACCAACTCCCCCCAGAGATTAGAATAGCCCCCACCCTCCTTGCCTTTCGTAAGCTCCTCAAAACCCACCTCTGCCATCAGGCTTGGGGGAACTGAGATATTCTTTCCCCCTAGGCTTCTATAATTTATGCATGGTATGTTTGTACGTATGATTGGTTTTATAACAAGGGTTTTTAGCTGTTGTAGTATTGGATTTTTACATTCTGTTTTTTGTCACTGTTGTTAGCCGCCCCGAGTCCACGGAGAAGGGCGGCATACAAATCCAATAAAATAAATAAATAAATAAATAAAATTATACATTGTTTCATTATATGTTGTAAACCGCCCCGAGTCCTCGGAGAGGGGCGGCATAAAAGCCCAATTAATAAAATAATTATAAATTTATTGCACTTTTGTTATTATTGATAATGTATTGAATTCTGCTACCCTCTTCTGAGTATTGTTTCCAATGTCCATCAAATTTATCGTTGGACCTGTGAGGATTGAGCAGGCATGAGGTTTACAATATGTCCTCCCACAAATAATTCACTCTTGCTTTTAAATCAAAGAACGGCTAGTTTAAAAATCAAGGGCCGGAGTCTATTTTCAGATAAAATTAATGTAAAAACATCTGTTTCAGTTTTGACAGACAGGGCTGTGTTTTCTTGCTCTCCACCCGAAGTCTCCGGGACCGGAGTAACGACAGTCAAATTCCACGCCAGTGTGCAAACTGAGACATAGAAAATAGAGGTCCTTTGAGGATTCTGAGTTCGAAACAAAATATGCGCGTTTGGGGAGCTTCGTTTTGAGATGAAATCACAGTTGGAGCAAAATGGGACATTTCGAGCACTGCTTTTCCAGGTGCTCCGTTATACAAAGCAACTCTAAAAGCGACATTTCAGCCGGGAAAAGGTTGTTTTAAGTGCGCCGAGTTCAAAATGAAAAAAGCCCATTCCAGTTTTGGTTTAATGCAGGGGTGTCGAACCTGTGGCCCACGTGCCGGATGGGTCATGCGCTGGCCGCCCCCACTCGGTTTAGCGAAGGGTGGGGGAAGTCACAATACAAATCTAATAAATAATAAATAAATACGTCACATGACATCCATGGTTTAATAGAAAAGAGTCAACTAGGAGTCTTCCCAAAAAAGGCTCAGTTTCAAAGCCAATAAGTTCCGTTTTGTCTACGACCCTTGAAGGAGACAATGGGTAGTCCTCAACTTATGATTGTAATGGAGACTGCCTATTATAGGAGCGACTTAGGTAAATTAATAGGTCCCATGAAAGGGACTATGGAAATTTGGAAAAAAGGGCAGGGGAAAATAGGATTATATAAATCTAAACTGTCATCGCTTTGTGTAATAAATAGAGATAATGAAACGAACTTAAATAGGGTTATAGGAGAGTTGAAGGGAAGAGGGATAACTAAGATAGAACAGTTATATGAGAAGGATGGCAGGCCAAGTAGAAACCGTATAGAATGGTGGTTAGGTAAGGGAAGGTGGCTACAAATAAATGCAATATGTAAATATCTTAACGAAAGGGAGAATAAAGAAGTACTATTGAGGGAGGAGACAGGGTTAGAGAAAACAATAAGAGAAAAAAGTGAGGTTATAAAGACGCAAGCAACCAATATATATATATATAAGTTGTTAGTGCTATCAGATGGGGACATGATTGAAGGCTTGACTAAATGGTGGCAAAATGAGATACAAGTAGAGGTACAAGAGATGGAAAATATAGTAGAAAATATAAGGAAAATTAAAAATACAAGAATCAGGGAAATGAGAAGGAAAATATTACATAAGTGGTATCTTACTCCCGTTCAACTCGCACACTTTCAGTAGAAGGTTAGGGGGAATTGTTGGCATGGGTGTCAAGATAAAGGAGTGTTTATGCATATGTTTTGGGAATGCCCAATAGTGCAGGAATTTTGGCAAAAAGTGCAAGAGGACATCAATAGAATGCTAAATACACAATGGACAATCACTAAGGAAATGGCAGTACTAGTTAAAAGCAATGTGATGGGAGAATTTAGAGAAATAAAACAAGCAGCAATAGAAAGCGCTCAGGCGGTAATCGTTTTGGGTTGGAAGGATGCGACAAAATGGACAATGCAAAATTGGTATAGGTACATGGTGGACCACATTCAATTTGAAATTACGGCTAAAAGGATAAATTTGGATAATGAAACTGAATTGAGACAACTGATGGGACGGTGGGACAAGGTAAGACGATATATGATGAGTAGAATAAGAAATAAATTGGAATCACTCTATAATATGTAAATAGTTATATTGCTCTTGGGTCAAAGTGGATTATATAAGAAAGACTCCCGATTTGGTGGTGGTGTATGTGTGTGTGTCGGGGTGGTGGGCACATTTCACTATGCACTGTTTTATGTTGTGTGAGATTTCAGTGATTTTTTTTTTTGCGCGGAAGGAAAAAAATTGCCGAAATCTATTCTTGCGCGCATCCTCTTGCAGGATTTTGCTTCCTGAGCATATGTAGAAGCCAAATCTTGCTCCGATGCACGCACGCACCAGACGGTCACTAAGAGTCACTAGCAGCTCCATTTCTGCTAGCGGTGTAGTGCCCCCTCCCCGTTTCAGTAAGAACTCAATACTGGACCTTGGTCACCTTTTCTCACTTAGCACTCTTGATTTCGGTGTCTACATGGTTCCCCTGCCACCGGGGTAGACAAAGTTGGTTCTTCTATGACATGTGGACTTCAACCCCCAGAATTCCCGACTTAGCATGATTGGCTCGGGAATTCTGGGAGTTGGAGTCCACAAGTCATAGAGGAGACAATTTTGCCTACCCTGGCCCTGGCAGATTCTGTACCCTCAGCATATGGAAGAATCTAATTTATTTATTTATTAATCAGATTTGTATGCCGCCCCTCTCCGCAGACTCGGGGTGGCTCACAGCAATAATAATACAATGTAAATAAATCTAATATTTAAGTTAATTTAAAACCCCAATTTAGAAACCAATCATACATACTAACATACCATGCATAAATTTTATAAGCCTAGGGGGAGGGAGAGTCTCAATTCCCCCATGCCTGGCAACAGAGGTGGGTTTTAAGGAGCTTACGAAAGGCAAGGAGGGTGGGGCAACTCTGATGTCTTGGGGGAGTTGGTTCCAAAGGGTTGGGGCCGCCACAGAAAAGGCTCTTCCCCTGGGTCCTGCCAAACGACATTGTTTAGTTGACGGGACCCAGAGAATTTTATGGACTGTGCCGTTGTCTTTCAGAAGCAAAGTGTTTCTCCCAATCCAGGCCACTGAGTTTCCGTAAGAACTTTCAGTCATTCTACTACATGGCAAATTAAGACACATACATCTCATTTTCATTAAATATTTTATAATAAATGACGTGCGAAGAGAAGGATCCTTGATATTCAAAGAGTGGAAGGATCTATAAGAACATGGCAAAAACAATGGTAAGTCTTCTGACAACTACCCATGGGCCATACATTTTTACATTCTTAATCATTATTAAACGACTTCATGTCATACACTGCCTGGTGAATCGCTGTATCCTGATACAGAAATGAATTATAAATGAAACGAAAGATCAAGCAGTCTTAGAAGAATTACCTCTGGGAAATGAAAATCTTTAATTCTCTTTTATTATTGACATTTATTTGGCTACCATGAATAATAATACAGCCCAGAGATTATGTAGGAACAGCTTTCCTGGACTCAAAGTCACTTAACATTTATGTTTGCTTATGTAACTGACCTTGTGGCAGGAGCCCTTCTATCTTGAATTTACTGAGCATATAAATCAACGCGTCCCCTAATTTAATTTACACATGGAATCAAAGGTGCGATCAGTCCTCAAATAATTTCCGTATCCTTATCCCACAAAAACCTCTTCAGATTTGATAGATGAACAGCTTCTACATGAATGGCAGTGGAATAGAAGAAGAATTAGAATAGAATAGTTATTCCCCGTCTTGTCTCCGGAAACAGCTGTTGTATCTGACAGCCCTTCAGGTTCTTAACATCGTTATGATGTGTCCCTGCTGGCGTCTCCTCTCCACCCTAAACATACTCAACGCCTCCAAATCTTCTTTGTAGGATTTAAACAAAACAACAAGACCCTGTTGGAAACTGCGATAGTGTTCTGACAGTTTATTTGCATCTTCTTTGTAAGGCTCTCCTTCAAGACCTGTTCACTGATGTTCTTCCAAAAATGCAGGGCTTGGAACTGACAACACGTTTCTCGGTCTAGTCTGGTGATGGAAAAGCTTTTTTTGGTTCGCGGGCCAAAGGGGAGGGGCAAGCAGGCGTGCCCACACTTATAATACCATGTGTGTCCCCCCCCCCTATATTTATTTATTTATTTATTGGATTTGTATGCCGCCCCTCTCCGCAGACTCGGGGAGGCTAACAACAATGATAAAAACAACATGTAGAAATCCAATTTAATAAAACAACTAAAAACCCTTATTATAAAACCAAACATACACACAGACATACCATGCATAACTTGTAATGGCCTAGGGGGAAGGAATATCTCAACTCCCCCATGCCTGGCGGTATAAATGAGTCTAGTTTACGAAAGACAGGGAGGGTGGAGGCAATTCTAATCTCCGGGGAGAGTTGATTCCAGAGGGCCGGGGCTGCCACAGAGAAGGCTCTTCCCCTGGGGCAAACCAAACGACATTGTTTGGTCAACGGGACCCGGAGAAGGCCAATTCTGTGGGACCTTATCGGTCGCTGGGATTCGTGCGGTAGCAGGTGGTTCCGCAGGTAATCTGGTCCAATGCCATGTAGGGCTTTAAAGGTCATGGCCAACACTTTGAATTGTGACCGGAAACTGATCGGCAGCCAATGCAGGCCACGGAGTGTTGAGGAAACATGGGCGAACCTTGGAAGCCCCACGATGGCTCTCGCGGCTGCGTTCTGCACGATCTGAAGTTTCCGTGACACACACACCCATTCCCAGCACGCAATGGTTTTCTCTCTCCCCTGGGTTTCTCTCTCCGGCGCAGTGTATGGGAGGCAGCCTCGCGCCGGGTGTATTGCAGGGGCGCGCTCCTCCTCGCCGTCTCAGAATCCCTCTTTCTTTTTTTAAGCCTTAAAGTTTGGGATTCTTTTTTATTCCCCTCACCTTCTTCCTTCGGCAGCGACTCTCCTCCTCCTCCTCTTCTTCCTCCTCCTCCTCCCACCCAAATTCCGAGCTTTTATTTCTTTCCTAATGGATTTGCACGCATTATTTGCTTTTACGTTGATTCCTATGGGAAAAATTGCTTCTACATACAAACTTTTCTACTTAAGAACCTGGTCACAAATTAAGTTCTTAAGTAGAGGTACCACTTTATGTATGTATGTGTGTGTGTGTATGTGTGTGTGTATATATACACACACACACACACACACAGAGGCAAAAAGGAGCTGTGACGTTCCTTCAATATACCAGGGTGATCCGACATAAAAAACATATAGCCCCTCCCTGGTACACAGCTGAAGGGATCAGGTCTGGTGGCTCAACTGTTAATTCTCTGCCTTACAAGGCAGAAGCTGCCGGATCAAATCCCAGTAAGGGTGTGGCTAGCTGATGAGGCCAGAACAAGGCTGAAATGGTGCCATCCTAGTCTCCCTTAATTTTAAAATTTCAGCAAAAAACATGTGATACACACATACATATAGAATATCTGGCTAACTTATATATATGGTTTTCAACCTCTGTTAGAGAATATCTATATATATTAAGTTAGCCAGATGTTCTCTAGCAGAGGTGGAAAACCATGGTCCCTTTGTGAATTGTAGGCTTCAACTCCCAGGATTTGAAGCCCACAATTAATTTAATTTATTCGACTTCTATGTTGCCCAATCCCGAGGACTCAGGACGGCTTACAACAATAAAAAAATAATTCAATAGTACAATAATAAAAAGTCAGAAAGGGACCATAAAGTTTCCCACCCCTGTTCTACAGCCACCTTTACCTTGAGTTACCTTGAGTTTCCTAAGAAACTCTTTCTCTGCTTTAATTCTCGCTCAGATTATTTAAACGTCCTTTTGTCGGGATGCACATTCCTGAAATTAAAAATATATGGCGGAATCGCAAAGCTGTAAGGAGCCCTTTCTCCTTTCTCCTTCTTGCTCAAAGCTTCTTAATATTCAGAAGGAAGATAAGCACCAGGCTTCCATACAGGAACCGATGAAGCAAATTAATGCGAATCAGGCTGACATCTACGGTAGGTGAAAGCAACTTGTTCCTGGGCTCCTGGGAAAGGTGGATTACATTGTGATGAGTTCAGATAATCTCGAGACTCCTGGGAAATATATCATCTTGGCTAGATAAAACTATACGCACCCCAACGATTGTGAATCATAATTACCAGCCTGGCGGTTCTCTTAATAACCTGAATGTCTCTCGCACATCTGGAGCGGATTTCTTTCTGTATGGATATGAAACCAAATCCCAGGCTCCTAAATGGCAAGAGTTCTTTATATTTACCATCAATGTAGCTGAGATCGAAGGCTTCTTGTCAGGGAAAAAAAGAAAGAAAGAAAAAGAAAGAAAAATGCATTTTGGGAGGAGATGCTTTCTGTCCCTTTCATCTATTCTTCCATTGCTCAATGTGGAAGGAAGGAAGGAAGGAAGGAAAGGAAGGAAGGAAGGAAAGGAAGGAAGGAAAGGAAGGAAGGAAGGGAAGGAAGGAAGGGAGGGAAGGAAAGAAGGAAGGGAGGGAAGGAAGAAAGGAAGGAAGGAAGGGAAGGAAGGGAAGGAAGGAAAGGAAGGAAGGGAAGGAAGGAAGGGAGGAAGGGAAGGAAGGAAGGAAAGGAGGGAGGGAGGGAGGATGGATTTGTTTAAAACCCATGCTAGCTCATGATATTAGCAGAGTTATTTCCAAAACATTTGCAGACCTGCTGGTTGACAATATGTTTTATAAGAGATTTTAACTTATGTTCAAAGTCATGGAGGAAGCAGTAGAGAACTGAATTAAATACAGTGGTACCTCTACTTACGGACTTAATTCGTTCCGTGACCAGGTTCCTAAGTAGAAAAGTTTGTAAGAAGAAGGCATTTTTCCCATAGGAATCAATGTAAAAGCAAATAATGTGTGCGATTGGGGAAACCACAGGGAGGGTGGAGGCCCTGTTTCCTCCCAGGAGATTCCCAGAGAGGCCCCATGGAGGCTTCTCTCCTCCTTTTCCAGCCCTGTTTCCTCCCAGGAGATTCCTAGAGAGGCCCCACGGAGGGTTCTCCCCGCCTTTTCCGGCCCTGTTTCCTCCCAGGAGATTCCTAGAGAGGCTCCACAGAGGCTTCTCCCCAACTTTTCCGGCCCTGCTTCCTCCCAGGAGATGGCTAGAAAGGCCCCATGGAAGCTTCTCCCCACCTTTTCTGGCCCTGTTTCCTCCCAGGAGATTCCTAGAGAGGCCCCACGGAGGCTTCTCCCTGCCTTTTCCGGTTACAGTTTCGGAGGCTCGGGTTTGTAAGTGGAAAATGGTTCTTGAGAAGAGGCAAAAAAATCTTGAACACCCGGTTCCTATCTAGAAAAGTTCGTAAGTAGAGGCCTTCTTAGGTAGATGTACCCCTGTATACTACTTTAGACAAAAATGCATGATCGATTCCCCCTTCCCCCATAACAAAAACCTATTTAAATCAAGAAAATTAGATAATGTGTCCAACTGCAGGAAAAGTCATATTTTAATGATTAAAGTGGCATATCATAGATCACTTCATTCCTACACAAGCTCCTTTTTCACTTTTGTTCTCTAAGGACCAAAAGTTTTCAAGTGGGAAAAACCGAAAGTGGAATTTCCTGCTTAAAGGGGAAAAAAAAAACCCAGCTGGAAATTCACTTCACAGTATATCAAATTTTGTATTCTCTGTTACTACTTACATGAATTTAATCCTTACAGCATCTGTTACTTGGTGAGCTTTGATACAGATAATCAAGTAGAAACAACTCAAGAGAAAATCTAAATGAAAGTTAAATAATTTAAACCTTTTTGAACACAGCGCCTATTAACGCACAAGGCATCAGATGAACTAGAAAAGGTATCGTTAACATTTCGGAATCATATCCATGTGTAAAATTATGTTTAGAACTTACACCCGATAAATAATTATGTCTGAAATCCCGGGAGCGTTGGTTGCTAATGTAACAAAACTGATAAAGAGAACATTTTGTGGTATCAAAATATAAAACACATTGCTATTTGAATGGAAAAGTGACTTTTATAGTTATTATATATATAGGATCTTGTAATGTTTCCAAATAATATCTTGAGTAAGTATAAAGTTAAGCCAGGCTTTTCCTAAACACAAATCCAAATGAACAGATGCTCAGATATGAAATCCCTATAAAAACAGCCCAATCCTTCTCGTATTATTACACTCCCTGGGAAATGCGTGCACAGAAGTTATGATCAACAACTGGTTCTGCCTACTGCCGTGTTCTTTTTACCAAATTCACCAGGATTAGTCACACAGTACATTCTCTTAAAACAAGGGGAGGTGTTCTGCCGGGCTCTCTGGTAGGAGCTTCCCGAAAATTCAAGGGTACAAATTTCAGACACACACACACACGTTTGAAAATTCAAAACAATGTTCTTTATCAGAAAAGTCAAAATAAACTAAGCACTCTTTTTGTATTGCAAAGAGCACTCTTCCCAAAACAACGGGTAGTCTGTACAATTTCCCTTAAGCAGTCATTAAGTACTTAGCTAGCAGCTGTGAAGAAACTTCACACCCCTTCTTCTTCCAACGAAGGGAGACACACACACACATTGCTCTGCTTTGGTTTCAAAGGCGTGAAAAAGCAACAAAGTCCAGCAACACAAGATTCCTGACAAATTCCGATCAGATATTCTTCCACAACAGCCAAACACACATGCAGCAGCCCTAATTACTGGAGCCCCACTCAAACACAGGTGGAATCCCTTATTTCCTGTAATATGTTCTTAGTTGGTCTCTTCTACGCATAATTCTGCGCTTGCATGGGTCCAAAATGTCATCATCTGAATCAACGGAAGATAAGGGAGATTGACTGCCTTGGCTGTGTGCCAAGCCCTCCTCTTCCGAGTCACTCCCACCTTCTTCTTCGTCCGAGGAAACTAAACTCTGAACTGATTCTGTCGGCAATAACACAGGCCTGTGACCTGTTGAAGTTTCCCCTGAATCCACCTCCCCATTCCCTGGGGCAGGAGCAGGGCCAGAACCAACCACAACAAGGGGAGGGGGATGTTTGCTTTATATGACTCTCAAAACCCACCTTTGTCGTCAGGCATGGGGGAATTGAGATATCTCCCCCGGGCCTATATAATTTATGTATGGTATGTTTGTAGGTATGTCTGTTTAAAAATGGGGTTTTCTTAACTATTTTAAATTTTAAATTGTAAATTATTAGATTTGTCATGAATTGTTTTATTGTGTTGTGAGCCGCCCCGAGTCTACGGAAAGGGGCGGCATACAAATCTAATAAATAAATAAATAAATAAATAAATAAATAAATAAATAAATAAATAAATTTGCTAAGCCTCTTTGGAAGCACGACAATTAAGAAAACCGAATGCCATATTCTTAAAACTATTCTTTTAGGGTTGTAAACCTTTAAAAAATGGGAATCAGACAACTAGACACAAGGACAGGTTTTTCACTCCCATGCCATCACTCTGCTAAACAACTAATTTCCACAACACTGTCAAACTATCTATAATTATAATTATTCTCATCTTCCCTCTTCCCTATCTGCTTATCGGATGATTATAAACTTGTTGCTTGTATCTTACAATTTAAATGGTTTAATTAGTATCTTAGTATGATTTATGTTGATTGCTTATTTAGCATCCGTGACTATCACTAAATGTCGTATCTAATGTTCTATGATGAACATTTGCAATGACCGTGTTAATGATCGATCACTATTGTTGTATGTACATTGAGAGCTTACGCATCGGAAACAAATCCCTTCTAGTCTGATCACACTTGGCCAATAAAGAATCCAATCCAATTTATGTTTTTTAAAAGCATGTACCTGTGGCCATGACGGTTTTATCCTTCCCTTGGGTAAACACCACCACTCGCTGTCTTTTGGGATTTGCTTTTTTCAGCGCCTGAGTCTTTCGGGCGATCTCTTCAATGTCCTCTGTCTTGGAAGAGCAAAAGGAGGGGGGAAAAGAAGAGGAAGAAGAATATTGAAAGCAGCAGCGTGCGTTATCAAAGACAGATCATAAACTTTTCAACAGATTGCAGAGGGATTATTGAATGTGGAGCACTGATGTCAAGAATGAAATCACAGCTTGACAAGCTACTTTGATTAGGACAAATTAAGTTTCTCCACGATCGGAATGATCACCGAATGAGGAGATAAGGAGAAATAGACGGTCGGGCAGTTATTTGTCATTTAATTTGCCTGGCTAATAGCAGTGTGATATGATTGCTGGGGTAGAGCGGAAGTTAAAAGCTGCCTCTGTCCCCCTGGTCCTCTTTAGCAGATTCACAAGAGGTGAAAGAATCCAGACCTGGTCTTGGATATGAACGAGCCATTAAAATAGTGCTTCTCAAATTGTGGGGTGCACTCCCCTGGGGGAGTACGGAGCAATACTGGGGGGGGGGGGCTGACCCCAGGGAACGTGTGGGGTTTTTTTGCCATAGGGAGTAGGACACACGTCCTACTGACATTTATACTGGTGCCTCCGTCCCATATTACGGGACCGTCTCTTGCTACCTACCTCCCAGAGACCAATTAGAGCACACAGGGTTGGCCTCCTCCAGGTCCTGTTAACTAAGCAGTGGAGGTTGGCGGGACCACGGGGGGACTTGAACTCATGATGCATTTTCTGCCTGGACACAGGTTGAATTTTACACGCACCCCTTTCCTTATGATGATATTACTAGAGTGCTCCATACTTTACAACAAGCTATGCCTCCTTTTTAAAAATGTTATGCTAAAGAAAATTCTAATAAAATTCTTCAGGTTCGATAATGTATATAAAGGCCAGTTACAGCCACTTTGATCTGCCCTGAAAAAAATATACACTTCCATACATTTCTCTCTGGATATCTCACTTTCAAAAATCTCTTTTAGCTCTCCCAGCATCTTATTATAATCTCTGATTTTGTTATTCCTTTTAATCTAAAAATCTGTATCTTTTTTGCTCACCATCCCCTTTTGAATGACATTTTGCAGATTACATTTTTTCAATGTAACGAGGAAGGGTTTTTTTGCACATTGAAAGAAAGTTCTTGCTTAGAAAATTCGTGCATTGTAGGAAAATAGTTAGCGAAAAGGACCTTTTATAAAATCTTCAAGAACATTAGGAAAGATACTTTTGTGATTCATGCTGAAGCTGCTTTGCTCCAAAAAAATACTTCCCCATAAAATTTTGGGATTTCTAGTTAAATGTAGACTTTAGGTTAAGAAAAACAGCTTTCATCTTATAAAGAATAGGTATCATTTAATTCAGAGTTTCCAAGACTTTAGTGCAATCATTAAAACATCATCTGAACTTAATTTTTACAGGTTCTAATACTGTTTTCACGTGCAGTGTTCCCTCGATTTTCACGGGGGATGCGTTCTGAGACCGCCCGCGAAAGTCGAATTTCCGCAAAGTAGAGATGCGGAAGTAAATACACTATTTTTGGCTATGAACAGTGTCACAAGCCTTCCCTTAACAGTTTAAACCCCTAAATTGCAATTTCCCATTCCCTTAGAAACCATTTAGATTATTACTCACCATGTTTATTTATTAAAGTTTATTAAAAAAAATATTTATTAAAGGCAGAGGAAAGTTTTGGTACTATTTTACCATTTTTACCATTTTATACTACTAATTATTAATTTTGTGAATTTTTCTATTTCTATTTATATGTATTTATATTGTGCCATATTTTATTAGCATTTTTACCTATTACTAATTTAATCCTTTTTTAATATTGGGAGGGTTCGCTAATTAATGGATGATTGGAATAGAGTTAATCTTGTGCATGGAATGAATGAGTGGTATGAGTGTGATGGTCGGGGTGGGTGGGAGTACGGTATGGATGAGATGATTGTGAGTAGTGTGAATGAGAGGTTTGGCCCACCTGACGCTCGGGAGACAGGAGAGGAAGGGGCACCGATCTCTGGGGTGACAGAGGGCCGGAATATCCCTGTGTTGCTGGGGAGAGGCAGATATGGTGGGGGCCACAGAGTTAGCCGTTCCAGGGGAACGAGAGACCGTTGCTTAATAACGGTCCCTTGTTCCGGCTCTGTGAGCCCAATCTTGGGTACTGGTGATGAGTGTAACTCTGGCCCTGGGCTCAGGTTGCTGCTGCTCAATGCCAGGTCGGTGGTAAATAAAGCTCTCCTCATCCGGGATCTGATCCTGGATGAGGAGGCCGACCTGGCTTGTATTACTGAAACCTGGCTGGGCCCGGAGGGAGGTGTCCCTCTCTCTGAAATTTGCCCAGCCGGGTTTCAGATATGGCACCAACCTCGACCCCAGGGAAGGGGGGGAGGAGTGGCTATTATAGCCAGGGAGAGCCTTTGCCTGCGTAGACTCATTGCTCCGGAAATTGCAGGTTGCGAGTCTCTCTTGCTGAAGTTGGACTTAGGGGTTCAGGTGGGCTTATTTCTCACGTACCTGCCTCCCAGCTGCGTGTCAAAAGCCCTGCCTGTGCTACTCGAGGAGGTAGCCGGGTTGGCGGTGGAGTTCCCCGGACTCATTGTCCTGGGGGACTTCAACCTGCCGTCACTCGGCGAAACCTCTGGGCTGGCACAGGAGTTCATGGCCACCATGACAGCCATGGACCTGACTCAAATAGTACAGGGTCCGACTCACGAGGGAGGGCACGCACCTGACATGGTATTCCTTTCCGAGCAATTGAGCAATGGTCCGAGACTAAGGGGCTTAGAAGCGTTGCCTTTGTCATGGTCAGACCATTTTCTGCTACGGCTTGACTTCCTGGCTCCAATCCTTCCCCGCAGGGAGGCAGAACCAATGAAGATGTTCCGCCCCAGACGCCTGATGGACCCAGAGGGCTTTCAGACGGCGCTTGGGGTTATACCAGAGGCACTTGTCCACAGCTCGGCAGAGTCCCTCGCTGAGGCCTGGAACAGGGCTGCGGCGGGGGCTCTTGATCGGATTGCGCCTTTGCGACCTCTCCGCGGCGCTAGACCCCGTAGAGCCCCATGGTTCAACGAGGAGCTCCGGGAGTTGAAACGCCAAAAGAGACATCTAGAGAAGCGATGGAGGAAGAGTAGGTCTGAATCTGATCGAACACTTGTAAGAGCTTTTATTAAGACTTACAAAGTGGCGCTCAAGGCGGCAAGATGCGTGTACCATGCCGCCTTGATTGCATCAGCGGAATCCCGCCCGGCTGCTCTGTTTAGGGTGACCCGCTCCCTTCTTAATCAGGGGGGAGTTGGGGAGCCCTTGCAGAGTAGTGCCGAGGAGTTTAACACGTTTTTCGCTGATAAAGTCACTCAGATCCGGGCCGACCTCGACTCCAATTGTAAAACAGAGTCGACAGACAACGAGTCAGTCGAGGTGACTGGGGCACGTACTTGTCCACCTGTCTGGGAAGAGTTTGATCTGGTGACACCTAATGAAGTGGACAAGGCCATCGGAGCTGTGAGTTCTGCCACCTGTTTACTGGATCTGTGTCCCTCCTGGTTGGTCTCGGCCAGCAGGGAGGTGACACGGAGCTGGGCCCAGGAGATTACCAACGCTTCCTTGGGGAGGGGAGTCTTTCCAACACTCTATAAAGAAGCGCTCGTGCGCCCCCTCCTCAAGAAGCCCTCCCTGGACCCAGCCGTACTTAATAACTATCGTCCAGTCTCCAACCTTCCTTTTATGGGGAAGGTTGTCGAGAAGGTGGTGGCACTCCAGCTCCAGCGGTCCTTGGAAGAAGCCGATTATCTAGGTCCCCGACAGTCAGGTTTCAGGCCCGGTTATAGCATGGAAACCGCTTTGGTCGCGTTGATGGATGACCTCTGGCGGGCCCGGGACAGGGGTTTATCCTCTGTCCTGGTGCTCCTCGATCTCTCAGCGGCTTTCGATACCATCGACCATGGTATCCTTCTGCACCGGTTGGAGGGGTTGGGGGTGGGAGGCACTGCTCTCCAGTGGTTCTCCTCCTACCTCTCTGACCGGTCGCAGTCGGTGTTAGTGGGGGGTCAGAGGTCGGCTCCGAGGTCTCTCCCTTGTGGGGTGCCTCAGGGGTCGGTCCTCTCCCCCTTGCTATTTAACATCTACATGAAACCGCTGGGTGAGATCATCCAAGGACATGGGGTGAGGTATCATCAATATGCCGATGATACCCAGCTTTACATCTCCACCCCATGCCCAGTCAACGAAGCGGTGGAAGTGATGTGCCGGTGCCTGGAGGCTGTTGGGGCCTGGATGGGTGTCAACAGACTCAAACTCAACCCAGATAAGACGGAGTGGCTGTGGGTTCTGCCTCCCAAGGACAATTCCATCTGTCCGTCCATCACCCTGGGGGGGGAATTATTGACCCCCTCAGAGAGGGTCCGCAACTTGGGCGTCCTCCTCGATCCACAGCTCACATTAGAAAACCATCTCTCAGCTGTGGCGAGGGGGGGGTTTGCCCAGGTTCGCCTGGTGCACCAGTTGCAGCCCTATCTGGACCAGGACTCATTGCTCACAGTCACTCATGCTCTCATCACCTCGAGGTTCGACTACTGTAATGCTCTCTACATGGGGCTACCTTTGAAAAGTGTTCGGAAACTTCAGATCGTGCAGAATGTGGCTGCAAGAGCAGTCATGGGCTTACCTAGGTATGCCCATGTTTCACCATCACTCCGCAGTCTGCATTGGCTGCCGATCAATTTCCGGTCACAATTCAAAGTGTTGGTTATGACCTTTAAAGCCCTTCATGGCATCGGACCAGAATATCTCCGAGACCGCCTCCTGCCGCACAAATCCCAGCGACCGATTAGGTCCCACAGAGTGGGCCTTCTCCGGGTCCCGTCAACTAAACAATGTCGGTTGGTGGGCCCCAGGGGAAGAGCCTTCTCTGTGGCGGCACCGGCTCTCTGGAACCAACTCCCCCCGGAGATTAGAACTGCCCCTACTCTTCCTGCCTTCCGAAAACTCCTTAAGACCCACCTTTGCCGTCAGGCATGGGGAAACTAAGCATCTCCCCTGGGCACGTTAAATTTATATATGGTATGTTTGTGTGTGTGTTTGCTATTACATGGGGTTTTCTTAAATCGTTAAATATTTTAATTAATTGGATTGTTGTGACTGTTTTACTTGTTGTGAGCCACCCCGAGTCTTCGGAGAGGGGCGGCATACAAGTCCAACTAATAAATAGATAAATAAAGTTTGGCGATGACACATGGAGTCATCGGGCAGGAAAAACCGTGGTATAGGGAAAAAAACTGCGAAGTATTTTTAATTAATATTTTTTAAAAACCGTGGTATAGACTTCTCGCGAAGTTCGAACCCGTGAAAATCGAGGGGACACTGTACTGTGTTTTTCCGAGTATAAGATGCACGCCACCCCTCCCCAAAAAGTGGGTGAAAATTTCAGTGCATTTTATAGAGCGATTATGGGGCTGTTTTGGCCTCAAAAACCCTCCATGTATTGTGTTTTTTCCCCTCCCAGCCCCCAGAAACACTCTGCAGGCCCCAAACAGATGCATTTTTGGCAAAAACAGGTCTGGGGAGGGCAAATACACAACCTGCAGAGGCCAAGAATTATTATTATTATTTTATCTGGTTTTCCTCCTGTAAATCTAGGTGCGTCTTATAGTCCAGTGTGTCTTATAATCCAAAAAAATAGTTAAGTATCACTTAAAATGTCTTGTTCCATCTTAGTATTCCTTTCAGCTTGTACTCTGACAATGGTGGTACATTTTTAATTAATTGAAAATAAATCATTGGATTTAATCTTTCGCTTTTGTTAATCCACTTTGCAGATACCTTGAGGAAGGAGAAAAAGTATAAACGGCCTTCTTGGAGGGATTGAAATCCAATGGATCCAGTGGTGATCGGCAATGGAAGAGAATCAAGCGAGGCAGATTTAGGAGGCTGAGCAAAGTTTATGTTAGGAAATACTTCAAAAAATGCCCAGGGAAAGGTAAGCCTGATTTTTGTCATTCTGTGTGAATTTAAATCAGGGTTTCTCCACATTCCTAACACAAGGGGGGGGGGGGGGAATGTAAATATACACCACCTGAGTTTTTCTCTGATTAAATTATGTTAATGCGAAGTTATACAAAGTCTAATAGCGGAAAATCAAGTTTTCCTGCAGCCTTGGTTTCATAGAAGCGTCCGTCACAATTCAGAACAGACCATGAAACGACAAAGCCTACAGCTTTAAACACGGTCCGGTACAGAGGGACGTGTTTTCGTGTTATCTTGAAGCGATCTAAATTGGGGACATGCCCACTCGCCAGATGTTCCTCCGGCCTACGGGCCTTCCAGATGTTGAGGCCTCACTTTCCACTTTTCTTATGAACAACCCCTTTGAGAAAGGAACGAAGCAAATTAATCTAAAGAAGGTGTGGTTGTTGTGGTTGTTGTGATTGTTGTTGTTGTTGTTGTTGTTGTTATTATTATTATTATTATTATTACTGCTCCAGAGGGTAAAATGGCCTTCCCCAAGGCTGAAAATCAGCTGGCCAACGCATGCATGTTTGTTTGTTTGTTTGTTTATTTAGATTTGTATGCCGCCCCTCTCCGCAGACTCGGGGCGGCTCACAACAAAGTGAAAAAACAGTTTACAACAAATTTCTACTAAAAACATTTAAAAGACCCCATTTTCTAAACACACATACATACACACATACCATGCATAAATTGTATATGCCCGGGGGAGATGTCTCAGTTCCCCCATGCCTGACGACACACGTGGGTCTTAAGGAGCTTACGAAAGGCAAGGAGAGTAGGGGCAGTTCTAATCTCCGGGGGGAGTTGGTTCCAGAGGGCCGGGGCCGCCACAGAGAAGGCTCTTCCCCTGGGGTCCGCCAACCGACATTGTTTAATTGACGGGACCCGGAGAAGGCCCACTCTGTGGGACCGTCGACTAAACAATGTTGTTATTATTATCATCATTATTATCATTATTATTATTATGTCAGTACAACACAGCAAACGAGATCACTATGCTGGATTTCGTATTTAATCACCAGTCGGGAGCTTCCCAAGCACCTAGGACTGCGTGATGTAGCCGCGAATTGTTTGCCGATCCCAGTAAAGCGGCCTTTTGCAATTGACAGATGGAGATTTTATCAATTCCGATGCTTTTCAAATGTCAGCTGAGATCCTTTGGTACTGCGCCCAGGGCGCCAATAGTATTATTATTATTATTATTATTATTATTATTATTATTATTATTATTATTTATTAGATTTGTATGCCGCCTCTCTCCGCAGACTCAGGGCGGCTCACAACAGTGATAAAACAATATACTATAACAAATTTAATATTAAAAGTCTAAAATAACAATTTAACATTAAAAGCCTAAAACCCCCACTATTTAAAAAGCATACATACAAACATACCATACATAAAACTACACAGGCAAGGGAAGATGTCTCAGTTCCCCCATGCCTGACGGCAGAGGTGGGTTTTAAGAAATTTACGAAAGGCAAGGAGGGTGGGGGCAGTCCTAATCTCCGGGGGGAGCTGGTTCCAGAGGGCCGGGGCCGCCACAGAGAAGGCTCTTCTCCTGGGTCCTGCCAAACGACATTGTTTAGTCGATGGGACCCGGAGAAGGCCAACTCTGTGGGACCTTATCTGTCGCTGGGATTCGTGCGGCAGAAGGCCGTCTCGCAGATATAGCCGCCCTGAGTCTTCGGAGAGGGGCGGCATACAAATCTAATAAATTATTATTATTATTATTATTATTATTATTATTATTATTATTATTTTCTGGTCCGGTGCCACTTACACCAGACCAGTATCGGGTTCCTACTGGTCCGGTCGACACCATCGCACTGTTAGCGAAAATTGAGCTGCGTGCAAAGTTCTGCATCTCCAACGTGTGCGCGTCCGACCGAGATTTTCCTTCTGCGCATGTGCAGGAAGGAAGATCTCACAAGAGGATGCACGAGAGAGATTTCAGCAATTTTTTGCTTCTGCGCATGAACAGAAACAGAAATTCGTCAAAACCTCTCACACAAAAGCGTCCGCTCGTAATATTTTTCCTCCTGTGCATGCGCAGGAAGAAAAATCTTTCTCAGTCGCACACACACTGGAGACGTAGAGCTGGGCACACAGCTCAATCTTCGCTACCGGTGCATGCGCAGGAAGAAAAATCTCACGAGGGGACTGTACAAATCAATGGTGAGACCACATTTGGAGTACTGTGTGCAGTTCTGGTCACCGTACCTCAAGGAGGATTTAATGGAACTGGAAAAGGTGCAAAAAAGAGGCAACAAGAATGGCCAAGGAAATGGAGCCCCTCCCTTATGAAACGAGGTTGCAACGCCTTGGTCTCTTCAGCCTTGAAAGACGGCGTTGAAGGGGTGACTTGATCGAAGTGCATAAAATGCATGGGATAGAAAAGGTGGATAGAGAAAAATTCTTTTCTCTATCACACAATACTAGAACGAGGGGGCCCTCCCTAAAGCTCATAGGTAAGAAAGTGACAAATAAAGGGAAATATTTCTTCACCCAGAGGGTCCTTGGTTGATGGAATTCACTTCCAGAGGAGGTCGTGACAGCTGTCAGCCTGGATAGCTTCAAGGCAGGACTAGACAGATTCATGGATGCCAAGTGTATCGGTGGTTATTGAAATGGATGTCCATGTGCTGCCTCTATGTTGCTTGAGGCAGACAGGGTTCCCTTGGGTGCCATTTGTTGGGGGTCAAGGGAAAGGGAGGGTTTTGCTTTCTCCTTCTGCTCAACATCCCCATGGACAATTGGTGGGCTACTGTGTGACACAGAATACTGGACTTGATGGGCTTTGGTCCGATTCAGCAGGGCTTTTCTTAGGTTCTTGTACTCTTATGTGCGCGAGAGATTTCGGCAATTTTTTGTTTCTGAGCAGGCGCGGAAGCAAAAAAACTCACCCAAACCTCGTATACATGGCCGTCCCCTGACGAGATTTGCTCCCTGCGCGCATGCAAAATTAAAATCTCACCTGGACACATATGCATGCACTAGAGAGATGCTGAAATGCTCACACACCGCACCGGGAGTGGCAAACCCCCCTTGCACCAGACCATAAAGATCTAAAAGGAATTGGTTGTGTTTGGGGCAGTCCCCGTGTCCTATAATTACTAATTCCTCGGATCAAATAGTTTGGATGTAGCGCCCAGCCACATCTCTAGAAACAGAGACCCTTTCACAAAGAGGAGGGTGAGATCATCCAAGGGCATGGGGTGCGGTATCATCAATATGCAGATGATACCCAGCTCTTCATCTCCACCCCTTGTCCACTCAGCGAAGCAGTGGAAGTGATGTGCCGGTGCCTGGAGGCTGTTGGGGTCTGGATGGGTGTCAACAGACTCAAACTCAACCCTGATAAGATGGAGTGGCTGTGGGCTTTGCCTCCCAAGGACAATTCCATCTGTCCGTCCATTACCCTGGAGGGGGGGAATTACTGACCCCCTCAGAGAGGGTCCGCAACTTGGGTGTCCTCCTCGATCCACAGCTTAGAGAAATATCTTTCAGCTGTGGCGAGGGGGGCATTTGCCCAGGTTCGCCTGGTGCACCAGTTGCGGCCCTATTTGGACCGGGACTCACTGCTCACAGTCACTCATGCCCTCATCACCTCGAGGCTCGACTACTGTAACGCTCTCTACATGGGGCTACCTTTGAAAAGTGTTCGGAAACTTCAGATCGTGCAGAATGCAGCTGCGAGAGCTATCATGGGCTTTCCCAAATACGCCCATGTCACACCAACACTCCGCAGTCTGCATTGGTTGCCGATCAGTTTCCGGTCACAATTCAAAGTGTTGGTTATGACCTATAAAGCCCTTCATGGCACCGGACCAGAATATCTCCAGGACCGCCTTCTGCCACACGAATCTCAGCGACCAGTTAGGTCCCACAGAGTTGGCCTTCTCCGGGTCCCGTCGACTAAGCAATGTCGTTTGGTGAGACCCAGGGGAAGAGCCTTCTCTGTGGCGGCCCCGACCCTTTCGAACCAACTCCCCCTAGATATCAGAGTTGCCCCCACCCTCCTTGCCTTTCGTAAGCTCCTTAAAACCCACCTCTGTCGTCAGGCATGGGGGAATTGAGACTTTCCCTCCCCTAGGCTTATAAAATTTATGCATGGTATCTTAGTATGTATGATTGGTCTAAATTGGGGTTTTAAATTCACTTAAATATTAGACTTGTTTACATTGTATTATTATTGCTGTGAGCCGCCCCGAGTCTATGGAGAGGGGCGGCATACAAATCTGATTAATAAATAAATAAATAAAGAGGCATTTGACAGAGTGAACAAAAGGAAAGAACCTTCTGTATGTACCTGTGTGTGTATGTTAAGCGGTGGACCCAGATTGGGGGCGGGGGGGCGAGAAAAAACCCCTCCAGTCCCTGGGCAGGTTAACAAAACAACAGCCCACTCCCCAGAGAGGCTGCAGGACTCCCGCTAATCAGCTGTTAATAATTCTACACGCCAAAGCGTTTTCTTCGGGATAATCGGCGTTCAGCGCGGGTCCCAGGTTATTCAAAATGGCCTTCTGTTCCTGAATTCTGCCTTGCTTGGCCCTGGTGTGTTTTTTTTCCGCGGAGGATCTTTATAAGAGTGCAATTCAGCTAATGAGGTGGCTTTTTAGCGGATACCGGCTGGCAGGTTCCGTATCTGCAGCGGCAGCTTGAAGCTGCGCCCAGCCTCTCAGCTTCCCGAGAGGCTTTTCAAAATTCAATAAATAACATCTGTAGGCGATGTTGGGTGCAGACCTCGCGGAGTGCGTCACAACACTGAGCTGGCAGAACAAAGAAACCATGACGACTGCCAAGTCTCTATGGCAACCGCAGCGAAGCTTGGAGAGGATAATAGCACATCAATCACTGTCCAAAAGAACTTCATTATCAGCCGCGGAGAAAAGGGGAAGGAAAAAAAAGCCCCTTTAGAATCTGTTTAGCGTGTAATGTAGGCTTACTCACCTCAAAGCCTTGTTCTCGGGCAAAAGTGGCAGCTTCCTGAAACGAGAAGAACAACGATGATAATAAAAAAAGGAGCAGTTAATTATAAAGTGCTAGATAATAAAGCAATGACATATTTGGATGGTACTTCAGACTGTCGCCTTTTATAGAGTTATCTTAGTCTGGCCACATGCAAACCCTTCGGTTGCCTGCATTGAAATGACCCCTGTGTGTATCAGCAAGGATGTGTCGATGCCCTTTCACACATGATGGAAATAAAATGCAGGTTTTCCCCTTCATGGGCAACATCAGGATAGACAAAGAGGATTGAGAGGTGCGCTGATGATACCTGTTCTGTCGGGCTCTCTGGTAGAATCCTCCCAAAAATTCACAGGTACAAATTGCAGACACACACACACGTTTGAAAATTCAAAACAATGTTCTTTATAATGAAAATTCACTTAAACCAAGCCCTCTTTTGGTATAGCAAAGAACACTCGTCTCCAAACAAACTGGTAATTTATACAAGTCCCTTATCAGTTCTGTGATACTTAGCTTGCAGCTGTGAGGCAATTCAAAGTCCTTCTTCTTTCACAAAGTGAAACACACTTTGCTCTGGTTTAGTTTCAAAGCGGAGGGAAATCAGCACACAAAGTCAAAGTCAGTAAAGCAGTCACGAAACACAACGATCAGATAATCCTCCACAATGGCCAAACCCCCAGGCTGCTATTTATAGCAGCCTCACTAATGACCACAGCCCCACCCAACCACAGGTGGCCTCATTTTCTTTGATAATAATCTCTCAGTTGTTGTTGCCTATGCATCGCTCTCCGCATGTTTGGCTGTATCATTAACTCTTGTTCTGAATCCAAGGAGGAGCTGGATAATTGATCTCCTTCTGAGCTGTCTGCCACACTCTCCTCCTCCCTGTCACTCATGTCTTCTTGGTCAGAGGAGCCTTCATCAGCAGATTCCAACGGGAGCAAAACAGGCCTGCAGCATGTGGATGTCTCCCCCACATCCACAGTCCTTGGGGCAGGAGCAGGGCCAGAGCTAACCACAACAGACTCTAAACGGCGTAAGGTAGTGTTGAATTTTCAAACGTGTGTGTGTGTCTGAAATTGTATCTGTGCATTTTTGGGAGGATTCTACCAGAGAGCCCGACAAAACAGAGTCGCAATGTGATCTTGTATCAATACGGTAGGACTTTTGCTGGCAGCAACCACGTTGGGCGAATGACCACGTGAATGACAGCACAAATCAGGGAAGACGACCTTTCGTGTCCAAATATTTGTAGCTGTGATCCAGGGCAATACGTCCCTGCTTGAGGCTTCACACTCATATTGCAGAGGAAAACCCCCACTGTGGAGTTACAGAGAAAGCCACGCAAGGCAACGGGCTCTCGTTGGATAGTTAAACATTCAACAGTGATGGCAGGAGCAACAAATTTAGCAAACTTCCCAGGAGGCGCTTGGAGAGCTACGTTTTAAACGTCTCCAGATGTTCTCTCGAATGGAAGCTGCTGCCTTGGAATCTCCTTCAGTCCATAGGAATTCCAGGTTGTCTGTCCAGATCAGGGCCCACCTGAGATAATATTCCAAATTGTAGAGAGAAGAATTGTAATAACTTTAACCATGTAAAACCGCTTGGTCACGGTGAATATGCAAATTGTAATGTATTCTGATTGGCTGACAAAAAGTATATACAGGGGTACCTCTACTGACGAACTTAATTCGTTCCGTGACCAGGTTCTTAAGTAGAAAAGTTTGTGAGAAGAAGCAATTTTTCCCATAGGAATCAATGTAAAAGCAAATAATGTGTCCAATTGGGGAAACCACAGGGAGGGTGGAGGCCCTGTTTCCTCCCACCAGATTCCTAGAGGCCCCAAGGAGGCTTCTCCCTGCCTTTTCCGGCCCTGTTTCCTCCCAAGAGATTCCTAGAGAGGCCCCATGGAGGCTTTCCCCGCCTTTTCCGGCCCTGTTTCCTCCCAGGAGATTCCTAGAGAGGCCCCACGGAGACTTCTCCCCGCCTTTTCCAGACCTGTTTTCTCCCAGGAGATTCCTAGAGAGACCCCACAGAGGCTTCTCCCTGCCTTTTCCAGACCTGTTTTCTCCCAGGAGATTCCTAGAGAGGCCCCACAGAGGCTTCTCCCTGCCTTTTCCGGATCTGTTTCCTCCCAGGAGATTCCTAGAGAGGCCCCAAAGAGGCTTCTCCCCGCCTTTTCCGGACCTGTTTCCTCCCAGGTGATACCTAGAGAGGCCCCATGAAGGCTTCTCCCTGCCTTTTCCAGTTACAGTTTTCAGAAGCTCAGGTTTGTAAGTGGAAAATGGTTGTTAGTATGAATTAGTGTGGCCTGTGGTGGCTGAAGACTTGTAGCTGAATGTTGTAACTGAGATTAGCAGATAGAGAATTGTGAGTACTTTGTATAGTAACTGTTACAGAGATAGCTACAGTGTAAATAGTGTAGGTTTGCTATGAAAGAAGTAAATATTTTCCTGAGAAACTCTGCAGTGTGTGTTTTCAGTTATCTTCAAGATAAAGGTTCCTGATATCCGGGTTTGAGGCAGGCTGGTTAGTGGCTTTGGCTATCTGGGTGGGCTAGCTTCTGCAAAACGTTACTCCAGCATTGTCAAGTCAAGAAGGCCACACAGGTGCCATCACTCAAAAGATTGAGTTGTTGCTTCCAAAGAAGAAAATAAATATTGTCAAACTCAATTTCATTGAGGGCTGCGTTAGAGTTGTGTTTGACCTTGGAAGGCCAAGGATGGTTGTGACCCTGGGGGGACTCGATCGAAACATTTAAATATGTTAAAGGGTTAAATAAGATTTAGGAGGGAAGTGTTTTTAATAGGAAAGTGAACACAAGAACAAGGGGACACAATCTGAAGTTAGTTGGGGGAAAGATCAGAAGCAATGTGAAAAAAATATTATTTTACTGAAAGAGTAGTAGATCCTTGCAACAAACTTCCAGCAGATGTGGTCGGTGAATCCACAGCAACTGAATTTAAACATGCCTGGGATAAACATATATCCATTGTAAGATAAAATACAGGAAATAGTACAAGGGCAGACTAGATGGACCATGAGGTCTTTTTCTGCCATCAGTCTTCTATGTTTCTATTAGAATGAGTCCATCCAACTAAGGATGACTATTCTATTCTCTACAGGTAAAGGAAGCAGGTTTCTGTTGTTTTTTTAAAAAAATTAAAACTGAGGGAACTGTAGGAGAAGAAACAGAAAAGGATATTATAAAAGGGCAAAATTGAAAGGTAACAAGAACAACAAAAGAGAAAAATATCTAAAACAGCAACTTCTGGTTATGAAAATGGGTTTTTTGACCCACAAATGGCTCAGAGCCGAAGTCTCCAACCTTGGCAACTTTAAAAATTGTGGACTTCAACTCCCAGAATTCACGAGTTGCAAACCTAAAACTTCTTTCCTGCATTTAACCACGAGTTTCTGATCTTTGAAAAAAAAAACCCAAACAGATTTAATAGGGGGAACAATCTTGATTATAGGAAAACATGATTGAAACAAACAGAAGTCAAGCAATGGAAAATTGAATAAACAACTGGATTTCTGTACTGCTAATAAACCTTCAAACATGTGGACTTGCAACTCCCAGCTATGCTGCCTGGGGAATTCTGGGAGTTGAAGTCCACAAGTCTTAAAGTTGCCAAGGTTGGAACTATAAGCAGCTGCTCTCAGCCGTAGCCACAGGAAAAAATAATTAGGATTGATCGAAGAATTAATCAATGGACCAAAGAAGTATATTCAATATATGAAGGGTATTGATATTTTTCCTGCATAAACCCCATTTAATGAAATAAATAGCTTTGGGCAAACTAATTGCTTTCTCTCATCCCCCCGCACGGTATACAAGCACAATATACACACAATGTCACCACAGGCCTTTGACAAAATACAACGTGAAGACCTCTTCCTAAAATCCTCCTTTTATTTTTGCTATTTCTGAAATTCTCAGTTTGAAAATGCAACCTTCTGATACAAAGGGGAAAAATTCTAGATAAGAACCGGGTGTTCAAGATTTTTTTGCCTTTTCTCAAGAACCATTTCCCACTTACAAACCCGAGCCTCCGAAACTGTAACTGGAAAAGGCAGGGAGAAGCCTCCGTGGGGCCTCTCTAGGAATCTCCTGGGAGGAAACAGGGCCAGAAAAAGCGGAAAGAAGCCTCTTTGGGGCCTCTCTAGGAATTTCCTGGGAGGAAACAGGGCCGGAAAAGTGGGGGAGAAGCCTCTGTGGGGCCTCTCTAGGAATCTCCTGGAAGGAAACAGGGCCAGAAAAGGCAGGGCGAAATTCCTAGGAGGAAACAGGGCCTCCGCCTTCCCTGTGGTTTCCCCAATCGCACACATTATTTGCTTTTACATTGATTCCTATGGGAAAAATTGCTTCTTCTTACAAACTTTTCTACTTAAGAACCTGATGACAGAATGAATTAAGTTCGTAAGTAGAGGTACCACTGTATCAAGATTATGGACTCTCTTTTAATGTTAATCGACTGGGGAGTGCTATTAAGAGACACAGATTGAGCAACATGATCAAGGATATTATCCCTGGTATCACTTTCAAGTTAACTCACCATGGAAAATCATTAAAAGAGGTTTAGAAACTCCTTATCTGCGCTTTTGTTATGTGGCTAGAAGAGGCGTGGCAGTTCTAATTACTTGCTTAGGACTCTGGGAAGATTTATAATGGCTACAAGCTTAATAGATGCTGGAAAAATAACTCAGGATCTGCCTAGTCAAGCAAAAAACGATAGATCTAATTTTTAATTGATTTCCTAGATAAAATCATTTAATACTAGAACTGTCACTGTCGGAGAAGATTTAAATGAAGCGTTTAATTCTAAATAAGGCAGTTTTTATTTTTATACCAATCAGGTGGCCCCAAAAAACATGTGGCACAGTAACAGCTTTCTTACTGTACATATTAACATGATTTACTTGAGGTTGGTTAAATCCAAGCATACAAAAACACACAGGCATTTCCTATAATGCTGTTCCTGTTTTAATCTACTTAGAATAAATTTTCTTGAAAAAATAGAGGGCAATTTCTCTTTCAATTGTTCTTTTCTGATCACACACCAGGTACAGTACTCTGCTTTTTAAAACAAATTCTAATCCAGGCATATTCTGACAGATTAAGTGGTTTATGTATATGTTTTGGGAATGCCCGATAGTGCAGGAATTTTGGCAAAAAGTGAAAGAGGACATCAATAGAATGCTAAATATACAATGGACAATCACTAAGGAAATGGCAGTACTAGTTAAAAGCAATGCGATGGGAGAATTTAGAGAAATAAAAAAAGCAGCAATAGAAAGCGCTCAGGCAGTAATAGTCCTGGGTTGGAAGGAGGCGACAAAATGGACAATGCAAAATTGGTATAGGTACATGGTGGACCACATTCAATTTGAAATTATGGATAAAAGGATACATTCGGATAATGAAACTGAGTTGGGACAACTGATGGGACGGTGGGACAAGGTAAGACGCTACAAGAAATAAATTGGAATCACTCTATAATATGTAAATAGATATATTGCTCTTGGGTCAAGTGGATTATATAAGAAACACCCCCGATTTGGTGGTGGGGAATGTGTGTGTGTCTGGGTGGTGGGCACATTTCACTATGCACTGTTTTATGTTGTGTGTATATACATTTGTTAAAAATTAATAAAAAATAATTTTTAAAAAAGACAGATTAAGTGGTACCATAGTTTAATGGATTAAGATTGATTGATATTAATTAAAGCCGTTGAAGATGTTGTGTTGCAACACCTTGGAAATAATTTTTAACGATAGCATTGATCCCTCCTAATTCGTCAGAAGGCGGTACATAGTCTGGGAAGCTAATGGAGTATTCCAGCAATGGAGTATTCACGACTTAAGCAGGCAAGTTGTTCCACTGTTGAACTGTTCTCACTGCTAGGGAATTCTTATTTCCAGGTTGGGCCTCCCTCTGGTGAGCTTTTAGTCACTGCTTTTTGTCCTATACTTCGGTGCTTTACAAAGTAAGTTGATCCCCTCTTCCCTGTAATAGCCATTCAAGTATTCAACAGAGCCGGAGTGGCGCAGTGGTTAGAGTGCAGCACTACAGGCTACTTCAGCTAACTGCTAGCTGTAGTTCAGCAGTTCAAATCTCACCACCAGCTCAAGGTTGACTCATCCTCATCCTTCCGAGGTGGGTAAAATCAGGACCCAGTTTGTTGGGGGCAATATGTTGATTCTGTAAACCGCTTAGAGAGGGTTGTAAAAGCACCATGAAGCGGTACAGTGATCCCCCGATTATCGCGAGGGTTCTGTTCCAAGACCCCTCGCAATAATCGATAATTCGGGATGTAGTGGTGCGGAAGTAAAAACACCATCTGCGCATGCGCACCCCTTTTTCCATGGCCGCACATGCGCAGATGGTGGAGTTTGCGTGTGGGCGGCGGGGAAACCCCATCTTCGGCTCCTCGCTGCTGAGCAGATCAGCTGTTGGGCGGCCGAAGGAACCTTCCCCGGTCTTCCCGCCGGCCAGGCAAAGGGGAAACCCCAAGATCGCTTGCCGCTTGCCCGTCACCCGCTCGCTCGCTTGCCGCTTGCCCGTTCGCCCGCCCGCCTGCTCGCTTGCCGCTTGCCCGTTCGAGAGCAAGAGGGGGAGAGATAGAGAAAGAGAGAGAAGGAAAGAAAGAGATGAGAGAGGGAGGAAGAGAGTGTGAGAGAGGAAGAAGCAAGATAGAGAAAGAGAGAGAGAAAGAAAGATGAGAAAGGAAGGGAGTGACGTCATCGGGTGGAAAAATCGCGATATAGCGATTCGCAATGATCGGGATCGCGAAACTCGGGGGATCACTGTATATAAGTCTAAATAAATCTAAAGTGTAATAGAAAACTGTTATCATATCTCCTCAGAGCCCGTTTTTTCATTAGACTAAACACACACACACACACACACACATATTATATTTTATTTTTTTATTTATTAATAGAGTTGAAAGGGACCGTTAGGTCATCGAGTCCAACCACCTGCCTGAGCAGGAAACCCTACAGCACCCCAGCCAAATGGAAGTCCAATCTCCTCTTGAAGGTGTCCAGAGTTGGGGAGTTCACCACCTCCCCTGGCAGGCAGTTCCATTGGTTGATCGCTCTGACCGTCAGGAACCAATGGAGCTGCCTGCCATGGGAGGTGGTGAACTCCCCAACTCTGGACACCTTCAAGAGGAGATTGGACTTCCCTTTGGCTGGGGTGCTGTAGGGTTTCCTGCTCAGGCAGGGGGTTGGACTGAATATATATATATTTGTTTTTGTAGATTTTCACGGGTATATGTATGTACGGTAGATTGTTCTGAGTTCGTGTTTTGCCCCATGTAATATTTTGAGTGTCTGTGCGACGTTTCGGTGAAATCACATTCACCATCATCAGGCTGAAGTTATAAGCTTTGTGCTGCTGTAAATATAGTTTGTTTGCAACTGCCATTTGTTCCTTATATATAGTGGTGGGGGTGGAGCTTTGGTTTGAATGTAGCAAATAGATTGGGTGGCTATGTTTTAATGATTTGATTGGTTGGTGGAATCACATTTAGTTGAAGGGTTGACAAGGTGATGATTATGATACGTTTTTTTGTTTAAGGCTGGTTTCCAAATCTCTGGTAGGCGGGACGTGTCATCTCATTTGTTCATGCTGAGGGGGTGTTTTTCTATCTCTATGGCCTCCATAATTATTCTTTTGTATACATTTTCTGTTTTGGAAAGTAATTTAGTTTTTTCAAAGTCAATTTCATGCCCTGTTTTTTTAATGTGCTGGACAAGGGAGGAAGTTTTTTCTTCTTTTTTGACTGCATTCAAACAAACTATATCTACAGCAGCACGAAGCTTATAACTTCAGCCTGATGATGGTGAATGTGATTTCACCGAAACGTCACACAGACACTCAAAATATTACACGGGGCAAAACCCGAACTCAGAACAATCTACACACACACACACACACACACACACACACACAGTATTTATTTAATTTGACTTCTCTGCCACCCAATCCGAAGGACTCAGGGCATCTTACAACAATATAAATTACCATATAGAATTACAAGTAACAATAATAAAGAAGTCAAGAAATCTAAAACCTTAATTAAAACTCATAACAGAGAGGCTCAACAACACAGGTACATATCATTCATGCAGAGTCATATTCATATAGGTGGTCAATTGGTGTTAATTTAGGGTCCCCAAGCGTGCCGGTACAGCCGGGCGTTCGTGGCCTTACGAAAAACCAGCAGGGTGGGAGCAGGGTGGACATCAGGTGGTAGTTGATTCCAAAGAGCGGGGCAGCAACAGAGAAGGCTCTCCTCTGAGGTCCCGCCAGTCTATATTGCTTGGCTGATGGGACCTGGTTCCAACTCTGTGTGCTATAATTGGTCTCTGGAAGGTATGTGGCAGGAGACGGTCCCGTAAATAATCTGGCCCTAAGCCATATAGAGCTTTATAGGTAATAACCAACACCTTGAATTGTGGGGTAACTAACATACCTAGTTACTTTAGCCGTTCATTGTACAATTTAATCTTCACACCTGTTATCGTCTTTATGGTTCCTCTCTATTATCTTTCTAGGGCTTCACTATTTTTTTTGAATGGTTGTACCCAGAACTATTTATTATTTATTTATTTATTATTATTAGTTATTTATTGGATTTGTATGCCACCTCTCTCCGGAGATTCGGGGTGGCTAACAGCAATAATAAGACAGCATATAATAATAATCCAATACTAAAAACAATTAAAAACCCATTATAATAAAAACCAAACAGACATACAGACATACCATGCATAAAATTGTAAAGGCCTAGGGGGAAAGGGTATCTCAATTCCCCCATGCCTGGCAGCAGAGGTGGGTTTTAAGTAGTTTATGAAAGGCAAGGAGGGTGGGGGCAATTCTAATCTCTGGGGGGAGTTGGTTCCAGAGGGCCGGGGCCACCACAGAGAAGGCACTTCCCCTGGGTCCTGCCAAGCGACATTGTTTAGTTGACGGGACCCGGAGAAGATCCACTCTGTGGGACCTAACTGGTCGCTGGGATTCGTGCGGCAGAAGGCGGTCCCGGATATAATTTGGTCCGGTGCCATGAAGGGCTTTATAGGTCATAACCAACACTTTGAATTGACCGGAAACTGATCGGCAACCAATGCAGACTGCGGAGTGTTGGTGTAACATGGGCATATTTGGAAAAGCCCATGATTGCTCTCGCAGCTGCATTCTGCACGATCTGAAGTTTCCGAACACTTTTCAAAGGTAGCCCCATGTAGAGAGCGTTACAGTAGTCGAGCCTCGAGGTGATGAGGGCATGAGTGGCTGTGAGCAGTGACTCCCGGTCCAAATAGGGTCGCAACTGGTGCACCAGGCGAACGCCCCCCTTGCCACAGCTGAAAGATGTTTCTCTAATGTGAGCGGTGGATCGAGGAGGACGCCCAACTGGACACAGTATTCCAAGTGTGGAGTATAAACACACCCGTATAGAGTGGTAGTATCAGTTCTTGTGATCTTGATGCTAGCAGCCCTCTTTTGATGCAGTCTGGGACGGTATTGGCTTTTTTTGTCAGCTAAAGCACACGGCTGGTTCACATTTAAATGGTTCTCCCATAGATACTAGTACCATGACTGGCTGGGGGATTTTTGAACATCTTACAGTTGACAAACACTGCTATAAAGCAATCCCAAAATTGTTTCCCAGCAAAAAGATTAAAAAAAAACACTTAATTTCTCTAGTGTCTAATTTATGAAGATCTCATTGTCTTAAATACATTAACGCTATCAGTTTCTTTCCCACTTGCTCTATTTTGGAAAATTATTCTCTTTTCTTTCAACCAATCCTTTCTAATTTCCTTTCAGTGGGATTTAGTCAATTTAACAATGCTTTTATTCCTCCAACACTGAAGGTGCCTTTATTACAACAACATTACTCTGCTGCTTCCCTGGGGAAGCTGAAAAATGGCATGATCTTAGAAATTACAGCACATGTAATCATATTTGGATATTTCTGATAGGGCTTTTAAAACATATGCACTTCCTTCTCGATTACCAAAAAAAAAAGGAAAAATTCTTGGCAATAAACTCGGCTTCTAGCTATTTTGTCTGCAGTCAAAAACACAATGTGTAAGTAAATTATTGGTGAAGATTACAGATAATAGCAAATCAGTTTAGCCATTTTTCTTAAGATAATTTTCTTTAAAAAAAAACCCCATCCTAATCTGTAGCAGTATCATTTAATGTTGGCTAGAGTGCACAGAATAAGCTATGCATGCTCAATTAATTGCTAGCTAGACTTCAGGGGGGAAATGCATTTATATTCATATCTAGCTGTGATGTGATAAGGCCAGGGAAATGGAAGGGCATAATAGATCACTTTAATGATGGTGGAGATCGTTCTCTTTTCGGGATACATTCACACAATTGGGGGGGGGGGGAGAAAGGATTTCATTGGAAGAAGAATAATTTGGAGGAGTCTGTGCATGCATGTATGAATGCATGCGTATGAGAAATAGCTCACATCAGAATCAGTGATGGCCTTCTACCGGAATGGTAAGGTGCTACGTTCCGGTAGTGATTTTTGGGATGCACAAGCAGCGCCCCGACGCGCGCCCGCATGAGATTTGGCTTCTGTGCATGCGCAGCAAACGAAAGCTTGCGTGAAGACGCTCGTGCGAGTGAGGTGTTGGTGATTTTTGTGGGGTTTTTAAAAAGAAAATCACCGAAATCTTGCTTGTGCCTGTGTCCTCATGCGAGATTTCGCTTGCTGCGCATGCACAGAAGATAAATCTCGCGCCGGCATGCACACGTACGTGACAGCCTCAGAGGGTGCATTGGTAGCGCTGAATCAGCAGTCCTGATTCTTGTCAGAATGGCTTAATCATATATATGTGATCCCCTTATATAAAGCGCTGGTGAGACCACATTTGGAATACTGTGTTCAGTTATGGAGACCTCACCTACAAAAAGATATTGATAAAATTGATCAGGTCCAAAGATGGGCTACAAGAATGGTGGAAGGTCTTAAGCATAAAACATATCAGGAAAGACTTCATGAACTCAATCTGTATAGTCTGGAGGACAGAAGGAAAAGGGGGGACATGATTGAAACATTTAAATATGTGAAAGGGTTAAATAAGGTCCAGGAGGGAAGTGTTTTTAATAGGAAAGTGAACCCAAGAACAAGGGGACAAAATCTGAAGTTAGTTGGGGGAAAGATCAAAAGCAACATGAGAAAATATTATTTTACTGAAAGAGTCATAGATCCTTGGAACAAACTTCCAGCAGACGTGGTTGGTAAATCCACAGTAACTGAATTTAAACATGCCTGGGATAAACATAGATCCATTGTAAGATAAATACAGGAAATAGTATAAGGGCAAACTAGATGGAGCATGAGGTATTTTTCTGCCGTCAGTCTTCTATGTTTCTATATACAGTACTAATTATATTATATTATATATTATATATATAATTATATATTATATCTTGAACACCAGGTTCTTATCTAGAAAAGTTGGACCGACCTCTGCGGGCCGGTCACAGACAGCAGGCGGGCCGTATCCGGCCGTTGGGCCGCATCTTGCCCAGGTCATGGATGGGTAATCTTTTTTGGCTCAGGTGCCAAAAGGGCATGTGCGCGTCCAATAGTGCATGCGTGCATGCCCACACCCATCATGCAATGCTCTGCCCCATGCGCCCCCGTGTCCGTGCATGCGCACAGGCCTCACTAAAGCCTCCGGGCTTATGGTGTTCCTTGCAAAGGCTGGGGGGATGGGGAAAAGCAAAGCCTAGTCACGAGCTTCCTTCTTAAGGACCGCTTCATTTAATGACAGAGCTGTTACTCTCAGTTGTGGTCATTAAATAAGGACTGCCTGTACTTGAACTTGAACTTGGATGACTTCGAAGTAGTTTTTCTTGTTCAGTCCAAACAGGTGGTAGTTGTGAGCATAAATACCCATCAGCAGGGGTGGGCTACTGCCCGGATTGGGGGGGGGGGGGAACAACAGTGGGGTAGTGAAAATGGAGCTCCACCCCAGAGCACCCAATTTGCACTGAAAGATGTTGAAAGAAAATGCAGGGGGTCCTTCATAACCCACGCCCACAGTGTGGTAGACAACATTTTGGTAGCCCTTCACTGCTCATCAGTTAGCCTTACATAATCCTTCCAGAGTATTTCATAATATAAACACAAGTGCATCAAATAAATAATATTTTGCTCTCATTTTTGACATCATTAGAGTTTTTGTTGAAACTTCCAAAAGATCAATTGTCACAGCTGGGATATACAGAAGCTGGTATAGTGATATAACTCAGCTGTTCTGAAACCTCACAACCAATGAAATTAATAAAACCCATTACAAAAACTGTATTTTTCCTTTAAACTGGACAATCTGAACCTACTCTTCAGTCTACCTATCATATTTCTTCATCTAAAGGTTACTATCAATTTCAAATGTCTCTAGTAATAGGAAACCTTTAAAAAAACCCAAAGTGAAGCATTAAAAAAGATTTTTTGATGTTTAAATGATACATCTGAATAAAATAGGAATCAATTTCCGGTCACAATTCAAAGTGTTGGTTATGACCTATAAAGCCCTTCATGGCATCGGATCAGAATATCTCCGGGACCGCCTTCTGCCGCACGAATCCCAGCGATCGATTAGGTCCCACAGAGTTGGCCTTCTCCGGGTCCCATCGACTAAGCAATGTCGTTGGGCGGGACCCAGGAGAAGAGCCTTCTCTGTGGCGGCCCCGACCCCCTGGAACCAGCTCCCCCCAGATATCAGTTGCCCCCACTCTCCTTGCATTTCGCAAGCTCCTTAAAACCCAACCCATGTCGTCAGGCATGGGGGAATTGAAATTTCCCTTCCCCCTAGGCTTATAGAATTTATACATGGTATGCTTGTATGTATGAGTAGTTTTTTAAATTGGGTTTTTTAAGATTGTTTTTAATATTAGATTTGTTTACATTGTCTTTTTATATTGTTGTTAGCCACCCCGAGTCTTCGGAGAGGGGCGGCATACAAATCTAATTAATAATAATAATAATAATAATAATAATAATATTTAATAAGAATTAAACATAAAATAACACAATGCTAATAATTAAAAGCCATAATAATTTTAAAAGCAAGAAAACATGAAATCTAAAAATACAGACTTACAGCTTTAACAAGTAATAAAATTAGGGTTGGATTGAAATGGACTCATTTCGAAAGAACTTTATTAACCATTTCTTTCCATTGTTTCTCCTTTCTTTCTATAGCACACTGATTTTTTGATGGATGGCAGTCTATGTGTTTTAGACAGCTTTTCATCAATCATGAAAGTGGGAAGATCATTTTCAAATTTATAATGTGGAATTATATCCTGAATGTACACTGTAATCTCATTCCAGAATAGAATTTTTCATTACAAATAAAGAGAACAAACAAGAAATGTCAATCAATCTATCAACTGTTGGTAAAGCAGTAAAGACACTGATAGAAAACGTTAACTATGTATTACATCAAGGCCTATTATTTCTCTTCACATTTAGACAAGCTATTTTTAAAAATGCACTTTAATAGTTTCTCTGGGAACGCACTGAAGATGCCTCAATAAACTTAGCAAGAGATTTTTAAAATAGGAATTTAATATCTTGTCAATATCAACTGAATGAAGCTCCTTTTAACTGTAATAGTACTAGCACTTAAGACTTATATAGCGCTTCACAGCCCTCTCTAAGCAATTTACTGAGCCAACCTATTGCCCCAACTATCTGGATCCTCATTTTACTGACCTTGGAAGGATGGAAGGCAGAGTCAATACTAATAGCACTTAAGACTTATATACTATTTCACAGTGCTTTACACCAGCGTTTCCCAACCAGTGTGCCGTGGCACACCACTGTGCCGCGAGACATGGTCAGGTGTGCCGCGAAGAAGGAAGCTCAGCTTCTGGTCCCGCAACTTTTTGCTGAGAGTGCGAAGAGCAAAAAGTTGTGAGACCGGAAGCTGAACTTCCTTCTTTGCGTCTTCCAAGTTTTCCAGCAGCTGCAGCGCCCCGCCTGGCTGGAGCTTCCCTGGCGGCGGCAGCAGGTGAGCTTTGGGGCCCGGCGGGAGGGCAGTGGTAGTCAGAGGGCGGCGGCAGCAGTGGCATCGGGCAGTAGCCGTGGGGCGGTGGCAGGGTGGTCAGCTGTGAGGCTCCCTGCCACCGCCCCACGGCTACTGCCCAATGCTGCTGCTGCGGTGTGGTGTACGAGAAAGAGAGAGAGAAAGAAAGAGATAGCAAGAGAGAGAGAGAGAAAGAGAGAGATAGCAAGAGGCAGAGGGAGAGAGGCAGAGGGAGAGAGAAAGAAAGAGAGAGATAGCAAGAGAGAGAAAAAGAGAGAAAGAAAGCAAGAGAGAGAGAAAGAGAGGGGGAAAGGAGGGAGAGAGAAAGACATAGAGGGAGGGAAGGAGGGAGAGAGAAAGAGAGCAAAAAAGAGAGAAAGGAAGAGAGAAAGAGGGATGGAGACAGAGAAAGAAGGGAAGGAAGTAAGAGAGAAAAAGAAGGAGGGACAGAGAAATAGAGCGAAAGGGAGGAAGAGAGATATTTTTTGTCCAATTTTTTTTTAGCGCCCCCCCCCCCTCCCGGCTCAATGTTCCCCAGGATTTTGAAAATATGAATAATGTGCCGCGGCTCAAAAAAGGTTGGGAAACACTGCTTTACACAACCCTTTCTTAACTGGTTTACAGAGTCAGCATATTTGCTCCCGCAATCTGAGTTTTTATTTTACCGAACTTGGAAGGATAGAGAGCTAAGTCAATCTTGAACCAGTCAGGATCGAACTCCAAATATGTTTTCTTTATTGTTTTATTCTGGTATTTAAAAAATGGGTCATTTGTGCAAATTAGAAATGCAGATTCTTTTCCCTATTTTCCTCCCCAAAACCTAAGGTATTAGGTTTTATATATTCCGGTGCGTCTTATACTCTGAAAAATTACGGTAATTATTTCCTGAAAAGGTTATTTATGGACAGTTGTTTATGTATGCCACCCCTCTCCGAAGACTTGGAGTCCAATATAGTAATTGGACAGGGAGCAAATAGTCAATCTTTTGTGTTGGACCGTAAGGATCCATCATATAGACTTTCAAGATATTCACCCTCACTGGATGTTGTGGTTAGTTCTGGCCCTGCTCCTGCCCCGAGGACTGTGGACGTGGGGGAGACATCCACATGCTGCAGGCCTGTTTTGCCCTTGGTGGAATCTGCTGATGAAGGCTCCTCTGACCAAGAAGACACGAGTGACAGGGAGGAGGAGAGTGTGGCAGACAGCTCAGAAGGAGATCAATTATCTAGCTCCTCCTTGGATTCAGAACAAGAGTTAACGATACAGCCACGCATGCGGAGAGCGATGCATAGGCAACAACAACTGAGAGATTATTATCAAAGAAAATGAGGCCAACTGTGGTTGGGTGGGGCTGTGGTCATTAGTGAGGCTGCTATAAATAGCAGCCTGTGGGTTTGGCCATTGTGGAGGATTATCTGATCATTGTGTTTTGTGACTGCTTTACTGACTTTGACCTTTGTGTGCTGATTTTTCCCCGCTTTGAAACTAAACCAGAGCAAAGTGTGTTTCACTTTGTGAAAGAAGGACTGTGAATTGCCTCACAGCTGCAAGCTAAGTATCACAGAACTAATAAGGGAATTGTACAAATTACCAGTTTGTTTGGAGACGAGTGCTCTTTGCTATACCAAAAGAGGGCTTGGTTTAAGTGAATTTTCATTATAAAGAACATTGTTTTGAATTTTCAAACGTGTGTGTCTAAAATTTGTACCTGTGACTTTTTGGGAGGATTCTACCAGAGAGCCCGACAGAACACTGGATTTACAATTCCCAGATTTCCAGCTGTGTGGCTTCTCCTCTTGTAACATGTTAAAACAACCTACTAATGGTTGAAGGCTATTTTAATTTATGGTCTTACCATAAATTACAGGACATGACCAAGAAGTCTTGTGGTTCTTGTCTGGTAGGTGGCAGGTATCATGAACATGAACAAATGTGATGATACCTCCTGCCTACCAGACATCTGGAAACTAGCCCTAGTCAACACACAACCACAACCCCATCAAGTCAATCAACTAACCAAAATGTGACTCCATCAACCAATCAAACTGTGACAAGACAGCCATCCAACCCATTTGCAGCAGTTGAGCCAGCATTCCACACACCCGGTAGCTCCAACCACACATTATTGCCAGCAGCACAAAGCCCATAACACCGGTCTGAAGATGATGAGTCTGATCTCGTCAAAACTTCCCAAAGGCACTCTCGATCTTACATAGAAACATAGAAGAAACATAGAAGACTGACGGCAGAAAAAGACCTCATGGTCCATCTAGTCTGCCCTTATACTATTTTCTGTATTTTATCTTAGGATGGATATATGTTTATCCCAGGCATGTTTAAATTCAGTTACTGTGGATTTATCTACCACGTCTGCTGGAAGTTTGTTCCAAGGATCTACTACTCTTTCAGTAAAATAATATTTTCTCATGTTGCTTTTGAGCTTTGCCCCAACTAACTTCAGATTGTGTCCCCTTGTTCTTGTGTTCACTTTCCTATTAAAAACACTTCCCTCCTGAACCTTATTTAACCCTTTAACTTACATGGGAAAAGACCCTAACACAGCAAAACTTACATACCTATACCCGTGAAAATCTACGAAAACAAATATGTGAGTTTGTGTGTGTGTATATATGTAACATATTGTGCTGATAATGAAAAGGAAGGGAGGCTACTATAGATCTATTTCGGGCTTATTTGCCTTCATCAGGTAGCCACACCCTTACTGGGATTTGAACCTGGGGCCTCTGCCTTATAAGGCAGACGACCTTAGCCATTAGACTACAGGCTCATCTCCTGAATCAGCTTGTACCAGGGAAGGGTTATGTGTGATTTTTTTTGTTGAGTAATCATGGTATATTGAAGGAGCATCACAGCTTCCTTTTTGCCTCTCGGACCCACCAGGGAAACCATGTCCCAAGGCAGACAAGCTTTTTATAGCCGACAACAATAATCTATAAGTGTAACATATTTTTGCTGATAATGAAAAGGAACGGAAACTACTATAGATCTATTTTGGGCTTATTTGCCTTCATCAGGTAGCCACATATGTATATATATTAACTGCCTTGGATATGGCCCCTAGACAGGTCGAGAGACAAAAAGGAAGTATTATTGATTTGATTTTATTGGATTTGTATGCCGCCCCTCTCCGTAGACTCGGGGCGGCTAACAACAGTAGTAAACAGCATATGACAATCCAATATAAACAGTTAAAAACCCCTATTGTAAAACCAACATACATACAGACATACCATGCATAAAATTGTAAAGGCCTAGGGGGGAAAGAGTATCTCAATTCACCCATGCCTGGCGGCAGAGGTGGGTTTTAAGAAGCTTACGAAAGGCAAGGAGGGTGGGAGCAATTCTAATCTCTGGGGGGAGTTGGTTCCAGAGGGTCAGGGCCGCCACAGAGAAGGCTCTTCCCCGGGTCCCGCCAAGCGACATTGTTTAGTTGATGGGACCCGGAGAAGACCCACTCTGTGGGACCTAACTGGTCGCTGGGATTCGTGCAGCAAAAGGCGGTCGGTCCCTGAGATAATCTGGTCCGGTGCCATGAAGGGCTTTATAGGTCATAACCAACACTTTGAATAGTGACCGGAAACTGATCGGCAACCAGTGCAGACTGCGGAGTGTTGGTGTAACATGGGCATATTTGGGAAAGCCCATGATTGCTCTCGCAGCTGCATTCTGCACGACCTGAAGTTTCCGAACACTTTTCAAAGGTTATGCTCCCATATTTGGGTATACTAGCATGATCCGACAGAAAAAAACATATAACTCTTCCCTGGTACAAGCTGAGAGGAGAAGAACCTGTGGTCTAGAAGTTAAAGCTATTGCCTTACAGGCAGATTTCTCAGGTTCAAATCCCAGTAAGTATTTGGCTAGCTGATGAGAGCAATAAATCTATACCAGTCTCCCTTCCTTTCCATTATCAGCAAAAATATGTTACACACACATGTGTGCCTCTGTATTGTGTGGTTATTGATTCTGTACTTCTGGATTCTGAGTTCTGGTTCTGGCTTCTGCTGTATGGCATTGTATATAAAGAGTATTGCATTGGCAGTTCTGTGTTAGCAAAAACTTCAGAAGAGAAGGATTTAGGGGTAGTGATTTCTGACAGTCTCAAAATGGGTGAGCAGTGTGGTCGGGCAGTAGGAAAAGCAAGTAGGATGCTTGGCTGCATAGCTAGAGGTATAACAAGCAGGAAGAGGGAGATTGTGATCCCCTTATATAGAGCGCTGGTGAGACCCCATTTGGAATACTGTGTTCAGTTCTGGAGACCTCACCTACAAAAAGAGATTGACAAAATTGAACGGGTCCAAAGACGGGCTATATTATTTTACTGAAAGAGTAGTAGATCCTTGGAACAAACTTCCAGCAGACGTGGTAGATAAATCCACAGCAACTGAATTTAAACATGCCTGGGATAAACATAGATCCATTGTAAGATAAAATACAGGAAATAGTATAAGGGCAGACTAGATGGACCATGAGGTCTTTTTCTGCCGTCAGTCTTCTATGTTTCTATGTTTCTTATATAAACGAATCCTGCTGAGTTATTTACTCATGTGCTGATTGGATTGCCGCAAACTCTAACATAATCTCTCCCTAATGGATAACCCTCCAATAACGACTGTCTCTACATCGAAATGGATTCCAATTTCCAGGGGAAGATGAAGAAAAATTGAGTAAAAAGAAATAAAACACGCGGCCTCCTCTCGAGGTTTAGGGAAATTATATTTGCAAATTATTTTGTGAAGTGCACCGCTGCACCGCGATCCGCAAGAAAGCATCCGAAAGGGTTCCCCTGCTATGATTATAATGGAGGATTTTCTATCATTATCCCTTGTCGACAGTTATTAAGTGGTTGCGCTACGCCCATTCATTACACACCATTGTAAAATAGTTATGTTCATTGTGAAATAACTGTTTTACTGAAGGCAGAAGAATATCAAAACAAAGGTAACTTTCAAAATGCACCGATTGCCACTAACCTCCCAATTTCTGCCCTTAGAAACATAGAAACATAGAAGACTGATGGCAGAAAAAGACCTCATGGTCCATCTAGTCTGCCCTTATACTATTTCCTGTATTTTATCTTAGGATGGATATACAGTGATCCCTCGATTTTCGCGGCTTCAAACTTCGCGAAACGCTATACCACAGTTTTTCCAAAAATATTAATTAAAAAATACTCCACGGTTTTTTTTCTATACCACGGTTTTTCCCACCTGATGATGTCATACGTCATCACCAAGAATCACTTCTCTGTCTCTTTCTCTTTCTTTCATGTCATTCTCTGCTTCAATCATTTTCTCATTTCTCTTTTTTTCTCCCCTTTTTTCTATCATTTCTCTCTCTCTTCCTTCCACTCTTCTCTCTCTCTCTTTCTTCCTCTCTCTCACTCTCTTCCTTCCTTTCTCAGCTTTCTTTCTTTCTCTCTCTCTTTTTCTATCTTGCTTTCTTCCTCTCTCACACTCTCTTCCTCCCTCTCTCATCTCTTTCTTTCTTTCCTTCTCTCTTTCTCTATCTCTCCCCCTCTTGCTCTCTCTCTTTTTCTCACTTTCTCTCTCTTGTTTTCTTTCTCTCACTCTTTCTCTCTCTCTTGCTATCTCTTGCTCTCCTCCCTCTTTCTCTCTCACGCGCCGGCCCGTGCACCCACCAGCCTCCGGAGAATGCCTGTCCCGCCTCTCTTGCAGCAGAGGAGAATGAGAGGTGGAGCGGGCGGGCGAGCGGCGGCCGGGCGAACGGCGGCCGAGCGGCGAGCGAGCGGCCGGGCGAACGGTGAGCGAGCGGCCGGGCGAACGGCGGGCGGGCAGGTGCCTACGGGGAACGGTGGCCGCCAGTGCTGCTGCAGGAGGACCCGTGTCCGAAAAAAGCCGGTGAGAGGAGTAGTTTTGGCTGTCCATAGCCAAAAATTGTGTTTTTACTTCCGCACCGCTACTTCGCGGAAAATTGACTTTCGCGGGAGGGTCTTGGAACGTAACCCCCGCGAAAATCAAGGGAACACTGTATGTTTATCCCAGGCATGTTTAAATTCAGGTTACTGTGGATTTACCAACCACGTCTGCTGGAAGTTTGTTCCAAGGATCTACTACTCTTTCAGTGAAATAATATTTTCTCACGTTGCTTCTGATCTTTCCCCCAACTAACTTCAGATTGTGTCCCCCTTGTTCTTGTGCTCACTTTCCTATTAAAAACACTTCCCTCCTGAACCTTATTTAACCCTTTAACATATTTAACTGTTTCGATCATGTCCCCCCTTTTCCTTCTGTCCTCCAGACTATACAGATTGAGTTCATGAAGTCTTTCCTGATACGTTTTATGCTTAAGACCTTCCACCATTCTTGTAGCCCGTCTTTGGACCCGTTCAATTTTGTCAATATCTTTTTGTAGGTGAGGTCTCCAGAACTGGACACAGTACTCCAAATGGGGTCTCACCAGCGCTCTATATAAGGGGATCACAATCTCCTCTTCCTGCTTGTTATACCTCTAGCTATGCAGCCAAGCATCCTACTTGCTTTTCCTACTGCCCGACCACACTGCTCACCCCATTTTGACACTGTCAGAAATCACTACCCCTAAATCCTTCTCTTCTGAAGTTAGGGGGGGGGGGGAATTCAAGTATGTTACAAATGTCTTCATATTTCTGTCTGGTATCCCTTACATTTGGATAAGGGGGGAAGGCCGAACAGTCCCATATCATATTTCCAATTAATGTTGAAGGAGTCTTTCCAATTACATGATTTAGCTTCACAACCGTTTTACAAATTGGCTTAGGTACAAAGATAACGTAAATCCTGCCAGTAGGTTTTATTTATACACTCTCAAAAGGCCAAAATGAAGTCTTTTCAGAAGATGGTGGGCTCAGCAGAATAGAAATCAGAGGCCCCCGTTCCCCATTATTTCAAATACTTCACCATTTCCAAGAAAAATAAGTTGTAAATGTCTGAGGCAAACCTCCTAAATTTCTGTCTCCAGGAAAAACACCCTCGCTAATTAAACTAGTGTGGGGTTCCCGAGCCAAGAAGAAGGCTGATGCACCTTCTTTATCGCTTGTATTTGCAGCAAATTTAAATGCCTTGATAAATTATTATTATTATTATTATTATTATTATTATTATTATTATTATTATTATTATTATTATTAATTAGATTTGTATGCCGTCCCTTTCCGTAGACTCGGGGCGGCTCACAACACAATAAAAACAGTTTTATAACAAATCTAATAATTTACAATTTAAAATATTTTTAAAAAACCCCATTTTTTAACAGACATACACACAAGCATACCATACATAAATTGTATAGGCCCGGGGGGAGATATCTCAGTTTCCCCCATGCCTGACGACAAAGGTGGGTTTTAAGGAGTTTGCGAAAGGCGAGGAGGGTAGGGGCAGTTCTAATCTCTGGGGGGAGCTGGTTCCAGAGGGTCGGTGGCCGCCACAGAGAAGGCTCTTCCCTTGGGCCCGCCAACCGACATTGTTTAGTTGACGGGACCCGAGAAGGCCCCACTCTGTGGGACCTAATCGATCGCTGGGATTCGTGCGGCAGAAGGCGGTCTCGGGAGATATTCTGGTCCGATGCCATGAAGGGCTTTAATTATGTAAATTATTAAGAGTGGTAGTAAGGCAGAGCAAGCATTAGGGGCCACAGAAGGGCCGCACTTATCTTTCGCTACTGGATCGGTCCTAAAGGCCGATGCGCGAGAATTTGCTTCTGTGCATGTGCAGAAATCGGCAAAATTTGCCAAAATCTCACACAAGGAAGCTTGATTTTGGATTTTGGCTAATTTCACTGGTTCTTTGCTTCTGCACATTGGCGGAAGCAAAAATAAAAAGCCAAAATCTCCAATTTTCAAATTCTTGTGCAGGGGCGTGGCGGGGATATGCAGATGTGCACGCATCACCATTTCCGCTAATGGATCGGTGATTCCAGGCATACTGACTGTTCTGGTTTCTGGTAGAAGTTTAGTAATTACAAATAACTCTCATTAAAATGCATCATTTCATGAATAAAGCCCTTCCATTTATTTCTCTGCTCTCTTATACTTCAACACATTCCAGACATCAATCGGTCCGTTATCTCTCTTCTAGCCGCATTCCTCACATTCCTTTTCTTGCTTCACTTAGACAAGATTTATTTCCTAACTACATAGATATAAAAAACAGCAACACTGACTAAATACAATACAAAATACTTTGGCTTAGTTTAGCGTGGCGGAAAAAACCCACCATATTTCTTTTCGGCAACGTTGAAACTCCACCCTTCTTTTCCACTAGCCCCCTGACGTGCCAAATACAGTGTTCCCTTGCTTTTCACGGGGGATGCATTCTGAGACTGCCCGCGAAAGTCGAATTTCCGCGAAGTAGAGATGCGGAAGTAAATACACTATTTTTGGCTATGAACAGTATCACAGGCCTTCCCTTAACACTTTAAACCCCTAAATTGCAATTTTCCATTCCCTTAGCAACCATTCAGATTATTACTCATCATGTTTATTTATTAAAGTTTATTTAAAAAATATTTATTAAAGGCAGATGAAAGTTTGGCGATGACATATGACGTCATCGGGTGGGAAAAACTGTGGTATAGGGGAAAAACCCGCAAAGTATTTTTTAATTAATATATTTGAAAAACCGTGGTATAGACTTTCCGCGAAGTTCGAACCCGCGAAAATCGAGGGAACACTGTACCTCAACTACAATATTTAACTCATTCCTCTCCTTAATATCTTCTTCCAGACCTTTGCTCTCTACGTTTCTCAATCCTTCTGAATTTAGGGTTAACCCAGCGAGCGTCTGATTCTCCCTCGCTAGATCCTGAACTCATAGCCCCATCCTGTGGCTGGCCTCCCACCTGTTCTACTACCTGTAACCCCGGGCCCCCCACTACTTCATAAACCCTATCTGAATCTGAGTCCTCAATATCTTCATCACCCTCCAACTGATCAGCAGTATGTACAACACTGACAGCATGATTAGGGCCATGATGGTGAACCTATGGTACCCGTGCCGGAAGTGGCACGCAGAGCCATCTCTCCGTGCACATGAGCCATCGCCGGTTGCTCTTCCAGGTTCTTTCGTGCCAGCCAGCTGGTCTTCATGCTTAAAAAAAGCACAACAAAGAATGTTCTTTCTGCGCCAGCTCAGGAAGCTCAAACTGCCCAAGGAGCTGCTGATACAGTTCTACAGAGGAATCATTGAGTCTGTCATCTGCACCTCTATCACTGTCTGGTTTGGTGCTGCAACCCAACAGGACCGACACAGATTTCAGAGGAGAATCAGAACTGCAGAAAAACAGTTGCTGCCAATCTGCCTTCCATTGAGGACCTGTAGACTGCACGAGTCAAAAAGAGGGTGGGGAAAATATTTACTGACCCCTCACATCCTGGACACAAATTGTTTCAACTCCTACCCTCAAAACGTCGCTACAGAGCACTGCACACCAAGACAACTAGACACAAGGACAGGTTTTTTCCCGAACGCCATCACTCTACTAAACAAATAATTCCCTCAACACTGTCAGACTTTCTACTAAATCTGCACTTCTATTCTACTAGTTTTTCTCATCATTCCTTTCACCCATTTCCTCCCATGTTGACTGTATGACTGTAACTTGTTGCTTATATCCTAAGATTTTTATTAATATTGCTTCTTCATTGCTTATTTGACCCCTATGACAATCATTAAGTGTTGTACCATATGATTCTTGACAAATGTATATTTTATTTTATGTACACTGAGAGCATATGCACCAAGACAAATTCCTTGTGTGTCCAATCACACTTGGCCAATAAAAATTCTATTCTATTCTATTCTATATTACGGCAGCAGCCCCGGTGCACATGCCAGGAAAATGGTCTTCCTGTTTCCAGCCATGCATGCGCACCAGAATACTAGCCTTCGCACATGCATGCGTGCCAGAAACCAGAAGACTGGGTGGCCGGTGCACATAGACACGCAGAAAACCAGGGGGGGAGCCGCCCGGTTCGTATATGTGCACGAGGCAGCTTCTCTTCTGGTTTTCATTCATGTGCTTCCCTTTTGGCACTTGGTGCCGAAAAAGTTCACCAACACTGTTTTGGGGTATTCTATTTTTGTTCTCACACTATTTTCCTTGAGTTTTGATGTTGTTGGGGTTTTTTTAAAGAGAGAATTCAAATGTCTTCATCGACTTATGGTGCACGTTTTGTGCCTTCTCACTTTTTGAGTACCGAAATCATTTTGGAAATTGGCCAATACCGAAAGTGGGGCCCTTCCTTCCTTCTTCTCTCCCAGCATTGCTGATGGACTCCGGACGGTTTATAATCCTGCTGTACGTAAACAGGATTAAAACAAGCAAGGAAGAATGTAAATATTTAAAAGAATGACTACTGCTCTTCCACGAGGGCCACGCAGGCATGGCATAGCCACAATTATAATAATTATTGTAAGTGCTATAATAATTACTATAATATAGAACAATGAATGTGGATTACCTAGCAGGTAACACTTACTTCTGAAGAGATCTTGGACTTGGGCACAATCTTTATTAGAAATGCTTTATTAACGGAGGTTATTCGAAAACTGGGGGGGGGAATGAGAGATGACACAAAATCTATCAAAAGTAAGAAAACAGAGTGAGTGTTTCACAGCCTCACTTTCAGAGTGGGCCTTCTCCGGGTCCCGTCGACTAAACAATGTCATTTGGTGGGACCCAGGAGAAGAGCCTTCTCTGTGGCGGCCCCGACCCTCTGGAACCAGCTCCCCCCAGATATCAGAGTTGCCCCCACCCTCCTTGCCTTTCGCAAGCTCCTTAAAACCCACCTCTGTTGTCAGGCATGGGGGAATTGAAAGTATTTTTCTCCCTTCCCCCTAGGCTTATAGAATTTATACATGGTATGCTTGTTGGTATGATTGGTCTCTTAAATTGGGGTTTTTTAGATTACTTTTTAATATTAGATTTGTTACATTGTTTTTTATTGTTGTTAGCCGCCCCGAGTCTTCGGAGAGGGGCGGCATACAAATCTAAATAAACTAAACTAAACTAAACTTGGGCGCCTGCCTGGGGGCTTATTTGGCCTTTATTTTTTTTGTAGAAGAAAGAGGTGATGATTTGGCTGTCCCAATTAAATTCTCTCAAGCCTCTCTTCTTAAATGTCTTCTCTATTCTCCTGGGAGGAAACAGGGCCAGAAAAGGCAGAGAGAAGCCTCCATGGGGCCTCTCTAGGAATCTCCTGGGAGGAAACAGGGCCTCCACCCTCCCTGTGGTTTCCCCAATCGCACGCGTTGTTTGCTTTTACATTGATTCCTATGGGAAAAATTGCTTCTTCTTACAAACATTTCTATTTAAGAACTTGGTCAAGGAATGAATTACGTTTGTAAGTAGAGGTACCACTGTATATTTAGAATAAATGTAGTGTTTTACCATAGGTTGTAGCTTAATTTAACCAGGTAGGCCTATCATTTGCCCTAGATCTCTGACCTGAGCTTGCAGCTATTAATTAATTGTTTATTTGTTTATTTATTTATTTATTTAGAGTTGTATGCCGCCCCTCTCCGCAGACTCGGGGCGGCTCACAGCAAGATGCAACAATTCATGACAAATCCAAATATAATTCAAAAATATTTAAAAAGAACCCTATTTACTAACAAACACACACACAAACATACCATGCATAAATTGTACATGCCCGGGGGAGATATTTCAGTTCCCCCATGCCTGACGGCAAAGATGGGTTTTAAGGAGTTTACGGAAGGCAGGGAGAGTAGGGGCAGTTCTAATCTCTGGGGGGAGTTGGTTCCAGAGAGTCGGGGCTGCCACAGAGAAGGCTCTTCCCCTGGGGCCCACCAACCGACATTGTTTAGTTGACGGGACCCGGAGAAGGCCCACTCTGTGGGACCTAATCGGTCGCTGGGATTCGTGCGGCAGAAGGCGGTCTCGGAGATATTCTGGTCTGATGCCCTGAAGGGCTTTATAGGTCATAACCAACACTTTGAATTGTGACCGGAAACTGATCGGCAGCCAATGCAGACTGCGGAGTGTTGGTGTAACATGGGCATATTTGGAAAAGCCCATGATAGCTCTCGCAGCTGCATTCTGCACGATCTGAAGTTTCCGAACACTTTTCAAAGGTAGCCCCATGTAGAGAGCGTTATAGTAGTCGAGAGCGTTACAGTAGTCGAACCTCGAGGTGATGAGGGCATGAGTGACTGTGAGCAATGAGTCCCGGTCCAGATAGGTGCACCAGGCGAACCTGGGCAAACGTCCCCCTCGCCACAGCTGAAAGATGGTTCTCTAATGTGAGCTGTGGATCGAGGAGGACGCCCAAGTTGCGGACCCTCTCCGAGGGGGTCAATAATTCCCCCCCCCCCCAGGGTAATGGACGGACAGATGGGACTGTCCTTGGGAGGCAAAACCCACAGCCACTCCGTCTTATCCGGGTTGAGTTTGAGTCTGTTGACACCCATCCAATAAGACCAAAACAACCAAAAAAAGGATCAAACCACATAAATAACAACAAAACATCTTTTAACTCCTATGAAACAGTAGCATATTGAAATAACTCTGTGTCATTTTTAAAAATGTACTGTAATATGATTTTAAAAACTGTGATTCACGTGTAATTTAGGCAATTAGGCAAATAGAGAGATAGTGAGAGAGATGACTTCTATAAAATGCAATTTGAATGAAGCATCAAAAATCTTGTCTATAGATTTTTTTAAAAAAAACTCACAAGTTCCTAGGCCAATGATTTAAATTCCTACAGAAGAATTTATAGCGCCGCTGTCAAGGTAACACCGATAAATAGAAAGATTAATTGAATCAGATGAATCATGGAAAGTGCTATTTTATAAACAGCATGATTAATACCAGTAATTTAGAGAGTTTCCAGTAATAGGATTTTTATCAATGAGAGCTCCGAGCCAGAACTATATTTTATTTTATTAAAGCTTCGTTTTGCAGCTTGCTGAGGACAAGGAGGAAAGAAGGAGTGTGAGGGTGGAAGATTTGTTCAACAATGGAGCTGCCCAGATTATTTCAAAACCCTTCCTGTTGAGCCCCTGAACATTATCCTGGTGCTACAGTGAGCAACTGATCGGGGTTGAAAGATGATTTGGGGTGAAGTGATGCATGAAAACTGAAAACTCCCTTTTAACAGAAATAATTTATGATCAAGTCTGAAGACTGGAACAGAAGAACATACAGTGGTACCTCTACCTAAGAACCAATTAAGTTCATAAATAGAGGTAAACATAGAAACATAGAAGACTGATGGCAGAAAAAGACCTCATGGTCCATCTAGTCTGCCCTTATACTATTTCCTGTATTTTATCTTACAATGGATCTATGTTTATCCCAGGCATGTTTAAATTCAGTTCCTGTGGATTTACCAACCACGTCTGCTGGAAGTTTGTTCCAAGGATCTACTACTCTTTCAGTGAAATAATATTTTCTCACGTTGCTTTTGATCTTTCCCCCAACTAACTTCAGATTGTGTCCCCTTGTTCTTGGGTTCACTTTCCTATTAAAAACACTTCCCTCCTGAACCTTATTTAACCCTTTAACATATTTAAATGTTTCGATCATGTCCCCCCTTTTCCTTCTGTCCTCCAGACCAGTGTTTTTCAACCAGTGTGCTGTGGCACACTAGTGTGCCGCGAGACATGGTCAGGTGTGCCGCGAAGCTCAGCAAGAGAGAGAAAGAGAGAGAAAGAAAGCAAGACAGAGAGAGAAAGAAAGAAAGAGGGAGAGAAAGAGAGAGAGAAAGAAAGCAAGAGAGAGAGAGAGAGAGAAAGAAAGCAAGACAGAGAGAGAAAGAAAGAAAGAGGGAGAGAGAGAGAGAGAGAAAGCAAGAGAGAGAAAGAGAGAGAAAGAAAGCAAGACATAGAGAGAAAGAAAGAAAGAGGGATAGAAAGAGAGAGAGAAAGAAAGCAAGAGAGAAAAAGAGAGAGAAAGAAAGAAAGAAAGAGAGAGAGAGAGAAAGAGAGGCAGGGAAGGAGGGAGATAGAAAGAGAGCAAAAAAGAGGGGAAGGAAGGGAGAAAGAAAGAGGGATGGACAGAGAGGGGAAGGAAGGAAGAGAGAGAAAGAGGGAGAGAAATAGAGTGAAAGGGAGGAAGAGAGAAAGATATTTTTTTTTGTCCAAACATTTTTTTAGTCCTCCCACTCCCCCCCCCCCACTCAATGTGCCCCATGATTTTGTATATGTAAAAAATGTGCCGCAGCTCAAAAAAGGTTGAAAATCACTGCTCCAGACTATACAGATTGAGTTCATGAAGTCTTTCCTGATACGTCTTATGCTTAAGACCTTCCACCATTCTTGTAGCCCGTCTTTGGACCCGTTCAATTTTGTCAATATCTTTTTGTAGGTGAGGTCTCCAGAACTGAACACAGTATTCCAAATGTGGTCTCACCAGCGCTCTATATAAGGGGATCACAATCTCCCTCTTCCTGCTTGTTATACCTCTAGCTACGCAGCCAAGCATTCTCCTTGCTTTTCCTACCGCCTGACCGCACTGCTCACCCATTTTGAGACTGTCAGAAATCACTCCCCCTAAATCCTTCTCTTCTGAAGTTTTTGCTAACACAGAACTGCCAATACAATACTCAGATTGAGGATTCCTTTTCCCCAAGTGCATTATTTTACATTTGGAAAGGTACTACTGTACTTTTTGTGTTGTTCTGTTCTCGCACCATTTCTCCTGATTTTAGTTTTTAGAGAATTAAGATTCCTCAACTGAATTCTTATGGTGCCCATTTGGCGATATCCAGTGATAGGCTCCTACGGGTACGGTTAGGAACGCAGTTCCGGTAGCAAAATTTGGAGCTCAATCCCAGAGCACCCAATTTGCACGGAAAGATGTTGAAACAAAATGCATAAGCCACGGCCACAGTGTGGTAGTAAAAATTTTGGCAGCCCATCACTGGTGATATCTAACTTTTGGAATACTGAAAATACTTGTCCCGATTTTTCAACTTGATTTAGATATACACTGAAAAATCAAGAAGAATCAGAATTTTATGAGGCTTGGCAAAAGGTATATATCTGGTGGGATACAAAGAAACAGAGGTAACCTTATTTTTACACTATTTTAAATATATTTGTACCTAGTAGTTACATTGTATTAGACAGTGATTATTTACAATCTAAAGATAAACTCCTTCTTTCCTCTTCTACCGTTTCTCTTTTTATTTCTTCATAGTTCATTTCAAGTTATAATTTTAAAATTTCTATATAGTTTTAAATGTTTTAGATGTGTTTTTACTTATTATCTTACAATTGACATATCTTAAGTATTTTATAAACAATGATAAAGTTAGTTTATTTTTTTTTAACTTTTTTACTTATTATAAATATAAAGATGACTTCTACTTTGAGAGGAGCGATTGTTGCTCCACTAAATGTTACACGTAATGTATGTTTTGTCTCTCTTTGCAATTTAATAAAAAATATTTTTTTAAAAAAGAAAGAAAATACTTGTCGCGAAGGTCCGGTTTCCAAAAATCAACTGGACTTTGTCAGATTTTTCTTTGAAAAATTATATTATATTGTATTGTATTGTATTGTACAAACTCAAACTCAACCCAGACAAGACGGAGTGGCTGTGGGTCTTGCCTCCCAAGTACAATTCCATTTGTCTGTCCATTACCCTGGGGGGGGGGGGAACTATTGACCCCCTCAGAGAGGGTCCGCAACTTGGGCGTCCTCCTCGATCCACAGCTGACATTGGAACATCATCTTTCGGCTGTGGTGAGGGGGGCATTTGCCCAGGTTCGCCTGGTGCACCAGTTGCGGCCCTATTTGGACCAGGAGTCATTGCTCACAGTCATTCATGCCCTCATCACCTCGAGGTTCGATTACTGCAATGCTCTCTACATGGGGCTACCTTTGAAAAGTGTTCGGAAACTTCAGATCGTGCAGAATGCAGCTGCGAGAGCAATCATGGGGCTTCCTAGATTCGCCCATGTTTCTGCAACACTCCACGGCCTGCACTGGCTGCCGATCGGTTTCCGGTCACAATTCAAAGTGTTGGTAATGACCTTTAAAGCCCTACATGGCATTGGGCCAGAATACATCCGGAACCGCCTTCTGCTGCACGAATCCCAGCGGCCGATAAGGTCCCACAGAGTTGGCCTTCTCCGGGTCCCGTCGACCAAACAATGTCGTTTGGCAGGCTCCAGGGGAAGAGCCTTCTCTGTGGTGGCCCCGGCCCTCTGGAACCAACTCCCCCCAGAGATTAGAACGGCCCCCACCCTCCTTGTCTTCGGAGAGGGGCGGCATACAAATCTAAATAATAAATAAATAAATAAATAATAAATAAATAAAATTACTTAAGACCCACCTTTGTCGCCAGGCATGGGGGAGTTATGTTATCCTTTCCCCCTAGGCTACTACAAGTTATGCGTGGTATGTTTGTGTGTATGTTTGGTTTTTGATAATAAGGGTTTTTTAGTTGTTTTTATTAATTGGATTGTTCATGTTGTTTTACCACTGTTGTTAGCCGCCCCGAGTCTGCGGAGAGGAGCAGCATACAAATCCAATAAATAATAATAATAATAATAATAATAATAATAATAATAAATAAATAATAATAAATAATTGTATTGTATTGTATTATATTAAATTATATTATATTACGGTATATTATGCAGTGTATATTTTAGGAGGTGTATGCCATGAAATTTCACATTAATGTATGCCAATTAGTGTACATTCAAACCAGGGGTGGCTTCCATTTACCTTTCCTACCAGTTTGCGTCGCGAAGGAAGTGCGCGTTGTTTTGCTCGTGCATGCCCTCCCATCGTGTGGTGCAAAAGACCCAGAAATGACCATCTGTGCATGCTAGATGACTTTGCGCATGTACAGAGAGTTATTTTGCAAGCCACAGCAACCGGAGGACCGGTTTGGGAGCATGGACCGTTGGTCATCGCTGCCGGTTCGGCGAGTGGCAGTAAATTTCCGCTAACGGTTCTAAAGAACTGGTCCGAAATGGCAGCCACCCGCCAGTGATTCAAATTGACAATAAAGTTATTATTCTATTCTATTCCATTCCATCCAGCGAAGGGCTCCACTTCTTTTTTCCTACCGGTACGGGATCCTGCATCCGGGGCGGGCGCACCCCCCCCAACACATGTGCATGTGCCCCCATGCAACATTTCACTTCTGCACATGTGCCCAAATATCTCGCGCGGGTTAGTTTTTGGCAATTTTTGCCCTCTTTTTTTGCTTCTACGCATGTGTCCTCATGTGAGATTTTGCTTTGGACGCATGCGCAGAAGCGAAATCTCACACGGAGGTGCACACGCACATGTCGGGCGTACGTGGGGCTGGGCAGGCCTCCAGATTTTATTTATTTATTTATTATTTGATAGGATCCTATCAAAAAGCGCTAACAGATCTCCGATTCCATCCGTAATGGGTGGGGCCCCTGACTGATCCCATCCCAGCTCATTATGGCTGCATTTAGCAATCGAAAGAGCTGTGATAAGAGTAGAGAAACTTAAAATTATGCAATGAACATTTACTTATTTAAGGTGAGCAGTTCTGAGATGAATTAAGCTGAACCTGTGACCAGGTACTTATCATCGGGAGATAATTGACCTTATTTAAGTGTTAAATGTCCTGGGGCGAAGCTGAGTGTGCTTAAATCCTAGCAGGTTAATTATCCAGTGATTACAATAAACTTGAAAGGTATTACAGCTAAGAATCATTTGCACAATGGCGCTATTAGAAAACTAAATTCAGCGATAATTAAAAGAAATGACAATAATAAAGTTCTCCAATCATGGATCCCTACATAACTACTGTAGAATGGCAAGAATTGGTTAAAAGCATTAATTGCTTCTACTAAAAGTGCTGAAGTTATTTGTGTGAAGCCTAGTTGATAAATACCGAGGAGGTAAGCAGAAACACTCACTTGCAAATATACACATTCAGTTTGTTTGTTTATTTTGTGTCTTACCTTCACTATTTTTTACAAATAACTTGTAATTCGTCCTAGTTCACGGTTGCTATGAATCATCAGCATATTAACCCAAAATATTAAATTTTAATAATAATACTCATGGGTTACTAAAGAGATTTCCAGAACCAGTTATTCTATATGTCTGCCTGTCTGTCTCCTGTCTTTACAATTTTTACAAATAAGTCAAGGCAGCAAATATATCCAATGTGCCTTCCGCTTCCTCCTATTTTTTCCACAACAGCAACCCTGTGAGGTGGGATGGGTTGAAAGAGTATGGATTTCATGTCTAAGGCAGTATTCAGATTACCAGATTACCTCCGGAACCGCCTGCTACCGCACGAATCTCAGCGACCGATAAGGTCCCACAGAGTTGGCCTTCTCCGGGTCCCATCGACTAAACAATGTTGTTTGGCGGGCCCCAGGGGAAGAGCCTTCTCTGTGGCGGCCCCGGCCCTCTGGAACCAACTCCCCCCAGAGACTAGAACTGCCCCCACCCTCCCTGTCTTTCGTAAACTACTCAAGACTCATTTATACCGCCAGGCATGGGGGAGTTGAGATAGCTCTTCCCACTAGGCCATTACAAGTTATGCATGGTATGTTTGTGTGTATTTTTGGTTTTATAATAGGGGTTTTTAGTTGTTTTTTATTATTGGATTGTACATGTTGTGTTTATTATTGCTGTTAGCCGCCCCGAGTCTGCAGAAAGGGGCGGCATACAAATCCAATAAATTATTATTATTATTATTATTATTATTATTATTATTATTATTATTAATTATTCAGTATCGTATCTCAAGGGCAACCTGTAGCTGGCAGCAAGGGCCTGTTTTCTTTCTTTCCTTCTGTTGTAAGTGCTCCTTGTCCACCTCCGGTCATGTCAGATTCTGAGGAGGATGACCCAGGCCCCTCTGGATACCCTGGGCCAGGGGGGTTGCTAACTGATGCAGAGAGTGAGAGTAAGGGAGAAAGTGACCTGAGTGAACTTGAGGAACCACTCAAGGGGGCTGATATGACAATAAGGGAGTGGTCCCAGTCAGAGGAGGAGGAAGACATGAGAGTGGATAGTCAGTGGATAGACCCTCGCTATAGGAGACTGCTGAGAAGGCGAGAGGAGCTGCATAGTAAAAGGTATTCGCTTACAGCCTTAGCCCCTTTGGAGTGTGATGTCACTTCCAGGCAGCAAAAAGCAAGGGATTTGGGGTAATTGGGTGTGGGGTCTCAACGCCATTCAGTGGATGAGGTTGTAGAGTGGGTGTGTGCTTGGACAAGGCTTCAAAACCATGATTGCTGCCTCAATAAAAGACATTCTCTGCTGGAGGATTTTTGCTTGGGATCTCGGTGAGCTGATTCCTATGCTTAAATGATAAATGGACTTTTTTTCTAAGGAATTCCAGTTAGGCCGAGTTTGGCGCCTTTCCCAGACTCTGTTGATGCTGGGAAATAACTCCCTTTTCCTTGTTGTTCAAATCTGCTTGTGGCTGTGTGTGCTTTTATCAATAAAGAGCTTGATTTTAACATGAAATAAGGGACTTTTGAGTCGGTGGGTTCACTCTGAGGGCCATGCACAGAAATCTTTCTTTCTCAATCTGTATAGTCTGGAGGACAGAAGGAAAAGGGGGGACATGATAGAAACATTTAAATATGTTAAAGGGTTAAATAAGGTCCAGGAGGGAAGTGTTTTTCATAGGAAAGTGAACACAAGGACAAGGGGACACAATCTGAGGTTAGTTGGGGGAAAGATCAAAAGCAACGTAAGAAAGTATTATTTTACTGAAAGAGTAGTAGATCCTTGGAACAAACTTCCAGCAGACGTGGTAGATAAATCCACAGTAACTGAATTTAAACATGCCTGGGATAAACATATATCCATCCTAAGATAAAATACAGGAAATAGTATAAGGGCAGACTAGATGGACCATGAGGTCTTTTTCTGCCGTCAGTCTTCTATGTTTCTTTCTTTCTCTTTCTTCTTTCTCTCTCTTTTACTTCTTTCTTTCTTTCTCTCTCTCCCTCTTTCCTGACACCTAGTGCTTACCCTGAGAATCTGCAGCCCAGTATCTTCCACCCTTACCACTTTACATGCCAACACAGTATTAAAACAAGGAAACTTCCAAAAAGCTCTTACCGTTTCATTCCCAAACAGGATGTCAACGTAAGGCATGACTTCCATCAGTTGGTCCTTGTAGAACTGGCTAATGAACGGCGCAGAAAGATTTAACGTGAAGACCTTGTTGTTTGCAGAAGCTTGAGTTGCGACTTTCATTATGGATTCTGGTGACACCGTCAAGAAGAAGCCCTGCAAAGAAACACAGGATAAATTGCTACGCACAGAGAGTTTAAGAAATATTCCTGCTATTAAGGGAAAAAAGAAATCCACACAAAAATAGATGCCAGAGACATTCAACTATTTTCAAAGCAGCACGAAGTTAACAACTTCAGCCTGATGATGGTGAATGTGATTTCACTGAAACGTCGCATAGACACTCAGAATATTACACGGGGTAAAACCCGAACTCATCTATCTATCTATCTATCTATCTATCTATCTATCTATCTATCTATCTATCTATCTATCTATCTATCTATCTATCTATCTATCTACCTACCTACCTATCTATCTACCTACCTACCTACCTACCTACCTTATCTATCTATCTATCTATCTATCTATCTATCTATCTATCTATCTATCTATCTATCTATCTACCTACGTACCTACGTATCTACCTACCTACCTGCCTACGTATCTACCTACCTACCTACCTATCGACCTACCTACCTACCTACCTACCTTATCTATCTATCTATCTATCTATCTATCTATCTATCTATCTATCTATCTATCTATCTACCTACCTACCTACCTATTGACCTACCTACCTACCTACCTTATCTATCTATCTATCTATCTATCTATCTATCTATCTATCTATCTATCTATCTATCTATCTATCTACCTACGTATCTATCTACCTACCTACCTACGTATCTACCTACCTACCTACCTTATCTATCTATCTATCTATCTATCTATCTATCTATCTATCTATCTATCTATCTATCTATCTATCTATCTATCTACCTACGTATCTATCTACCTACCTACCTACCTACGTATCGACCTACCTACCTACCTACCTTATCTATCTATCTATCTATCTATCTATCTATCTATCTATCTATCTATCTATCTATCTATCTATCTATCTATCTATCTATCTATCTACCTACCTACCTACCTACCTATCTACCTATCTTATCTACCTACCTACCTATCTTATCTTATCTATCTATCTATCTATCTATCTATCTATCTACCTACCTACCTACCTACCTACCTACCTACCTACTGTTGTGAGTTCGGGGTTTTCCCCGTGTAATATTTTGAGTGTCTTTGTGACGTTTTGGCAAAATCACATTCACCATCATCAGGCTGAAGCTATTGGCAGCATGAATTCAATAACTTCAGCCTGGTGATGGCGAATGTGATTTTGCCAAAACGTCACAAAGACACTCAAAATATTACAAAACATGTAACAGGTCCCTGGTACAAAGCTGAAAGGATAAGATCCTGTGGCCTAGAGGTTAATTCTCTGCCTTACAAGACAGCGGCTGTAGGATCAAATTCCAGTGAGATTATGGCTGGCTGAGAGGAAGTAACCTCGAAATAGATCTATACTAGTCTCCGTTCATTTGCAATTCAGCAAAATGTTACACACACACACCCCTCCTCTATTCTTCAAGCTTTTAACAAAAGTTCAATGATGCATTCTGAATCATTTTCATATGATATAATTATGAGTACACTGAGTTTTGAATGTGTCCTTCTAATTCTTAATCCATGTTTCTTTTTCATATTTGTTGGGGTTTTAACTATGTGCTAAAGAGCGAGTAACCATGGCTGACTTTGGTGATTATATACTTACAGACATTTATGTGATAACATACTAATTATACTTTAACAGCAAGTTTTTCACATTTTAAAAAAAAAGAACAATCTCAGTTGCTCCGACTTAATTATTGAGCATAAATGTGCAAACGCATGTGCTACACTGAGATTTTGAAAAGAATGTTGCATTAAGTAACGTTAAAACATTAAAAGTTATGAATAATGCTCAGAAGATTTATTATTCCTGAAATCTGCACGGGCTAAGGCGGAATATGCCAAATATTTTTCTTTCAAAATGTGCTACTAAATATATAATTAGCTTGTTTTCCATATCTACAAAGTGGTATAACACCTCTCAACCACAAGATAGTAATTGTAATGGGGGGGGGGGGGGGAGATGAGAACTGAATGAAATGTTTAAATAATTTATATGAGTTCTAAAATAAAGGAACACTCCTCAGGGTTATTTTTTTCCCCTTAGCTCTACTTAGAAGTCTGAAAAATGTGACCTGTTCTTTAGAATTTGTGAGAGAAAATAAAAAGACCAGGAAAATCACATATACATAGAAACATAGAAGTCTGACGGCAGAAAAAGACCTCGTAGTCCATCTAGTCTGCCCTTATACTATTTTCTGTATTTTATCTTAGGATGGATATATGTTTGTCCCAGGCATGTTTAAATTCAGTTGCTGTGGATTTATCTACCACGTCTGCTGGAAGTTTGTTCCAAGGATCTACTACTCTTTCAGTAAAATAATATTTTCTCATGTTGCTTTTGATCTTTCCCCCAACTAACTTCAGATTGTGTCCCCTTGTTCATGTGTTCACTTTCCTATTAAAAACACTTCCCTCCTGAACCTTATTTAACCCTTTAACATATTTAAATGTTTCGATCATGTCCCCCCTTTTCCTTCTGTCCTCCAGACTATACAGATTGAGTTCATGAAGTCTTTCCTGATACGTTTTATGCTTAAGACCTTCCACCATTCTTGCAGCCCGTCTTTGGACCCGTTCAGTTTTGTCAATATCTTTTTGTAGGTGAGGTCTCCAGAACTGAACACAGTATTCCATATGTGGTCTCACCAGCACTCTATATAGCGGGATCATAATCTCCCTCTTCCTGCTTGTTATACCTCTAGCTATGCAGCCAAGCATCCTACTTGCTTTCTCTACCGCCTGACTGCACTGTTCACCCATTTTGAGACTGTCAGAAATCACTACCCCTAAATCCTTTTCTTCTGAAGTTTTTGCTAACACAGAACGGCCAATACAATACTCAGATTGGGGATTCCATTTCCCCAAGTGCCATATACAGTGGTACCTCAAGATACGAACCCCTCGTCTTACGAACAACTCGTGATACGAACCTGGGGTTCAGAAAAATTTTGCCTCTTCTTACGAACTTTTTTCGAGTTACGAACCGGCGTTCGGAGACTGCCGGGAAGCCACGCGGCTGTTTTAAAAGGTAACAGCCGGGCGGCGGGGCTTCCCAGAAGCCTCCCGAACGCCGCTTCGTAACTCGAACAAAGTTCGTAAGAAGAGGCAAAATTTTGCTGAATCCCGGGTTCGGTTCGGGATGTTGCTGGGAAGCCCCCCAGGCCGGCTGCGACCTTTTAAAACACCCGCGCCGCTTCGCAGCTGTCTCCCAAAGCCGAACGCGGAAGTTCGGCTTTAGCGTTCGGCTTCAGGAGACAGCTGGGAAGCGGCGCGGGTGTTTTAAAAGGTCGCAGCCGGCCTGGGGGGCTTGCCAGCACCCCCCCGAAACCCGAACCTTTGCCGAACTTCCGGGTTCGGGGTGGTGCTGGGAAGCCCCCCAGGCCGGCTGCGACCTTTTAAAACACCCGCGCCGCTTCGCAGCTGTCTCCCGAAGCCGAACGCGGAAGTTCAGCTTTAGCGTTCGGCTTCAGGAGACAGCTGGGAAGCGGCGCGGGTGTCTTAAAAGGTCGCAGCCGGCCTGGGGGGCTTGCCAGCACCCCCCGAACCCTGAACCCGGGTTCGGGGGGGTGCTGGGAAGCCCCCCAGGCCGGCTGCGACCTTTTAAGACACCCGCACGGCTTTCCAGCAGTCGCCGAAAGCGGGGTTTTTTTGGTTGCACGGATTAATTGACTTTACATTGTTTCCTATGGGAAACAATGTTTCATCTTACGAACCTTTCGTCTTACGAACCTCCTCCTTGCACCAATTAAGTTCGTATCATGAGGTATTACTGTACAGTATTTTTTGGAGTATAAGACGGACCAATAGGTTGAAAATTTGGGTGCGACTTATACTCTGAATATAGCTTTTCCGAAACTTTTTTTCCAGCTCTAACAAGGTGCTAACGATCTTTCCAGCTTGCAGGCTTTTTCATTGCTACTCGCTCCAAAGAATGTTTTTCCAGTCCTAAGTCTTTGCATAATTTTTTTCATTGCTACTCGCTCCAAAGAATGCTTTTTCCAGCCCTAACCATGGGAAAATAATGTGATGAAGCTAACCAGACTAAGGACGCTAGCCAGATGAATACCTGGTAGGCAGATTTTCATTATGGTGAAATAATTGCTGATGGTTAACTATAAATAACATTTATTCTAAGCGTTAAGAAAAGATTCCCATGTTCACATACAGGAGTATGCTTTGATATCACAGAGAAGTCAAGGGGAGAGCATATTTCCACCAATTCCACCTTGCAATGTGTGCAGTGTATGATATAACTTATCTGGTATTAGCATTTCTTAACTACAGTGTTCCCTCGATTTTCACGGGTTCAAACTTCGCAAAAAGTCTATACCACGGTTTTAAAAAAATATTAATTAAAAAATACTTTGCGGTTCCCCCCCCCCCCATACCACGGTTTTTCCTGCCCGATGACATCATATGTCATCACCAAACCTTCGTCCACCTTTAATAAATATTTTTTTAAAATAAACTTTAATAAAGGAACGTGGTGAGTAATAATCTAAATGGTTGCTAAGGGAATGGGAAATTGCAATTTAGGAGTTTAAAGAGTTAAGGGAAGGCTTGTGATATTGTTCATAGTCAAAAATAGTGTATTTACTTCCGCATTTCTACTTCGCGGAAATTCAACTTTCGCGGGCGGTCTCGGAACGCATCCCCTGCGAAAATCGAGGGAACACTGTATATATGCACTTAGTTCTCAAGGAAATTTGCCTCTTCTAGAAAAGTGAGGGATTCTAAAAAATGACACCCTCTATTTTTCAAATCCTTCTGTTTCACATCACCTTAAAGCCAACTCTATTGTCAATTTTGTGGCTACACTAAGTTTATTTGAATGGAGTTGGGCAAAAATATCCCCGTTTTTTGAAAAAAAAAATGGCAAAGTTTTTCGCAAAAATGCGACGTGGGGGCAGGACTTCGCGAGGCAAAAATGGCTGTAGAAGATGCACCAACATTTCCACCCTCTTTTTTACTTATACTCTAATACAGTGTTTTTCAACCAGTGTGCCGTGGCACACTAGTGTGCCGTGAGACATGGTCAGGTGTGCTGCGAAGCTCAGAGAGAGAAAGAAAACGAGAGAGAAAGAAAGAGAGAGAGAGAAAAGCAAGAGAGAGAGAGAAAGCAAGAGAGAGAAAGAGAGAAAGACAGCAAGAGAGAGAGAAAGACAGCAAGAAAGAAGAGAATGAGAGAGCAAGAGCAAGAGAGAGAGAGAAAGCAAGAGAGAGAGAGAAAGAAAGAAAGAGAGAAAGAAAGAAAGAAAGAGAGAAAGAAAGAAAGAAAGAGAGAAAGAAAGAAAGAAAGAAAGAAAGAGAGAGAAAGAAAGAAAGAAGAGAATGAGAGAGAGAGAGAGCAAGAGAGAGAGAGAGAAAGAGAGGGAGGGAAGGTGGGAGAGAGAAAGAGGGAGGGAGAGAGAAAGAGCAAAAAAAGAGGAAGGAAGGAAGAGAGAAAGGGATGGAGAGAGAAAAAAGGGAGAGAAAGAGGGAGGGAGAAATAGAGCGAAAGGGAGGAAGAGAGAGAATTTTTTCGCCCAAACATTTTTTACATCAAACCCCCCCCCCCCTGCTCAATGTGCCCCATGGTTTTGTAAATGTAAAAAATGTGCCGCGGCTCAAAAAAGGTTGAAAATCACTGCTCTAATACAGCACTTGCGAAATCTTGCCAAGAAAATTGCATGGACTTGGCCTGGGAGTTGCCAAAAATCCATAACAACTCAGTTACACCCCTCAACAGCAAAGATGATCACATCACCCACAAAGAGTCCGTCGACACGAGGTCTCGAACAAGAAGGGTTCAAGAAATGTGGAAAATATTTTCAAGAAAGCAGAGGCGACTCAGCCAGCATTATTCACTTTAATGGCATGTTTGAACCCGGTTCTACCTGCCAACTCTCTGCTAAAATATTAGCTGACTGTTTAGGATTTTAACTTATTTAATCCAGAATGTGCCTGTTTTCAAATGGGGCTGGGTTGCGATGGCCAAAGAAACAAAGGGAACCTTTCCCCAACGCTTTGAATAAAGCTTTTGGCATCCTGCAATTTGTATTGTTTATTTTAATGGAAACAGAGCTTCATAAAGTGGAAAATGACTAAGATTTCAGCTATTGTTTTATTTCAAGTGGGCAGTTTTCCCATTTTTGATGAAAGCTAAATTTCAAACAGCTTTTCTACTTAAGTAAAAAGGCTGAACTGTCACAGTATATGCTTATATTGAGGTTGACATTTTCTTTTAAATTAGTGCCAACATATGAAAAGGAGAGGACTACTTTAAAACTGGAACAGTTTCACTAATGTTGAAACAAACTCTTAATTGTTGCCACATTGATATTTATCATTACAACAGCTGCAAAGCAAGTTACAAGATAAAGCCGTGAACATTAATAGCTGGAGAGCTTACCTTAGGCATGCCAAAGATTATACTTTTAAAAATTAACATCAATTTCTAATTATTAAATGTCAGGGCCACTACCCAGACAACAGCTTTATTAAAAATAAACCAACATGTTTCAAATGGATCTTGGCCTCTGGGAGGAAAACATAGCAAACATTATTCATAAAAAAAATAGGTCACAGCTATCACCAAACCCGAAGTCTAAAATATGTCGGGAACTAAAAGGTGGATTTAATGGGCTCCTCGGGGCCTGGGAAACAGGATAATGATTTGCACAGCGTTATAAGCATCGAACATCTGCACATTCTTCCTTTATCGGGAAAATATGGAGCCCCATCTCCCCAGGTACACTAGCAGGTGGCTAGCCAGAGAATCAAGAAAGCTCTAGCTTAGGAAAAACTAGAGATATATTGGCTGCTAGAATAAACATATTCAATTGCCAAGGTTTCTTGTAATCTAATTCCCTTTGCCCCCACCTCCAATAAATCTGTTTAAAGAAGATTCTCACAATATAACAATGGGCGTAGAAAGCAGGACTGGGCTTCAAAAATGTTTAGCAAGGGGTTTTCTGTTGCTGGGTGGGCATGGCTATTATTATTATTATTATTATTATTATTATTATTATTATTATTATTTAATAGATTTGTATGCTGCCCTTCTCCAAAGACTCAGGGCAGCTCACAAAATACAATATAACAAATCTAATTAATTAAAGCTATGAGTTAAAATCCCAATACAGTAATACCTTGAATTATGAACCTAATTGGTTCCGGAAGGAGGTTCGTAAGGCGAAAAGTTCATCACACGAAACAATGTTTCCCATTGGAAACAATGTAAAAGCAATTAATGCGTGCAAGGGGGGGGGAAATCCCAAAATGGCGCTCCGCTGGGCGCCACCGCCCAGCTGTCACCTTTTAAAACAGCCGGGGGGCTTCTCGGCGTTCTCCCGAACCCGATAGTTCGGGTTTGGGTTCCGGAGGCCACTGAGAAGTGCCCAGCTGTTTCAGAAGGTTGCAGCTGTGCGCTGCCTCTCGGCGGAGCGCCGTTTTTGCGATCGGCGGCGGAGTTTTCGGCTGATCTGGAGGCTGGAAAGGAGATGGGGAATCCCAATAGGGAATTCCATGGGCGGAGCTTTGACGTCACCCTTCCTGGTCGGCCAATACGAGTCCAGCATTCTGCGTCACACAGTGGCCCACCAATTGTCCATGGGGATCTTGAGCAGAAAGAGAAGGCAAGACCCTCCCTTTCCCTCGACCCCCAACAAATGTTACTCAAGGGAACCCTGCCTGTCTCAAGCAACATAGAGGCGGCACATGGACATCCGTTTCAATAACCACCGATACACTTGGCATCCATGAATCTGTCTAATCCTGCCTTGAAGCTATTAAGGCTGACAGCTGTCACGACCTCTTCTGGGAGTGAATTCCATAAACCAACGACCCTCTGGGTGAAGAAATATTTCCCTTGATTTGTCCTCACTTTCTTACCTATGAGCTTTAGCAATAAGTAAGTACCGTCGCGATATGTACCGTATGATCACCATAGAGGTGTGTATGTATAAATTTATTTATTTATTAGATTTGTATGCCGCCCCTCTATGCAGACTCGGGGCGGCTAACAACAGTAAGAAAACAATATAAACAAATCTAATATTAAAAGTAATTTAAAGAACCCCAATTTAAAGAACCAATCATACATACAGACATACCATGCATAAATTTTATAAGCCTAGGGGGAAGGTAATATCACAATTCCCCCATGCCTGACGACAGAAGTGGGTTTTAAGAAGCTTACGAAAGGCAAGGAGGGTGGGGGCAACTCTGATATCCGGGGGGGAGTTGGTTCCAGAGGGTCGGGGCCGCCACAGAGAAGGCTCTTCTCCTGGGTCCCGCCAAACGGCATTGTTTAGTCGGCGGGACCCGGAGAAGGCCAACTCTGTGGGACATAACTGGTCGCTGGGATGTAAAAGCACTGTTTTGTTTAATGTTTGCCTTTTAGAAAATAATGTATATAATCAAATAAATATTATTTCTTTTAAAAAAAAAAACCAAACCCTCTTGATTCTCAAGAAAGAATTGTCCACCTCCCCCAGTGATTCCTGCAAATTTTCAGGAGGGGTAAACACTGGTTTTTATTGCTCAGTATTGCGCATAAGAGACAGGCTACTCGCAAATTTCCCTGCTGCCTAACAGGCTTGTTGTCAATCAGGCCCCACTGCTGGAATGGAAAGCCGCAGTCCAGATGTAAAGAACTGAAGCATATTCACATAGCAGGAAACCTTAGTTTCCTGTTAAGTCTGTGCTGGATCTTGTAATTTGATCGCTGTGGATACATGAATTCCTCGTATCCGACGTTTTTGTGGAATACAGTCTACAATTTCAGTAAAATTTCACCCAAAGCGTTTTCTCCCCAGGTAGGCAATCATTTTTGATCCCAAACAGGTTGCCAGGTCAATGGTGACACGCACCCATGTGATAATTTACATGCGCACCCCTTCCTTCACCTTTAAGGGTATTTTTAAAACATTAAGGGGAAAGGGTAGCAGCATGGATCTTCACCTTTACCAAAGGTTCAAACAGAAGAATTCAATTATTGCGTATCCTTGACCAACGTTCAATAAGCTCCTACTGAGGATGATCTCTTCCTCCCGCTCAAGGTGCAACCTCTCAAGATGTATGCAGGAGGACCATGGCAGGAATTAGTGGACACCCACTTAGCCGCCAAATCTTTCAAATTAACCTTCAGTAGGGTGGCAAGTATCACGGCCACAGTGTGGTAGTAAAATTGTTGGTAGCCTTTCACTATTGAAGCCTCGCACTCCCCTTGTGACCAGCGCTCCGTCGACTGACAGGCAGGATCGAACCAGGAGCATACAACCCGATACAAATCTTACTGCTCTAAACTATATACAGTGGTACCTCGTGATATGAACCCCTCGCCATACAAACAATCCGAGATACGAACCCGGGTTTCGGAATTTTTTTGCCTCTTCTTCCAAACTTTTTCCGTCTTACGAACCCGCCGCCTGAATGCCGAACCCGGATGTTCGGCAAAAGTTCGGGTTCGGGTGGCCGCCGAGAAGCCCCGCCCCCCAGCTGTCACTTTTTGAAACAGCCGGGGGGGCTTCCCGGCGTTCTCCTGAACCCAAATGCCAAACTCAAACTTTTGCCGAACTTCCGGGTTCGGTGTTCGGGAGGCCGCCGAGAAGCCCCGCTGCCCGGCTGTCGCCTTTTGAAACAGCCAGGGGGCTTCTTGGCGTTCTCCCAAACGCCAAACCCAGAAGTTCGGCAAAAGTTTGGAGTCGGCGTTCGGGTTCAGGAGGACGCTAAGAAGCCCCGCCGCCCGGCTGTTAGCTTTTCAAAAGAGCTGCGGAGCTGTCGGGCCGGTCGAGAGGCTGGAAAGGAGGTGGGGAATCCCTATAGGGAATTCCATGGGTGGAGCTATGACGTCACAAAGACGTCCTTCCTGGCCGGCTGAAACATGGCCTTTTTCCTTGCTTCATGGACTCACTGTTTGTTCCTTCCTTCATGGACTCATTTCCCTATTCCTTTGTTTTGCTGAACTGGATGCAGCCAACGGCTACTGTGTGTGTGAGAGTGTGTGTGTGTTGCTCTGGGACTTGCCAAGAACATGGCATCATTTGGGGGGAAATTTGGAGCATTAAAGGGGAGTTTGAAATATCAACTGGCCACATGACTTTTGTGCCTTGTCCTGTCTCATCACAATCCTAACCATTTTCCAACTTGGGTTACAAGATAAATAGACGAGATAATGCAATAACCAACATAATCAAAATTTAAAAGGCAATACTGCCATATAGAAAGTGGGAATCTAAATACTCAAAAGCCACAAACCAGCTCGGTGTGCCAAACAACAGTCACCACAAACTTCCAAGGTTTGATGGAGACACCAATTTTTTGCAGCTTTCCTGGAAGAAGTCGTTTCAACAGCCTCCAATTCAAGTGAAGGAAGGCAGTGATTGAAAAGTAAGGGAGGGGGGGAGAAATTGCTATAAGCTTTTAGAATTCATGCAGATTTAAAACAAGAATACTTAGGAAATGCCATCTTCTATCTAAGCTCACTGTTAAGTGTCAAGTCTAATTATGTATTTTTATCAAAGATGTCATATTCCTATGCTAAATTTCATACTGCCTGACATAACCATTTTTTTCCATTTTTCTTGTTGTGAATAGTTATTACCAGTACTTGTATGTCACCAAAGACAACAGCAGCATTCGTTTCACTTTTTATTTATGTATGTATTATTATTAAATTTGTATGCCACTCCTCTCCGCAGATTCGAGGCTTCTTGTGGAAGTAAAATCTGTTTGTTTGTCCATTTGCACCTACTATTTTAGCAGAAAACATTAGACAAAAACAAACTTCTCTTTGAGAAGTTAAAAATCCCTTATATAAGATGCTCTACTCTCATGCAATAAGGACCTATAGGCTACATAGACAACACATCTGCTTCAAATAATTTAATCTGAGATACACCCTGAATTTTCCGTAGAGAAGAGAGAACGACTAAGATAAAAACTTAGTAGTAGAGCAATGATTTCCCTCCCTTTGATATCTTAATATGATTAATCATGTCCTTTCGTCCAAGCGTAAAGAAATAAATATGAGCCAAATGCCAGCACTTTCCATAGCTCCGAGTACACTACATTACTTGGGGAAAAGGAATCCTCAATCTGAGTATTGTATTGGCAGTTTGGTGTTAGCAAAAACTTCAGAAGAGAAGGATTTAGGGGTAGTGATTTCTGACAGTCTCAAAATGGGTGAGCAGTGCAGTCAGGCGGTAGGGAAAGCAAGTAGGATGCTTGGCTGCATAGCTAGAGGTATAACAAGCAGGAAGAGGGAGATTATGATCCCGCTATATAGAGTGCTGGTGAGACCCCATTTGGAATACTGTGTCCAGTTCTGGAGACCTCACCTACAAAAAGATATTGACAAAATTGAACGGGTCCAAAGACGGGCTACAAGAATGGTGGAAGGTCTTAAGCATAAAACGTATCAGGAAAGACTTCATGAACTCAATCTGTACAGTCTGGAGGACAGAAGGAAAAGGGGGGACATGATCGAAACATTTAAATATATTAAAGGGTTAAATAAGGTCCAGGAGGGAAGTGTTTTTAATAGGAAAGTGAACACAAGAACAAGGGGATACAATCTGAAGTTAATTGGGGGAAAGATCAAAAGCAACATGAGTAAATATTATTTTACTTAAAGAGTAGTAGATCCTTGGAACAAACTTCCAGCAGACGTGGTTGATAAATCCACAGTAACTGAATTTAAAGATGCCTGGGATAAACATATATCCATCCTACCGTGTTTCCCCGATAGTAAGACCCCCCCGATTGTAAGACATATGGGGGGTTTCAGGGGGGTCGGCTAATATAAGTCATACCCCGAAAGTAAGACATATGTCTTACTTTCGGGGAAACACGGTACTAAAAGCGAGGGAGGCGTCCGCTACTCCCGCCGCCGCCTTTGCTCTCCCCGCCGCGCCTGGGGCTGCCTGCTCTCCCCGCCGCGCCGAAGCCGCCTTTGGTCTCTCCGCCGCGCCGGGGGCTGCCTGCCTGCCTGCTGCCGTAGCCGGGCTGGGCGTGGGGCATCCTCGGCATTGGGCAGCAGGCAGGCAGGCAGCCCCAGGCGCGGCGGGGAGAGCAAAGGCGGCTTCGGCCCGGGCGAGGCCTCTTCTCCTCCGGGCAGCCGCGCCTGCCGCGCAACGCCGCCTAACGCCGCCCGCCCGGAGGAGAAGATGCCTCGCCCGGGCCGAAGCCGCCTTTGCTCTCCCCGCCGCGCCTGGGGCTGCCTGCCTGCCTGCTGCCCAATGCCGAAGATGCCCCGCGCCCAGCCCGGCTACGGCAGCAGGCAGGCAGGCAGCCCCAGGCGCGGCGGGGAGACCAAAGGCGGCTTCGGCGCGGCGGGGAGAGCAGGCAGCCCCAGGCGCGGCGGGGAGAGCAAAGGCGGCTTCGGCCCGGGCGAGGCCTCTTCTCCTCCAGGCAGCCGCGCCTGCCGCGCAACGCCGCCTAACGCCGCCCGCCCGGAGGAGAAGAGGCCTCGCCCGGGCCGAAGCCGCCTTTGTTCTCCCCGCCGCGCCTGGGGCTGCCTGCCTGCCTGCTGCCGTAGCCGGGCTGGGCGCGGGGCATCCTCGGCGTTGGGCAGCAGCGGGAGGAGCCGCAGCCTCCGGAGCCGGCCAGCCGGGCGCCCCCAGGACGCACATCGCGGACCGGCCCCGCCACGGCGCAGGAGGGATGGAGGCCAGGCCCGACGCCGCGCAACGCCGCCTAACGCCGCCCGCCCGGAGGAGAAGAGGCCTCGCCCGGGCCAAAGCCCGAAGACGAGCCGGCCCCGGGTGCCCGGGACAATGTAAGACATACCCCCAAAGTAAGACACAGTGGGGCTTTTGGGGGTAAAAAGATAGTAAGACACTGCCTTACTATCGGGGAAACACGGTAAGATAAAATACAGAAAATAGTATAAGGGCAGACTAGATGGACCATGAGGTCTTTTTCTGCCATCAGACTTCTATGTTTCTACATTCTATTATAGTATAATTATATTCTCAAAAGCACCTGAGGGTAGAACAAGAAGCAATGGGTGGAAACTAAACAAGGAGAGAAGTAATTTAGAACTAAGGAGAAATTTCCTGACAGAACAATTAATTCGCGGAACAGTTTGCTGCCAGAAGTTGTGAGTGCAGAAAGTTTTTAAGAAGATGTTGGATAATCATTTGTGGTGTAGAATTTCCTGCCTAAGCAGCGGGTTGGACTCCAAGATCCCTTCCAACTCTATTATTATTATTATTATAAGACCTAGAATACGGTGTCTTTCTCTCTCATGCACTTAACATTCGATAATGTGGAACATTTTGAAAATTGTTGCAAATTGGCAAATTATTTCTGAGAAGTCGTCTTGTTTTTGTGATCATTTTCTTCAAGATTTACTGTAAGTAACATTTATTCAAACAACTTTGGAAATGCTTCTAAAATAGCTTTGTAGCTAAAGGGCTAATAGCCCATGTTAGTGACTCAGAAGATTGAGCGGCTAATAGACTCTATATAGAGAGAATATATCAGAGGAAGAATGGCTGGATAAGGAATTATTATTATTATTATTATTATTATTATTATTATTATTATTATTAATTAGATTTGTATGCCGCCCCTCTCCGTAGACTCGGGGCGGCTCACAACACAATAAAAACAGTTCCTGACAAATCTAATAATTTACAATTTAAAATTTAAAATAGTTAAAAAACCCCATTTTTAAGCAGACATACCTACAAACATACCATACATAAATTATATAGGCCCGGGGGAGATATCTCAGTTCCCCCATGCCTGACGACAAAGGTGGGTTTTAAGGAGTTTGCGAAAGGCAAGGAGGGTAGGGGCAGTTCTAATCTCTGGGGGAGCTGGTTCCAGAGAGTCGGGGCCGCCACAGAGAAGGCTCTTCCCCTGGGGCCCACCAACCGACATTGTTTAGTAGACAGGACCCGGAGAAGACCCACTCTGTGGGACCTAATCGGTCGCTGGGATTCGTGTGGCAGAAGGCGGTCTCGGAGATATTCTGGTCCGATGCCATGAAGGGCTTTATAGGTCATAACCAACACTTTGAATTGTGACCGGAAATTGATCGGCAACCAATGCAGACTGCGGAGTGTTGGTGTTACATGGGCGTATTTGGGAAAGCCCACGACTGCTCTCGCAGCTGCATTCTGCACGATCTAAAGTTTCCGAACACTTTTCAAAGGTAGCCCCATGTAGAGAGCGTTACAGTAGTCGAACCTCGAGGTGATGAGGGCATGAGTGACTGTGAGCAGTGAGTCCCGGTCCAAATAGGTCTTGGTGTTAAGATAATTCCTGGTATAAACTTGGCCTTCTACTTCTTCTGAACCTGCAATCCAGATACCTGACCACGAAGGCCTTCATGACCCACGGAAGGTCATGAGTGGTGTTGCCCCCTGTTGCAAAACAACATGCCCAAGATTTCAAAAGACGGCTCCTTAGGTGGAAAAAATACGAGATAATCAGTTGTTCAAGAGAATTAATGACTCCCAACTGAGTTTTGATGGAGCTCTGGGGCTTCTGCGTAATGAGCCTTGTCTTGGAGGCAATAAATTATTGAAAACATCTCTTTGTGTCTCTAATTCCGGGTATAATAATATAAACTTAGGTCTGACCAGTCCAGGGTGCTAAAAAGGAAACTATTGTGTCCTATTAATAGTCCATTAGACTTGTGTGGATGTAGCTTAAATAGGCACTGCCTCTTTTGAGGTCGCATCACATCGCTGACTTATACTCTATTTGTTATCAAGTACTGTCTTGAAATGTTGCAAGTACAGTGGTACCTCTACTTAAGAACACCCCTACTTACAAACTTTTTTAGATAGGAACCGGGTGTTCAAGATTTTTTTGCCTCTTCTCAAGAACCATTTTCCACTTACAAACCCGAGCCTCCGAAACTGTAACCGGAAAAGGCAGGGAGAAGCCTCCGTGGGGCCTCTCTAGGAATCTCCTGGGAGGAAACAGGGCTGGAAAAGGCAGGGAGAAGCCTCTGTAGGGCCTCTCTAGGAATCTCCTGGGAGAAAACAGGGCCTCCACCCTCCCTGTGATTTCCCCAATCGCACACATTATTTGCTTTTACATTGCTTCCTATGGGAAAAATGGCTTCTTCTTACAAACTTTTCTACTTAAGAACTTGGTCACGGAATGAATTAAGTTCGTAAGTAGAGGTACCACTGTACTATTACCAAGTGTTATTTATTTATTAAGGTGTTGGGTTTTTTTTACAAAGAAAGATGTTTCTTATTTCCAGAGATGCAAAGTATCTTCAGTATCTCTTGTTTTTTGTTGTTTAGTCGACCATTCCCGTCGACTAAACAATGTCGTTTGGCGAGTCCCAGGGGAAGAGCCTTCTCTGTGGTGGCCCCGACCCTCTGGAACCAGCTCCCCCCTGAGATTAGAACTGCCACCATCCTCCTTGCCTTTCGTAAACTCCTTAAAACCCACCTCTGCGGTCAGGCATGGGGGAATTGAGACATCTCCCCTGGGCCTATACAATACATGTATGGTATGTTTGTGTGTATGTCTGCTTTAATAACGGGTTTTTTTAGTGTTTTTAAATTATTAGATTTGTCTTGAATTGTTTTATTGTTGTTGTGAGCCGCCCCGAATCTACGGAGAGGGGCGGCATACAAATCAGATAGATAGATAGGTAGGTAGGTAGGTAGATGATAGATAGATAGATAGATAGATAGATAGATAGATAGATAGATAGATAGATAGATTAATTGGAGCAAGTTGGTGGTTTCACCCGCAGGTTGCTACTACCAGATCGCTCGAACCAGTCCGAACTGGCTAAATACCATTTCTGCCTACAACCAAATCTTTGGGGCCAATTTTCTACCCTCAAAAACTCATTTCAGATCCTTTCTATTTTTACCTTTCTTAATAAGGAATTTCAACTCTTTAGTGGCAGTTAGCCACTAACAGTTGATTTTACATTTTTGGTTTTTATATCAATTCTAAATGTTGATCACATATGTCAAACTGATGTCTCCAAGTCAATGTCCATTAAATATGATTTACTTGAAGGTGCATATGTAGGCTTGGTCGAGTTCCAAACCAAACTGGACTGATGTTGAGACGGTTGAATTAATATGGCAGCCCTCTTCCATATTAATTCAACCTGAACCCTCTCAAACCTTGTAATGTGAAGCCAACTTTAGGATTTGCACCAATACTTTTCACTACCCAAAGCTGTTATTTAGGGAGTAATTGGAGGAGACCATTCATATACCTTTCCTTTGAGTTCATGAAGGAAATATAGAAATATAAGCCTTTTAAAAATAAAATAACTGCACAGGGACGAAGTAATTCTATATAAGGAGAATTTCAAGAAAGGGAGGGGAGTCAAAGAGGCTTATTCTAACTTATTTTTTTAAAAAATGATATAACTTAGGCCAGTGTTTTTCAACCAGTGTGCCGCGGCACACTAGTGTGCCGTGAGACATGGTCAGGTATGCCGCGAAGCTCAGCAAGAGAAAGAGAAAGCAAGAGAGAGAGAGATAAAAAAAGCAAGAGAGAGAGAAAGAGAAAGAAAGAGAGAAAGAGAAAGAGAGAAAGAAAGCAAGATAGAAAGAGAAAGAAAGCAAAAGAGAAAGAGAAAGAGAGAAAGAAAGCAAGAGAGAGAGAGAAAGAGAGGCAGAGATAGAAAGAGCAAAAAAGAGAGGAAGGAAGGAAGAAAGAAAGAAAGAAAGAGGGATGGAGAGAGGGAGGAAGGAAGGGAGAGAGAGAAAGAGGGAGAGAAATAGAGGGAAAGGGAGGAAGAGAGATAATTTTTTTGTCCAAACATTTTAGTCCCCCCACTCCCTCCCGCTCAATGTGCCCCATGATTTTGTATATGTAAAAAATGTGCCGCAGCTCAAAAAAGGTTGAAAATCACTGACTTATACCAATAAAATGTTGCCATAAAATTCAATTTCAATCACACCGATTTATTAAAAATACTAAAAATTAGAAGCAAGCTTTTCCTTTGCACATACTGTACTCCAAACAATACCAATGGAATTTGTTATGAAAATAGCGGTAATATTTTTAAACGGAGAACTGTTTTAGTGCAGAGAAACAGAATTGTGCATGTCCTGGGGGGAAAAAAGACCAGCGACTTCATTGCTGAAGGAATATAAGTGTTGACTTCATTGCTGGCTGTTTTTCCAGTCAGCATTCATATGAGGAAGGAGTGTTATTAGAGCTTAGTAAAATATAACATCATTCTTTTGCATGAAAAAGGTCTTTGCTTGATAGATTATAAGCCTTATCCAGCATCCACTAAAGAAAAGGGAAAAAAAGGGAGGTATATTTTTCATTCACCAGCTCTACAAGAGAACAATTGTTTTCCAATGCCTATAAAATGGTTGGGTGCCTGCTTGCTCTAATTGAAATAACAGATGCCCTTTGGGGATAGGAATGGCAACCGTAGCATAGAAGGCGCTGAGATTTCAAAAGCGAATGTCTCTATAGCCCAAAGAGGAAATCAGATGTTTGGGTTTATCCCTAATGTTGAACAAAGCAACACAAAGTTTTTAGTTCGAGTAATGTGTTGAGTAATAAACGAAAACAGTAATAATTCTGGTAATAAACATCAAATGATTTAAAAAGAACTATTTTAAAGCACAGAACAAGCTATTTCAGGTCAGATTAGAGAGGAAGACAAGGTAAGTAACGAAATGCTTAAAGCAGTGATGGCGAAACCTTTTTGGTTCGTGCGCCCTGCGGGACCGCCTTCTGCCGCACGAATCCGAGTGACCGGTTGGGTCCCACAGAGTTGGCCTTCTCCGGGTCCCATCGACAAAACAATGTCGTTTGGTGGGACCCAGGGAAAGAGCCTTCTCTGTGGTGGCCCCGACCCTCTGGAATCAACTCCCCCCAGAGATTAGGGTTTCCCCCACCCTCCTTGCCTTTCGTAAACTCCTCAAAACCCACCTCTGCCGTCAAACATGGGGGAATTGAGACATCTCCCCCAGGCCTATATAGTTTATGCACGGTATGTTTGTGCGCATGTCTTGCTTTTTAAATAAGGGTTTTTTAGAGTTTTTAAATATTAGATTTGTTATACATTGTTTTTATCACTGCTGTAAGACGCCCCGAGTCTACAGAGAGGGGCGGCATACAAATCTAAGTAATAATGATGATGATGATGATGATGATGATGATGATGATGATGATAATAATAATATTAATAATAATAATAATAATAATAATAATAATAATAATAATAATAATAATCTTGTGCCGGAACTACCATTTACCAGTGGCAAAGAACTGGTGGGATCATAAGCCCGAAAAAGTGGTCGGAAATGAGCAAGCAAAACTACTGTGGGACTTCCGACTTCAGACTGACCGAATTCTGAAGCATAACACACCAGACATTGTGATCGTGGAGAAAAAGAAAGCATGGATCATCGACATCGCAATCCCAGGAGACAGCAGAATTGAGGAGAAGCAGCTAGAGAAATGAGTGAAATACAAAGATCTAAAAATCGAGCTGCAACGACTCTGGCATAAGCCAGTGAAAGTGGTCCCGGTGGTACTTGGCACGCTGGGCGCAGTGCCAAAGGGTCTCAGCGGACATTTGAAAACCATCGGAATTGACAAAATCTCCATCTGTCAATTGCAAAAGGCCGCTTTACTGGGATCGGCAAACATAATTCGCCGCTACATCACGCAGTCCTAGGTGCTTGGGAAGCGCCCGACTGGTGATGAAATATGGAATCCAGCATAGTGATCTCGTTTGCTGTGTTGTACTGACATAATAATAATAATAATAATAATAATAATAATAATAATAATAATAATAATACACACAACCCCCCCATCCCCGTGCATACATTCAAGCCTCAGTGAAGCCTGAGATAGTGAAAAAACTGCCCAATGGGCAAAATGGAAATTCAGAAAACGGACTTCTGGTTTGCCCATTGTGATGCTTTTGAACTCCAGAGGTTTCAGGGAAGCTTTCTGAAGTCCTGGAGTGCGAAAAACAGCACAACGGGGCACACCGGAAGTCTGTTTTCCGAACTTCCAGTTTGCTTCCTGAAACCCCAGAGGGCAAAAAACAAACAAACTGGTTTGCCCGTTAGGTATTTTTTTTTGCACTCTAGGGCATCAAGGAAGCTTCCACGGAGCCTACAGAAGACAAAATGGGCTCTCCAAGGCCCAAAACTTTTGAAAAGTGTTCAGAAACTTCAGATCGTGCAGAATGCAGCTGCAAGAGCAATCATGGGCTTTCCCAAATATGCCCATGTTACACCAACACTCCGCAGTCTGCATTGGTTGCCAATCAGTTTCCGGTCACAATTCAAAGTGTTGGTTATGACCTATAAAGCCCTTCATGGCACCGAACCAGATTATCTCAGGGACCGCCTTCTGCTGCACGAATCCCAGCGACCAGTTAGGTCCCACAGAGTGGGTCTTCTCCGGGTCCCGTCAACTAAACAATGCCGCTTGGCGAGACCCAGGGGAAGAGCCTTCTCTGTGGCGGCCCCGGCCCTCTGGAACCAACTCCCCCCAGAAATTAGAATTGCCCCCATCCTCCTTGTCTTTCATAAGCTTCTTAAAACCCACCTCTGCCACCAGGCATGGGGGAATTGAGATCCTCTTTCCCCCTAGGCCTTTACAATTTTATGCATGGTATGTCTGTATGTATGTTTGGTTTTTATATTAATGGGTTTTTAATCGTTTTTAGTATTGGATTATTATTGTACGTTGTCTTGTTATTGCTGTTAGCCGCCCCGAGTCTCCGGAGAGGGGTGGCATATAAATCCAATAAATAAACAAATAAATAAATAATAAATTCCATTTGCGCATATGCGCTGCAGCTGACATAGGGAAATGTATCGTGTGCCCTCAGATATTGCTCCACGTGCCACCTGTGGTATGCGTGCTGTAGGTTCACCATCACGGGCTTAAGAGTCATTCATTAAAGACAATGTTTTCCAGACCAGTATTGTAGTCGTTTTTGCAATCCAGGGAACAGAGGTACACAACTAGCTAGATTTGAAAAAGAAAAGAGAATATAAAAAGTGTTGCTGTGTCACTTGCTGGGCTCAATTAGCAATCAAGGCCCATTTGATTTAAGAAAGGTTGCATCAGATGCAAACATGGACAGCGGTAGAAAAAGAAGAAGGGAAGAGCCAGATAGGGTTCAGCAGAGGTTGCTTCTTCTATCTGGCTGAGGTCAAAGGCGGAAGCAGCTGTGCAGCAGTTACTGAGCCTCAAGGAATTTCCTAAAGGACAACAAGGAACTGGAGGAATTTCTATATACTTGTCAACGTCACTAAGAAGTCACACAGAAACAAGCCAGTGAACCAAAATGAATAGTGGGGAAGACACTGTTTACAACAGGGGTCCCCAAACTTTTTACACAGGGGGCCAGTTCACTGTCCCTCGGACTGTTGGAGGGCCGGACTATTAAAAAAAACTATGAACAAATCCCTATGCACACTGCACATACCTTGTTTTAAAGTAAAAAAAAACAAAATGGGAACGTACTATTTAGAGGGGGGAGAAGATCTGGAATTCATATATGTTTATGTTTTGTTTTTAATTTTCTTTTGTTAACATCTGATTGGCTATACAAGGTTTTCTTGGCTTATGAAAAATGTATAAAGAAAGAAGGAAGCACTTTGGCATAATGGTTAATAAGTTAGAAATATAATTGAAGAAGGAACTTTTTGAAGGAACATTAAGGAGGGAATTTAATTAAAAGAAAATGAATGTAACTGGACGACAAAATTAGAAAAAAAAACTTTTGCAACTTTTTTGATGATTGATATTAGTTACTAACAAAATACCGCATTTTATTCATGGAAAATTAGATGGTACACTGTGTTGTTTGAATGTATGTTGAGAGAAAAATTTAAAAAAATTACCCCACCCCAAAACAGTCCTTCCTTCCTCTGTCCCTCCATTCATTTCATTCTTCCTTTCTTCCTTGTTCCCTCCATTTCTCCTTCCTTCCTTCCTTCCTCTCCACTTCTCCTTCCCTCCCTCTCTTTCCCTTTTCTTTCTTTCTCTCTCTTTTCCCTGTGCTCTTGTCACTCACTGGTGGGCCAGATAAATGCCCTCAGGGGGCCGCATGTGGCCCGCGGGCCGTAGTTTGGGCAGTGCTGGTTTACAACAACAGGAAAAAACGGGACACATTTGCAATGATAGCCACAATGGAAAATTGATTGACATAGTAATTATGGTGAAGGAAGTCTGTTCCAAGATCTCACTCGGTCTTAGGTTCAGGTTTTACTTGACACGGATTCTTTATATTTGGGTCCAAATCCTTCATTATTTGTAAGCTGCTTCACAAGGCTGCCTCTGTGCGTTTTCAATATGCCAAATGACTAAAACAAATGTTAAACTCACTTGAAATATATTTTAAGTTTCAGTCAGCTTACTTATGCTGCTTTGTAAGTTGAAGCCACGATCTCATGGTTAAAAAGGTGATTATACAGTAAGGGAATATAAATACATTTTAAATTGCCCTTACATTGTACTCAGAGAACATTCTGAAATCTTTTCTAATCTTTACACTGTGGTGTTTAAGACATGCAGCTTACAAAGCTAGTAAGAATCTCAAGATTTAAAACAGACAGAGCCTTTTTAAACTGAGGCCCTTTGGCTGCTCCAGCTATAATCTGTGCAATAACTCAACCACCAATCTTCCCAACTGCTAACAGATACCACGTGCAACTTTTCATGAAAATCGTTTGCATCAAAGTATCTGCATCCATCAGATCGTGTTATTTATTGCTCAATGGCTCATTAATTGAAATTATCGTGCATCTAGAAAAAGGCACAAAAGTAATGCCGCATCTCTATACCCAGACTGTAACTAAGGAGAAACCTCCAGAAAAAAAATCCCCATTTTTAAAATCCATATATTGTCCCACCCGCATCCTTTCCCACCTAAGCGGGCTTCTTGAGCAGCCGCAACCCTCCAGCCCACAGCAACATGTGTCCGGAGTCCAGAGTGCTTGGCTGGCTTGGGCATCTCAGAAAAGAAGCAGCGGCAATAGCGCTGCTTCTTCTCGGTGGCGGGTGAGAGCGGCGGTTCTCCAGAATACCGGCTGCAAGCGTCAGAGTGTCCATGTGTCCGAATTGGTTTGAATGATTAGTATGTATGCAATTGAATTGTCCTTAGTTTTAATGACGATTTTAGAGATTAGTTTTTTCCCTTATTTGTACTTTTTATATTGTTGTAAGCCGCCCTGAGTCCTTCAGGATTGCGCGGCATAGAAGTCAAATTAAATAAATAAATAAAAAGAAATGAATCTCTGTGGAGCCCCAGGAGAGGAACACACATACATAAGAGTGAGTGTCATCCAGACAGTTCTGGTTGCCATTGTGATTTTAAAAAAAAATCTCCTGATACATGCCAATGGTGACAGTACACAAGGGTCGGCCAGAAAGTAATGCACCACATTTTTTTTCTTCAACAATTATTTATTGAACACAATGAAACTTACACACAAGAAAGAATGATGTCTCTTCTACATTCCCAGTTTTTCCACATAATCTCCGTCCCGTTCTATGGCCTTCCTTGAGTGGCCCTCTCGGGACCACTCCTTGTTCTAATGGCCTCACCCTCTGTTCTTGTTCTGATCTTCTAACCGTACTTCTGTCGACTGCAGATTCTCCATAAACTGTACACAAACATTTGTGAATTGTTGTGGTTAGCTCTGGCCCAGCTCCTGCCCCAAGGACTGTGGATGTGGGGGAGACATCCACATGCTGCAGGCCTGTTTTGCCCCCGGTGGAATCTGATGATGAAGGCTCCTCTGACCAAGAAGACATGAGTGACAGGGAGGAGGAGAGTGTGGCAGACAGCTCAGAAGGAGATCAATTATCTAGCTCCTCCTTGGATTCAGAACAAGAGTTAATGATACAGCCACGCATGCGGAGAGCAATGCATAGGCAACAACAACTGAGAGATTATTACCAAAGAAAATGAGGCCACCTGTGGTTGGGTGGGGCTGTGTTCATTAGTGAGGCTGCTATAAATAGCAGCCTGTGGGTTTGGCCATTGTGGAGGATTATCTGATCCTTGTGTTTCGTGACTGCTTTACTGACTTTGACTTTTTGTGTGCTGATTTTTCCCTGCTTTGAAACTAAACCAGAGCAAAGTGTGTTTCACTTTGTGAAAGAAGGACTGTGAATTGCCTCACAGCTGCAAGCTAAGTATCACAGAACTGATAAGGGACTTGTATAAATTACCAGTTTGTTTGGAGACGAGTGCTCTTTGCTATACCAAAAGAGGGCTTGGTTTAAAGTGAATTTTCATTATAAAGAACATTGTTTTGAATTTTCAAACGTGTGTGTGTCTGAAATTTGTACCTGTGAATTTTTGGGAGGATTCTACCACAGAGCCCGACAGAACAGTAAATGTTCCCAACAGTTTATTTCTCCGCAGTGAGAAATTCAATGACACACTGCTTGTAACGTACATCACTTACAGACGCCATTTCAAAACACTGCTGCAGCTACGCTATCTGTCTGAAGAAACGCAAAATTTACACATGTATTCCTGACAATTCAAATAATGTATATCTAAAGTTTCGCATTCGTACCGTTACTGTAGGCTGAGAAAAAAAAAGTGGTGCATTACTTTCTGGGCGACCATCATATATACCTACAAATTAACTGAAACATTACTTGTATAATGATGCCACAATATTTTTAGCCTCAGTGAATTTCTTTCTATATCTAATGATCACATTTTATGGCAGTCAGAGCTCAGTTAACATACACTCAATGCAGCAATCATTAAGTCTCGGCATAAAGTCCATCAATCTGATACAAATGTCCCCAAATAGAATTTATCCTTTACAACGGGTTTTTAATCAACAAATGGCTTCCTTGTTCTAAAAGACCCTTACAGAAGTCATTCTTCTTCTTCTTCTCTTTTGAAACAGTAAGGTTTAAATACATTGCCCATGGGGTAAATCATATACCATAATTACAGTGTAAATCCTGATTTTAAAAAAAACCTGTTTAAACAGAAGGAATGGTTCTGCTCTGGGAATCTTCATCCAGAAACAAGGGCCAATTATTATCTTCATTATTTCTAATGTGTAAAACCCAAACCATCTCTTGTCTGCTGCATGGCCCTCTTTAGATATGGGGCCTTCGGTCTAATAAACCAGCATTTACAGATCATTTCACTCAACAGCTAGAGTAGTGATGGCGAACCTTTTTTTCCTTGGGTGTCGAAAGACCGTGCGCATGCTATCGCATTTGGGCAAGTGCCCACACTCATAAGTCTCCGGGACCGCCTTCTGCCGCACAAATCCCAGCGCCCGATTAGGTCCCACAGAGTTGGCCTTCTCCGGGTCCCGTCGACTAAACAATGTCATCTGGGGGGTCCCGGGGGAAGAGCCTTCTCTGTGGCGGCCCCGACTCTCTGGAACCAGCTCTCCCCGGAGATTAGGACTGCCCCCACCCTCCCTGCCTTCCGTAAACTCCTTAAAACTCACCTCTGCCGTCAGGCATGGGGGAATTGAGGCATTCCCCCCTCCCCCCGGGCCTATACAATTTAAGTATGGTATGTCTGTGTGTATGTCTGGTTTAATTTTTTAAATTTATTAGATTTGTTGTGAATTGTTTTATTGTACGTTGTGAGCAGCCACGAGTCTACGGAGAGGGGCGGAATACAAATCTAATAAGTAAGTAAGTAAGTAAGTAAGTAAGTAAGTAAGTAAGTAAGTAAGTAAGTAAGTAAGTCAATGCCTGGGGAGGGCAAAAACAGCTTCTCCCGCCCCCCGAGGCCCTCTGGAGGCTGGAAACGGCCTGTTTCCCAACTTCAGGTGGGCCCAGTAGGCTTGTTTCACCCTCCCCAGGCTCCACAGGCTCCCCCTGAGTCGAAGGAGGGTAAAAACACATCCTCCCCATCTTCCTGGAGGCTCTCTGGAAGCCAAAAACACCCTCCCAGAGCCTCTGTGTGAGCCAAAAATCGGCACACACATGCATGTTGGAGCTGAGGTAGGTCAATGGCTCGCGTGCCAGCAGATATGGCTTTGCGTGCCACCTCTGGCACCCGTGCCATAGGTTCGCCATCACTGAGCTAGAGAGTCTGAGAACATGTTGGAATCCTGGAGTAGGTTTTGCCAGAATGAGAAAGAGAAATGTTTGCCCAGAGTTATGGAAACATAGAAGTCTGACGGCAGAAAAAGACCTCATGGTCCATCTAGTCTGCCCTTATACTATTTTCTGTATTTCATCTTAGGATGGATATATGTTTATCCCAGGCATGTTTAAATTCAGTTACTGTGGATTTACCAACCACGTCTGCTGGAAGTTTGTTCCAAGGATCTACTACTCTTTCAGTAAAATAATATTTTCTCACATTGCTTTTGATCTTTCCCCCAACTAACCTCAGATTGTGCCCCCTTGTTCTTGTGTTCACTTTCCTATTAAAAACACTTCCCTCCTGGACCTTATTTAACCCTTTAACATATTTAAATGTTTCGATCATGTCCCCCCTTTTCCTTCTGTCCTCCAGACTATACAGATTGAGCTCATTAAGTCTTTCCTGATACGTTTTATGCTTAAGACCTTCCACCATTCTTGTAGCCCGTCTTTGGACCCGTTCAATTTTGTCAATATCTTTTTGTAGGTGAGGTCTCCAGAACTGAACACAGTCTTCCAAATGTGGTCTCAACATGTTACATAATCAAATTTAATTCTATAAGAAAGATGACTGGATAAGTGTGCTGCTGCCCAGATTCCAGCATGGAATTCGATGCTGGCAGAATTAATACACAAAGAACCAAACATTTGGGAAAAGAAACCAGGAATTATCAAAATAAGCTGGATCAATGCCCTTACTATTATACAAGGGGGGGGGAGCAGAAACAGTGGTTGGTGGGGCCCAATTAATGGTTTGGAGCAAATAATATAAACTGAGAGGTAAAAATAACATGTTTAAACATTTTTTCCCCTCTCATTCTGGAGTTTGCTTCATATTTTCCAGCTTTTTGAACTATATTAACTCCTAAATGCATTTCAGCAGTTATTTCCTCAATTCAAAATGGCAGGAAACTAAAATTTGATCCTGCTGTTGGAGGGGGTTACAAAAAGAGAAAACTGAGCTTAGACTTGTGTAGTCCTCTTGCATAGTTTTAATATAGACCAACAGCAGGTACCTGGAGGCTGTTGGGGTCTGGATGGGTGTCAACAGACTCAAGCTCAACCCGGATAAGACGGAGTGGCTGTGGGTTTTGCCTCCCAAGGACAATGCCATCTGTCCGTCCATAACCATGGGGGGGGGGATTACTGACCCCCTCAGAGAGGGTCCGCAACCTGGGCGTCCTCCTTGATCCACAGCTCACATTAGAGAAACATCTTTCGGCTGTGGCGAGGGGGGCGCTTGCCCAGGTTTGCCTGGTGCACCAGTTGCGGCCCTATCTGGACCGGGACTCACTGCTCACAGTCACTCATGCCCTCATCACCTCGAGGCTCGACTACTGTAATGTTCTCTACATGGGGCTACCTTTGAAAAGTGTTCGGAAACTTCAGATCGTGCAGAATGCAGCTGCGAGAGCATTCATTGGCTTCCCAAGGCATGCCCATGTTACACCAACACTCCGCAGTCTGCATTGGTTGCCGATCAATTTCCGGTCACAATTCAAAGTGTTGGTTATGACCTATAAAGCCCTTCATGGCACCGGACCAGAATATCTCCGGGACCGCCTTCTGCCGCACGAATCCCAGCGACCGGTTAGGTCCTGCAGAGTTGGCCTTCTCCGGGTCCCGTCGACTAAACAATGTCATTTGGCAGGACCCAGGAGAAGAGCCTTCTCTGTGGCGGCCCCGACCCTCTGGAACCAGCTCCCCCCAGATATCAGAGTTGCCCCCACCCTCCTTGCCTTTCGCAAGCTCCTTAAAACCCACCTCTGTCGTCAGGCATGGGGGAATTGAAAATATTTTTCTCCCTTCCCCCTAGGCTTATAGAATTTATACATGGTATGCTTGTTGGTATGATTGGTCTCTTAAATTGTGGTTTTTTAGATTACTTTTTAATATTAATTTGTTACATTGTTTTTTATTGTTGTTAGCCGTCCCAAGTCTTCGGAGAGGGGCGGCATACAAATCTAAATAAACTAAACTAACTAAACTAAACTAAACTAACTCAGGAAATGTCAACCAAGTTATTACGCCAACAGTCTAATTCTTGTTCATTTGGTGCTTGCAGGAATAGAAGCGGAGGTGTAAGAAACAACTCACTAATGTTGACCTTGAAGATTGGCCTTTTTCAAGAGCTCTTTTAAAGTTGGTATGGAAAATAAGCTCTAAAAATTTAAAGCTCAGCTGTTAAAAAAAAACACAAATAGAGAAGGAAACAAATCAGGATAACCCCAGAATTTATATAAACCTAGGATTCAGACCAATGTTTCTAAAATTAGATTCTATAACAAACCTTTAAATTTAATTTTTCTCCACTCTGTTGCCAAGAACAGACCATGCTTAGCTGGAACTTACAATAGGAGCAGGGAGCGTGGAAAACGGAGATTTCCAATTCTTAAGCTGAAATGCTAAGTAAGTGTTGAGTTTGTTGACGGTAAATCTTGCTAAGCTAATATTATACCACATTTAAAAGAAATAAATTAGATGTTTCAGTAGACTGGGGAAACATGGTACACATAATATATCTTGATTTCAAGAAAAACCTGCCAAGGTAACTTATTACATTCTGATTAGGAAGTTCATTATTGATAAGCTAGGTGGGCTTACAAGTAGGTAGCTGCAGAACATGCTCAAATATTATACTCAAAGGGTACTCCTCAATGGTTGTTCAACTAAAACTAAAACACGGATCTCCAAACTTGGCAACTTTAAGACTTATGGACTTCAACTCCCAGAATTCCTCAGCCAGCCAAGTTATCAAATTTAGAGACTCCTGAACTAGAGAATAGAAACATAGAAACATAGAAGACTGAAGGCAGAAAAAGACCTCATGGTCCATCTAGTCTGCCCTTATACTATTTTCTGTATTTTATCTTAGGATGGATCTATGTTTATCCCAGGCATGTTTAAATTCAGTTACTGTGGATTTATCTACCACGTCTGCTGGAAGTTTGTTCCAAGGATCTGCTACTCTTTCAGTAAAATAATATTTTCTCATGTTGCTTTTGATCTTTCCCCCAACTAACTTCAGATTGTGCCCCCTTGTTCTTGTGTTCACTTTCCTATTAAAAACACTTCCCTCCTGAACCTTATTTAACCCTTTAACATATTTAAATGTTTCGATCATGTCTCCCCTTTTCCTTCTGTCCTCCAGACTATGCAGATTGAGTTCATGAAGTCTTTCCTGATACGTTTGATGCTTAAGACCTTCCACCATTCTTGTAGCCCGTCTTTGGACCCGTTCAATTTTGTCAATATCTTTTTGTAGGTGAGGTCTCCAGTACTGGACACAGTATTCCAAATGTGGTCTCACCAGCGCTCTATATAGCGGGATCATAATCTCCCTCTTGTATCAAGGGTAATGCCAAAGGATGCACTTCAAGATATTAATAACTTGCAATGCAGGAGAGAAATAAATGCTTCTGAATTAAGCCAATCACAAAAGAACGAAGGATGTATAATCAGTTAAAGGAAAAGGAAAGGTTCAAAGTGAACTTAATGGGGATGCCCATTCAGATGTAACAGTTAGCTGCAGTATATACGCTATTAACAGGGATGCGGTGGCTCAGTGGCTAAGACGCCGAGCTTGTCGACCAGGTCAGCAGTTCAGCGGTTCGAATCCCTAGCACCATGTAACAGAGAGTGAGCTTCTGTTATTTGCCCCAGCTTCTGCCAAACGAACAGTTTGAAAGCACGTAAAAAATGTAAGTAGAAAAATAGGGACCATATTATAGTTATTTATTTATTTATTTATTTATTTATTTATTTATTTATTTATTTATTTGATTTGATTTGATTTGATTTGTATGCTGCCCCTCTCCAGAGACTCGGGGCGGCTAACAGCGACAATAAAACAGTGTACAATAGTAATTTGGTATTGATGATTAAAAATCAATTAATATAAAAACCAAACATACATACATACATACCATGCATAAAATTGTAAAGGCCTAGGGGGAAAGAGGATCTCAATTCCCCCATGCCTGGCGGCAGAGGTGGGTTTTAAGTTGTTTACGAAAGGCAAGGAGGGTGGGGGCAGTTCTAATCTCTGGGGGGAGTTGGTTCCAGAGGGCTGGGGCCGCCACAGAGAAGGCTCTTCCCCTGGGTCCCGCCAGGCGACATTCTTTAGTTGACGGGACCCGGAGAAGATCCACTCTGTGGGACCTAACTGGTCGCTGGGATTCGTGCAGCAGAAGGCGGTCCCTGAGGTAATCTGGTCCGGTGCCATGAAGGGCTTTATAGGTCATAACCAACACTTTGAATTGTGACCGGAAACTGATCGGCAACCAATGCAGACTGCGGAGTGTTGGTGTAACATGGGCATATTTGGGAAAGCCCATGATTGCTCTCGCAGCTGCATTCTGCACGATCTGAAGTTTCCGAACATTTTTCAAAGGTAGCCCCACGTAGAGAGTGTTACAGTAGTCGAGCCTCGAGGTGATGTTGTGCACGAGTCACAATTCAATATTATCATGGGTCTGCTACAATAGCAGCTACTGAAAATCATCAGAACCAATACAAAGCAATGAGAACTTTTTGCATGAGAAGTGAAACGACTTCAAAAACAAAACAAGAAAGTCCAGTTGTCTCCTGAAAAAAGCACCTTTGGGACAACCATGACCTGGATGATTGGATGGCTGAGAAACTCTACAGACTTTTAGCTATATAATTTCGGATGAACATCTGTTGAATGGTGTGGAAGTAGGAATGGATTTGCAGAGAGAGAAATGGCAGACTAAAGGAACCAGGCGCACTAATTCAGGTGACCCTGAAGACACAGGTAAATTCCCAAGTGCTTTAAAGACCCTCTGAAAGGATGCAAATGACCAACTGTCTGCGAGGAATATAAATTCTTCTATTCCCCACCACCCAGTCAGAACTGAAGAAGCTTCATGTATGAAACATAGAAACATAGAAGACTGACAGCAGAAAAAGACCTCATGGTCCATCTAGTCTGCCCTTATACTATTTCCTGTATTTTATCGTACAATGGATATATGTTTATCCCAGGCATGTTTAAATTCAGTTCCTGTGGATTGACCAATCATGTCTGCTGGAAGTTTGTTCCAAGGATCTACTACTCTTTCAGTGAAATAATATTTTCTCATTTTACGTTTGATCTTTGCCCCAACTAACTTCAGATTGTGTCCCCTTGTTCTTGTGTTCACTTTCCTATTAAAAACACTTCCTATTCACTTTCCTATTAAAAACACTTCCCTCCTGGACCTTATTTAACCCTTTAATATATTTAAATGTTTTGATCATGTCCCCCCTTTTTCCTTCTGTCCTCCAGACTATACAGATGGAGTTCATGAAGTCTTTCCTGATATGTTTTATGCTGAAGACCTTCCACCATTCTTGTAGCCCGTCTTTGGAGAAGTGAAACATCTTCAAACTAAAAAACCAAGAAAGTCAGTTGCCTCCTGAAAAAGCATCTTTGGGCCTTTGGGACAACCATGAACTTGGATGACTGGGAACCTCTACAGACTTAAAGGTTCAATAATTAACTTCCAAGCAGTACCCAAAGTTCAAGTGAAGTAGTAGGGAATGGAATGGAATAGAATTCTATTTATCCTGGATATTAATTGTTTCAATTTCTACCCTCAAAACGATGCTATAGAGCAGTGTTTCCCAACCTTGGCAACTTGAAGATATTTGGACTTCAACTCCCAGAATTCCCCAGCCAGCATTCACTGGCTGGGGAACTCTGGGAGTTGAAGTCCAAATATCTTCAAGTTGCCAAGGTTGGGAAACACTGCTATAGAGCACTGCACACCAAGACAACTAGACACGAGAAGTTTTTTCCAGAATGCCATCACTCTGCTAAACAATGGGGAATGAATTTTGGCTACACAATTGAATTAGAAAAATGGGGAAAATTATGGATTAACAATTGGCGGATGACAAAATCGACTGCATTCAAGGAAAACCAATTAAAAATGTTTTACAGGTGGCATCTATCAAAAATGTTCCCAAAAACCTCTCCAATATGCTAGAAGTGCAAAAAAGAAAAAGGCACGTTCTACCACCAATGGTGGACATGCACACAGGCAAAAAATTTCTGGAATAAAATAATAAATTGGTTAAAAGAAATAGTAAATGAAGAAATTGGGGGAAAAAACAGAATTATATTTATTGGGTATTTTTAATAAAAAAAATAGTAAAAGAGGTAAGATACCTAGTTATACATATACTAACAGCTGCCAGAATAGTATATGCCCAACAGTGGAAAAAAGACAAACTACCGGAAGAAAATATAATAATTAAAAAGATACTAGACTGTGCGGAGATGTACAGGTTATCTAAAAGATTAGAGGGAAAAGAAGAATCAGATTACTATAAAATATGGGCAAAATTTTATGATTGGCTAAAGAAAAGAGCAATAAAGAAATAAATAAAAATCTACGCAAAGCAACACGTCGAATAATAATAATAATAATAATAATAATAATAATAATAATAATAATAATAATAATTTATTAGATTTGTATGCCGCCCCTCTCCGAAGACTCGGGGCGGCTCACAACAGACGATAAAACAATATATATAGGCACAAATCTAATATTAAAAAAAAACAAACTAAAAACCCTATCATAATTTAAAAACCAAACAGCACATACATACCAAACATAAATTATAATAAGCCTGGGGGAAAGGTGTCTCAAATCCCCCATGCCTGGCGGTATAAGTGGGTCTTAAGTAGTTTACGAAAGACAACGAGGGTGGGAGCAGTTCTAATCTCCGGGGGGAGTTGATTCCAGAGGGCCGGGGCCGCCACAGAGAAGGCTCTTCCCCTGGGGCCCGCCAGACGACATTGTTTAGTCGACGGGACCCGGAGAAGGCCAACTCTGTGGGACCTTATCGGCTGCTGGGATTCGTGCGGTAGCAGGCAGTTCCGGAGGTATTCTGGTCCAATGCCATGTAGGGCTTTAAAGGTCATGACCAACACTTTGAATTGTGACCGGAAACTGATCGGCAGTCAATGCAGGCCACGGAGTGTTGTAGATACGTGGGCGAATCTGGGAAGCCCCACGATGGCTCTCGCGGCTGCATTCTGCACGATCTGAAGTTTCCGAACACTTTTCAAAGGTAGCCCCATGTAGAGAGCGTTGCAGTAATCGAACCTCGAGGTGATGAGGGCATGAGTGACTGTGAGCAATGACTCCCTGTCCAAATAGGGCCGCAACTGGTGCACCAGGCGAACCTGGGCAAACGCCCTCCTCACCACAGCCGAAAGATGATGTTCCAATGTCAGCTGTGGATCGAGGAGGACGCCCAAGTTGCGCACCCTCTCTGAGGGGGTCAATAGTTCCCCCCCCAGGGTAATGGATGGACAGATGGAATTGTCCTTGGGAGGCAACACCCACAGCCACTCCGTCTTGTCTGGATTGAGTTTGAGTTTGTTGACACCCATCCAGGCCCCAACAGCCTCCAGGCACCGGCACATCACTTCCACTGCTTCGTTGACTGGACATGGGGTGGAGATGTACAACTGGGTATCATCCGCATATTGATGATACCTCACCCCATGCCCTTGGATGATCTCACCCAGCAGTTTCATGTAGATATTAAATAGCAGGGCGGAGAGGACCGACCCCTGAGGCACCCCACAAGGGAGAACCTAGAGGTCGACCTCTGACCCCCCACTAACACTGACTGCGACCGACCGGAGAGGTAGGAGGAGAACCACTGGAGAACAGTGCCTCCCACTCCCAACCCCTCCAGTCGGCGCAGAAGGATACCATGGTCGATGGTATCGAAAGCCGCTGAGAGGTCAAGAAGCACCAGGACAGAGGACAAGCCCCTGTCCCGGGCCCGCCAGAGATCATCCATCAACGCGACCAAAGCAGTTTCCGTGCTGTAACCGGGCCTGAAACCCGACTGCTGAGGCCCTAGATAATCGGCTTCTTCCAAGGACCGCTGGAGTTGGAGCGCCACCACCTTCTCAACAACCTTCCCCATAAAGGGAAGGTTGGAGACTGGACGGTAGTTATTAAGCACGGCTGGGTCCAGGGAAGGCTTCTTGAGGAGGGGGCGCACAAGTGCCTCCTTATAAGGAGCCGGGAAGGACCCCCTCCCCAAGGAGGCGGTGACAATCTCCTGGACCCAGCTCCGTGTCACCTCTCGACTGGCCGAAACCAACCAAGAGGGACACGGATCCAGTAAGCAGGTGGCAGAACTTACAGCTCCAATGGCCTTGTCCACTTCATCAGGTGTCACCAAGTCAAACTCCTCCCAGACAGATGGACAAAGACGTTTAGCCCCAGTCACCTCGACATAAAAGAATTGATAAATTAATACTATGTAAAAGAAGTAAAATTCTCTGATCAAACATCCCAAAAGTGGGGAAACTTTCATTTCCCAAATGTTGTACGTGTATGTCTTTATGTATGTTTTTTCTTTTTTCTTGCATGTTATATTTGTAAAAAAACACAAATAAATAAAATATATATAAAAAATACACAAACAATTCCCTCCCCACTGACAAACTATTCACTAAGGCTGCATTACTATAGTCTTCTCATTGTTCCTATCGCCCATTTCCTCCCACTTATGACTGTATAGACTGTAAAGTGTTGCTTGTATCCTTGTGATTTATATTAATATTGATTGTTTCCTGATTGCTTATTTGTACCCTAGGACAATCATTAAGTGTTGTACCACATGATTCTTGACAAATGTATCTTTTCGTTTATGTACACTGGGAGCCTCTGCACCAAAGACAAATTCCTTGTGTGTCCAATCACACTTGGCCAATAAAGAATTCTATTCTATTCTAAAAGCATATATAATTCAGAATAAGTGATGAAAAGTTCATTGAGCTTTTTGAAAAAGACATCAACTAACCTATGTCAAAACTCATTAATATATTATTAAGCTGAGATGATACATTCTTCCCATTAGATAGGCTGATAATCAGTTCAGCATCTAAAGTAAGAATGATTATCGTGATAAGCCAGAACAATTAATTGCTACTTCAAAGCTCTGCTTCACAAATGAAAAATCAACTCTGCTTGTGGAATTAAATTAGTATCTCAACAGGAAACGTTTCTGGCTGAATCTACTTTTCTGCTCTCAAAAGAGGGCCATAAAGCACTTCCTGGACTTTAAAGACCAGACAGGGATGAGATGGGGTGAGAAGGAGAAATGACTGTAGAGCAACCCTTGTTGTGAAGAAAAAAAGCTATTTCCTGGAGCTTTAAGAGCATCAAGCATTAAAATATTATTCAGAGTTCCACTGAACAAGTATGAAATACGCCATCATCATGTTATCTAATAAACAACACTTTATGTCACTCTACTTGGAGAAACATAAAATCTTCAAAGAACCACCATTAAAATAAATGAAATCCACCCCTCTATTTTAATTGCAAAGTACAGTGATCCCTCGAGTTTCGTGATCTCGATCTTCGCGAAACGCTATATTGCGATTTTAAAAAAAAATTAATTAAAAAAACCCCCACTTCCGCGTTTGGCTTTAGGACTCAGCTGGGAAGCGGCGCGGCTGTTTTAAAAGGTCGCAGCCGGCCTGGGGGGCTTCCCAGCACCCCCCCGAACCCCCAACCTGGGTCTTCCCGGCCGCCCACGCAAAGGGGAAACCCCGGCTCCTCGCTGATGCCCGCCGCTTGCCCGCCCGCCAGCAAGAGGGGGAAGACCCAGGGAAGGTTCCTTCGGCCGCCCAGCAGCTGATCTGCTCGGTAGCGCAGCAGCAGCGAGGAGCCGAATCGGGGTTTCCCCTTTGCGTGGGCAGCGGGGAACGCAAACTCCACCATCTACGCATGCGCGGCCATAGAAAAAAAGGGCGCGCATGCGCAGATGGTGTTTTTACTTCCGCAACCCTACATCACGAAAAATCGATTATCGCGAGGGGTCTTGGAACGGAACCCTCGCGATAATAGAGGGATCACTGTACTTCTCCGTTGATTCCTTCTTATGCAAGTTGGCGCCATTAAATTTCCTTGCAATCAAGGAAGGCTGTAAATCAGGGGTCTCAAACTCTTGGCTCCGCGGGGCAATAGTTTGCGGCCCCCATCTCAACATCAAAGGGTAATGTTAGTGCGGCCAGAATGTAAGGTGACCAGGGGGTGGGGACAACCCCAGTTCGGCAAAGCAAGCAGCCTTGGGAAAGCCACCCGCCACGCTCCTCTCTTCCCTGTTAGAGGGTGGCTGACTCGAGGGCGCTTGCGCAAGGCGGGTTTTTGGGCAGAAAGCGTGCCATGGTTCCTCCCTCTCAGTCGTGAAGCCCGCTTCTCTTTTCTCCCTGCAGGTTGCTGCCACCACCGGCGCCCCGACGTTGGTCATTGTGGCCAGCACTGTTGCAGCAGGTGAGGCCTGCGGCTTGGGCTCTCCTCCCCGCCCTCCCGCCCGCTTCTTCGGCTTTTCTGGACGAAGGCAGTGGGTCCGACCAGTGAAAGTAAAGGTGGGGTGGGGTGTTTAGATCGGGGGGGGGGGGGGGCGCTTTAAGACTTATGGACTTCAACTCCCAGAATTCTCCAGTCAGCTGTGCTATGGCTATTCCTCAGCTATGCTGGCTGAGGAATTCTGGGAGTTGAAGTCCACAAGTCTTAAAGTGGCCAAGATTGGAGACCTCTGGTTTATAGAAAAAAAGAGAGAGTAAGGAAAAGAGAGAAAGAGGGGGGGAGAGAGAGATTTATTTATTACTGATTTATTTATTTATTTATTGCCTTATGAATTTGTTAATTTATTTTTATTTTTAAACACAAAATAAGATGAAAAAAATTAAAGACATTTGATAACATTGGAATGTTTTTGTAAGAGTTTTTCTGGTGGAAAACCTGATGCGTCCCAGTCTCACCCAGACTCTACCTCCAGCGGCCCCCGGGGAAATTGAGTTTGAGACCCCTGCTGTAAATGGAATTCACCATAATCATGTGATCAAATTCACCATAATCATGTAATCAAAAAGACCTTGGAATACTAATATCAAATGACCTAAGTGCCAAAGCCCACTGCAACAATATCGCCAAAAAAGCTTCTAGAGTTGTTAACCTGATCCTACGCAGCTTCTGCTCAGGCAATCTCACTCTACTCACAGGAGCCTACAAAACTTTTGCCAGACCCATTCTTGAATACAGTTCATCTGTCTGGAACCCATACCACATCTCAGACATTAACACCCTTGAAAACGTCCAAAGATATTTCACCAGAAGAGCCCTTCACTCCTCCACTTGAAACAGAAGACCCTACGAAAACAGACTAACAATCCTGGACCTAGAAAGCCTAGAACTACGGCGCCTAAAACACGATTTGAGTATTGCCCACAAGATCATATGTTGCAACGTCCAACCGGTCAATGACTACTTCAACTTCAACCGCAACAACACAAGAGCACGCAACAGATTCAAACTTAATACGAACCGCTCCAAACTTGACTGTAAAAAATATGATTTCAACAATCGAGTTATCAAAGCGTGGAACTCATTACCGGACTCAATTGTGTCAACCCCTAACCCCCAACACTTCTCCCTTAGACTCTCCACAATTGACCTCTCCAGGTTCCTAAAAGGCCAGTAAGGGGCGTACATGAGTGCACTGGTGTGCCTTTCGTCCCCTGTCCAATTGTCTTCCCTTTCTCTCACTTATCATATATATTCTCTTCCTTTCATATATCCTCTCCTCTAAGTTCACTTTACCCTTATATATAGTGTTCCCTCGATTTTCGCGGGTTCGAACTTCGCGAATAGCCAATACCACGGTTTTTAAAAAAAATATTAATTAAAAAATACTTCATGGTTTTTTCCCCCTATACCACGGTTTTTCCCACCCGATGACGTCATATGTCATCACCAAACTAATAATTTTTGCAAATAAATAACAAACAAAATAATTATTGTTAATAAATAATTATGTTTATAAATATCAGGATCACTAAGTGTCTTATTCAATGGTGAGTACCAGTAATAATAGTGAGTAAATGGTTGCTAAGGGAATGGGAAATTGTAATTTAGGGGTTTAAAGTGTTAAGGGAAGGCTTGTGATACTGTCCATAGCCAAAAATGGTGTATTTACTTCCGCATCTCTACTTCGCGGAAATTCAACTTTCGCGGGCGGTCTCGGAACACATCCCCAGCGGAAATCGAGGGAACACTGTATTACTACATGTCTATTTTTCTTCCTATGTATTTGTGTATTGGACAAATGAATACATAAATAAAATAAATAAATGTAGTGTCCAGGCATTTCAAAGCTCTAACTCAGAGGCAGATTCTCAGTACTGCTGCTACTGTTGCGCTGGGCTCGCAGCTTCATATCTTTGCTTCTGCGCATGAGCAGGAAGCAAAATCTCCGGAAGGGACGCTCAAATATGCGAGATTTCAGTGATTTCCCCCCCGCTTCCGCTCATGTTGCGCTTCCGCGCATGCGCAGAAGCAAAAAGTAACCCAAATCTTGCATGTGTGTACACCAATTGAGATTTTGCTTCTGCGCATGAAGCGAAATCTTGTGAGGGGACACGCGCGAAAGAGATATTTCGGTGATATTTTTTTTGCTTCTGTGCATGTGCAGAAGCAAAAAAAATTACCAAAATCTCATACTGCAAACCGCCCCGCAAGAATTTGCTTCATGCTCATGCGCAGATGCAAAATCTCAATCGGTGTACACACGTGCAAGATTTTGGTTATTTTTTGCTTCTGCACATGCGTGGAAGCACAACATGAGTGGAAGCAAAAAAAAATCACACACACTCCGGGGACGTAAAGCTATGCGCGCAGCTCAATTTTCGCTAGTGGTGTGGCATCCTGATCCGTACCGGTAACAACCCTGAATGGCTCGCTGGCCTGAGTTGCTTTGCGAAGGGAGGCATAGAAATCAAATAAATAAATAAATAATAAATAAAACCCGCTACTGGTGACTGCGGTGTTTGCTTAAAGTCTGCAGTGTTGCAAAATTGGACAACAATCACATGATGACCTACTTAATGTCTGGCACAACATGGGACCACAATTCCTGACTTATGAATTATGGTCATAATTCAAAAAATACCTGTAAACACCGGATGAGAGGGCCATGACGTTGAACATACAGTGGTACCTCTACCTAAGAACGCCTCTACTTACAAACTTTTCTAGATAAGAACCGGGTATTCAAGATTTTTTTGCCTCTTCTCAAGAACCATTTTCCACTTAAGAACCCGAGCCTCCAAAACTGTAACTGGAAAAGGCAGGGAGAAGCCTCCGTGGGGCCTATCTAGGAATCTCCTGGCAGAAACAGGGTTGGACAAGGCGGGGAGAAGCCTCCTTGGGGCCTCTCTAGGAATCTCCTGGGAGGAAACAGGGCCTCCACCCTGCCTGTGGTTTCCCTAATCGCACGCATTATTTGCTTTTATATTGACTCCTATGGGAAAAATTGCTTCTTCTTACAAGCGTTTCTACTTAAGAACCTGGTCACGGAAGGAATTAAGTTTAAGGAATTAATGAGCCGGGGTGGCGCAGCAGGTAGAGTGCTGTACTGCAGGCCACTGAAGCTGACTTGTAGATCTGAAGGTCAGCGGTTCAAATCTCATCACCGGCTCAAGGTTGACTTAGCCTTCCATCCTTCCGAGGTGGGTAAAGTGAGGACCCGGATTCTGGGGGCAATAGGCTGGCTCTGTTTAAAAAAGTGCTATTGCTAACATGTCGTAAGCCGCCCTGAGTCTAAGGAGAAGGGCGGCATAAAAATTGAATGAATGAATGAATGAATGAATGAATGAATGAATGAATGAATAAATAAATAAATAAATAAGTTTGTAAGTAGAGGTACCACTGTATATCTAAGATTCACAAGGAACCAAGCGATTTCAATGAAGGATTGAAATCTCCTGGGAGATTGATAAAAGTACAGCTGATTGTAAGAGAGGGGGGCTATTTGTAAACAGGCAAACTTGGAAGATATCTGCTGGTTGGGCAATGCAATGGCAGTGCCCTCAAAACTTCCAGGTGGCAGAAGATTGGATGGCACATCTTTCATTGGTTTTCTTGATTATTAAAACCAACAGAGGAAACCAATTAGTGTGATTTGTTTTTCACCCCTAAGTTCCCACAATGTACTCTAAGTTAATAAATCAATCAATATTGTAGAACGCAATAATAATTTCAAAGGATTTAGCTGCAACACAAAGGCCGTTGCTCATTCATCAGAAAAAAACTAGTCATACAGTCTACAATGCAATCCTGCCTTTACTCTTCCTATATGAATTTTTCTTACACTCCAAATTCCTTCTCCGGAAATGCTTTCTCATATGGAATCAATTGTGGCCACTATTAGAAGCAGAAACACACTCAACGTTTCAGAGACTTGCCTCGAAAACGTTATGCTTCCCAAAAGAATCTTTTATTTTTTAGACTTTTTTGATCGGATTATTATTATTTTTCTACATTTGCTCATTAGACTTTGGATTCAGTTTGTATTCCCATACATCCAATAGGTCATAGTTGCATGTGGGATATGAGCAGCCTGCCAGAGACCACATATCTGGATAGGGACAAAGCAAGCTTTGCATGGCAGAGATATCAACAAAGGAAGAATGGTGGCTTCATATAACCACAGCCAATACTTTTTCCACAAATTCATTGATTCAGCTGGGTGTAATATTAATTTAGAAACATAGAAGACTGACGGCAGAAAAAGACCTCATGGTCCATCTAGTCTGCCCTTATACTATTTCCTGTATTTTATCTTAGGATGGATCTATGTTTATCCCAGGCATGTTTAAATTCAGTGACTGTGGATTTACCAACCACGTCTGCTGGAAGTTTGTTCCAAGGATCTACTACTCTTTCAGTGAAATAATATTTTCTCACGTTGCTTTTGATCTTTCCCCCAACTAACTTCAGATTGTGTCCCCTTGTTCTTGTGTTCACTTTCCTATTAAAAACACTTCCCTCCTGAACCTTATTTAACTCTTTGACATATTTAAATGTTTCGATCATGTCCCCCCTTTTCCTTCTGTCCTCCAGACTATACAGATTGAGTTCATGAAGTCTTTCCTGATAAGTTTTATGCTTAAGACCTTCCACCATTTTTGTAGCCCGTCTTTGGACCCCTTCAATTTTGTCAATATTTAGTGAAAATATTTAATATTACTGGCCCATCGGTTTAATAACGTTTCCCACCCACCACATTAAAACAATATATTTGTGTGAAGAGTTGTACCAGGAAAGACTGAGGCACTTTGTGCACCATAGAGTTTGAAATAGGAGATACAGTGGTACCTCTACCAAAGAACGCCTCTATTTACGAACTTTTCTAGATAAGGACCTGGTGTTCACAATTTTTTTTGCCTCTTCTCAAGAACCATTTTCCATTTACAAACCCGAGCCTCCGAAACTGTAACCGGAAAAGGCAGGGAGAAGCCTCCGTGGGGCCTCTCTAGGAATCTCCTGGGAGGAAACAGGGCTGGAAAAGGCGGGGAGAAGCCTCCGTGGGGCCTCTCTAGGAATCTCCTGGGAGGAAACAGGGCCAGAAAAGGGGGGAGAAGCCTTCGTGGAGCCTCTCTAGGAATCTCCTGGGAGGAAACAGGGCCGGAAAAGGCAGGGAGAAGCCTCCGTGGCTCCTCTCTAGAAATCTCCTGGGAGGAAACAGGGCCGGAAAAGGCAGGGAGAAGCCTTTGTGGAGCCTCTCTAGGAATCTCCTGGGAGGAAACAGGGCCGGAGAAGGTGGAACGAATTCCCTCCGGAGATATGTACCGCCCCTTCCCTCCTGGTCTTTCATAAAGCTCTGAAGACCCACCTCTGCCAGCGGGCATGGGGGCCATGAATGATGAGATTGTCTCCAGCAAATATTATGAATGATTGAATTGGATGAATGTGTACGACTGTACAGTATTCCCTTGATTGTCGCGGGGGATGTGTTCCAAGACCGCCCGCGAAAGTCGAATTTCCGCGAAGTAGAGATGCGGAAGTAAATACACCATTTTTGGCTATGAACAGTAACACAAGCCTTCCCTTAACACTTTAAACCCCTAAATTACAATTTCCCATTCCCTTAGCAACCATTTAGATCATTACTCACCATGTTTATTTATTAAATTTTATTAAAAAAAATATTTATTAAAGTCAGATGAAAGTTTGGCAATGACATATGACGTCATCCGGTGGGAAAAACCGTGGTATAGGGAAAAAACCCGCAAAGTATTTTTTAATTCATATTTTTGAAAAACCGTGGTATAGACTTTTCGCGAAGTTCGAACCTGCGAAAATCGAGGGAACACTGTATATGGGGTTTTTAACATTTTTAGTAATTATGTATAATTCTTTTAAAGTAATTTAGATTTCTTGTATATACTGTTGCATTTGTAATGTTGTGCACTGCCCTGAATCCTTTTCTAAGCGGAAAAACAAAGAACCGTTGTACTCACCTGAACGGTCTTCTCCAGGTCCTGGAAGGAGAGTCCAGCATGGGATTTAGCTCAATCTTATTGGTAGGAACTGAGTTTTAAATTAATATAATTAACATATTAATTAGGTACCGCCCCCTTGCTGCCCCAGTACCTCAGTTTTAAAAAAACGAATCTCATGAATAAACAGAATTTATTTAACAAGAACAACAAACAGTAACTGAACGCAACAACTGTCCATGGTTCAATGGGAGGGTATGGACTCTCCTTCCAGGACCTGGAGAAGACCGTTCAGGTGAGTACAACGGTTCTTCTCCCATGTCTCTGGAAGGAGAGTCCAGCATGGGATATACCCAAGTTCCACTGTTCAAGGGAGGGATATCATTGAATCATGACCCTGTAGTGTCACACACTCGTTGCAACACTCTCCTCCCGAAAGCCGCCTCGGCTGAAGCAAACGTGTCCAATTTATAGTGCCGTATAAAGGTGGTAGGGGTGGCCCACGTGGCCGCCCTACAGATGTCCTCTATCGATGCATGTGTGGCCCATGCCGCTGAAGTAGCGGCACTACGAGTCGAATGAGCCGTGATTCCACTGGGTAATGGCTGGGAACATGCTTTGTACGCTTCTGCTATACAAAGCTTCAACCATTGACTAATTGTCTGGGATGACACCTTGAGACCCAGTCGATGTTGGCCGAAGGATACAAACAAGGCCTCTGACTTGCGAAAAGAGGCCGTGCGCCTAATATAGAGTTTAAGAGCTCTGCGCACGTCCACCTTATGCCACTTAAGTTCCAATGGATGTGATCCATGCACGCAGAAATCCGGCAAGACAAGTTCCTGTGTCCGGTGAAAGTGGGTGTTGACTTTAGGTATGAACGTTGGGTCCAAACGTAGGGTCACCCTATTAGGTTGAAATGTACAAAGGTCAGGCCTTACAGACAAGGCCGACAGCTCCGACACCCGCCTTGCTGATGTAATGGCCACTAAGAATGCTGTTTTAAGAGATAACATCCTCAAAGACACAGTTCTCAGCGGCTCAAACGGAGGAGCTGTGAGCGCTTGCAACACCGTCGTAAGATCCCAAGTAGGAAACCGTCGTATCGGTGGGGGATGCCTATTGGTAGCCCCTTTTAAAAAGTCTCTAATCAACGAATGGTGGGACAATAATCCCCCATCCTCAGATCGAATGATCGTTGCCAAAGCCGCTACCTGTCTCCTTAATGTGTTGGGGGCCAATCCCTTCTCCAGACCGGATTGTAAAAACTCCAACACCAAGACTAAATTAGCATCCTGTGGCCGTTGATGTTTGACCTCGCAAAAGGCGGTGAATGCGGCCCACGTAGCCTGGTATATCCTAGTCGTTGAAGGCCTCCTGGCCGACTGGATCGTAGCGATGACATTCTCAGGAATGTTCCAGGTTCTTAATCTGTCCCCCTCAAGCGCCAAGCGGTCAGGTGGAACCACTGCGGCTCTGGATGGACAATCGCTCCCTGAGTGAGGGTGATTAGGTTGTCTGGGATCCTCCAGGGCTGGACTATCGAGAGCCCCATCAGGTCTGCGAACCAAGCCCGGCGTGGCCAGTGTGGTGCTATCAGTATGATCTCCGCCCGTTCCACTAGGATCTTCTCGATGACCCTTGGAAGAAGTGGTATTGGTGGAAAGGCATAAAGCAATTCCTTTGGCCACGGAAGGTACAGGGCATTGGTCCCCTCGGCTCCCGGTGTGGGAAATCTGGAATAAAACCTCGGGAGCTGGGCATTGCGGGAAGTCGCAAATAAGTCTACCTGTGGGTTGCCAAACCGTTTGGTCACTTGCTGGAACAGGTGTGGGGTCAGACTCCACTCCGCGGGATCCACTGCTTGTCGACTGAGCCAATCCGCTTGAACATTGGCTTCCCCCGCAATGTGCTCCGCGTGAAGAGACGCAAGATGGATCTCCGCCCAGTCGAAAAGGAGTTGTGTTTCCTCCATCAACCTGAGGGATCTGGTCCCTCCCTGGTGGTTGAGATGCGCCCTGGTTGCAACATTGTCCGTGCGGACCAACACATGCTTCCCGTGGAGGAGCGTTGTGAATGTCGACAAGGCCAGGCGCACCGCTTTTAGCTCCAAGAAATTGATATTCACAGGAACCAAGTCCTGAGGCAGCCACACTCCTTGGGTCACATGATGGTCCACATGGGCTCCCCAACCCAGGAGGCTGGCATCCGTAGTCACAATGATGTGTTGTAGGTGACCAAAGGGGGACCCTTGATGTATCGCCCGGGACTTCCACCATCTTAGGGAGTCTCGCAGGCCTCGTTGCACCGTAATTGACCTGCGTGTGTGACTGACACGGCGTTTTTGGTAAGGAAGTAAAGTCCATTGTAGCGTGCGAAAGTGATACCGTGCCCAGGGAACGATGTCCACGCACGACACTAGAGTCCCTAGGACCTTGGAAAGGAAGGCCAGCGGCACCATCCTCTGATGTTGTAATTTGGTGACTAAGCCCTGGACGTTGCGCTTTCTCTCCGGAGACAGGTAAACTCTCATGGAGGTGGTGTCGATAACCGAGCCAAGATGGGTTATAATTGTGGTGGGCGAAAAATGACTTTTTTCGTTGTTTATCGTAAAGCCATGCTCCTGCAACAGCGCTACCGTGTCCCGCAGATCCTGCTGCGCGGTCGCCCGATCCCTGGACAATACGAGGATGTCGTCCAAGTACGCTAAAAGTCTTATTGATCGGGACCGTAAGGCGGCGATTAACGAATCCAGGATCTTGGTAAAGGTGCGCGGTGCGGAAGAGAGGCCAAAGGGCATCGCCCGGTACTGATAGTGCCTCCCTTGGACATAAAATCGGAGGTATTTCCGGTGCTCTGGGTGGATGGGAATGTGTAAATACGCCTCCTTCAGGTCGATGGATGACATGAGATCTCTGGGCCGGATGGATGCCAGGATCGTGCGGAGGGAGGCCATCTTGAATCTGCGGTATAACACGTACTTGTTTAGATTTTTCAGATTCAAGATGAGCCTGCAACCTCCTGATGACTTGGGTACTATGAAGACCCTGGAGTAGTACCCCATGCCCTCCATCTGGGCTGGCACCCTCTCGATGGCTTGAATCTCTAGGAGATGCGCAATCTCTTGCTCTAGTAATGTCCGATTGATAATGTCCTTGGGTACTGGACATGATACAAAATGGGTAGGCGGAATACAAAGGAACTCCAGGCGTAGGCCCCGGCTTACCGTGTCCAGGATCCAGGCGTCGGAGGATGTGGTCCTCCAGGCGGTACAAAACCTTTGGAGTTTTCCCCCCAAAGGGACCTGCCCTATGGAGTCACTTGGCTCCACGGAAACCTCGTTGATTGAAACCCCGAAAGGGGCGTCTCGCCTGCTGATATCCCCTGCCCCTGCCTTGAAAGTAGGTCCTATCACCCCGGTACGAGTAGGACTGCCCATATTGACCTTGTGAGTAGGGTCGGGAGGCCTGGGTGGTTCCGGAGGCAGGGTCCCATCGAAAGGGCTGCCGACGTCGATACGGTGTGTTACTGCGATCTTGCCTTCTAGAGGATCTGGGAAGGATCTTCCTCTTATCCTTGTCTTCCACAAGGACGGATTCCAACACCTCCCCAAACAGTTTCGTGCCCTGGAAAGGGGCAGACGACAGGCGCCACTTCGACTTGGCGTCCGCCTGCCAATGTCGAAGCCACAGGAGGCGCCGAGAAGAGACAGTGGAAGCCATGCCCCTTGCAGAAAACTTTGCCGCATGCAAGGTAGCATCCGCGGAAAACTCGGCCGCCACTAGCAGCTTGTTTAAGTCCTGCTTGAGGCGAGAGTCTTCAGGCCCCATCCTAGACTGCACCTCCTGAAGCCACATGATGGAGGCTCTATTGAAAATGGATGCAGTAGATGCCGCCCGCAGGGCCCATGCTGCCATTTGATGGGCCTTTTTCAGGAGAGTCTCAGCCCGTCTTTCATCAGGCTTGAGACTGTCCGCAGTCTCCGAAGGGACGACAGCATTGGATACCAGCGTGGCCACTGGCTTATCCACTGGCGGGAATTGCAGCAGGTTCTCCATCTCTTCGTCGAACGTATAGAAGCGACGCTCCATCATGGAGGGGCCCTGTGCCGCTGCTGGGTGCTGCCAGGTGCGTTTGATATTTTCCAAGAATATCTCCATTGCAGGCACGTTCTCGGATTCCTTAGGTTGCTCCTTACACAGGGAAGCCGAAGTCCTAAGTCCATCCCCTGCATCCGTAGGTGCATTCGCCCCTGGCACATCTAAGGTTTGCTTCACCTTATGCAACAGCAGCCTAAATAAAGTTGGCTTAAATAGTCCTGCGGGAGCTGGCTGTTCAGGGCAGGCATAATCATCATCAGATAGTTCATTGTGCCCATGCTCGCTGTCTTCTTCCAGAAAGCCAGTGTCTCCCGCAAAAGAATCCAACCCAGGAGGGGGCGGTGGTGCTGACCAAAGATCCCTGGGCTGGTAAGCTTGTGGCAATGGAGGTGTTACTTGCTGGGCACCGGCCACCATTCCCTGCGCATATATGTTAGCAATCATGTCCTGCAGGGATGGTGGAAAGGCTTGCCAGACATCACCCTGGGTTCTAAGCCCTGCAGCAGTAGGGGTAAAGGATGCCGAGGGAGCTGCAATTGTTTGTGGACCAGTAGAAGGCCCATACAATGGTTGGCTGATTGAGGCAGGCCTCTCTGGCCTGACCTGAGGTGAAGGCAATGGTGTAGTTGTGCCAGGTAATGCCTGACGGTCGGGGGACCAATCTTTTTCTGAGGCAGAGCCTAAGGCCCCCATTGGCAGTGTCCCCCCTGGTGGAAGTGGCTGAAATGGGGGTATATGGAAGGCCCCTGCAGCTGGAGAAGTTAATGCTGCATCCAAGCGTTGCTCTAACGCTTTTATTTTCCTCTCTGCTTCTCTTAATGAGGAAGACGATTGGGAAGATTTGGCCTTGGCCTTAGAAGAGGCCTTCTCCTTGCTTTTGCAGGAACCCTGAGCAGACTGGGATTGCTCCTGCCCTTGCTGGTCAGCCATCCTGTCAGAAAGTGGGGCAGCTTTACTCACAAATTTCCTTGAAACCAGTATCCAAACACACTCTCAAAGCAATTTTGGCTCCACTCGTGAATGCCTGTAATGGCTGTCGGCAGTTGCTCACTGCACGTGAGTGACCTAGCCAATGAGCCTGTTGCTGGGTAAAACACCGGCCTGGCTCCTGGCGCGGTGCCAAAGCGCGCCAAAAATGAGGCTGTCAGGTCTGCCGCGCGCCAATTAAGCCCCAAAATGGCGGGCGCAAGTTATTGCCGCTTCGGGGGGAAAAGGGGGGGGGCGCGGCTTCCATGGCTTCATAAACGGCCGAAATCGCCGACTCTGCCCCCCCCCCCGCTCGCCGCTTGCATTTCGAGCGGCTTCTTCACTCTTCCCGACTTCAGCGGCTTCATTCTTTTAAACCTGTAATTAGCCGTCAGCTGTGAGGCGCTCGGGACGGCTCCCCCGGCATCAGCTGAGAAGCGCGGCTTTTCTTTTTAAGGCAGATCGGGACTGCGAAGTCCTTCCGCTGCCCCCTTAAGTGGGTAGGGGGCGGACCCCTCCCACACGGGGTGAAAGCCAGATATGACCACGGAGGACAGGGATCTCCGGCTCAACATTCCTCTTCAGGGCAGTACTCTCGGAGAGAAGAGGCCCCATAAGGAGAACGATGGGGGCGCTGCCCACGGAGGGCAGAAACCCCTTAATCCTGTAGAAACCTGTTAAAGACATAAGCAAAAACATTAAAACTGTAAACATAAATTTTACTACTATACACTTTATTTTAAATTGCTCCTTCAGGAGCAAGCAACTCAGTGTTCCTATCCTAGACTGAGTTTTTTTAAAACTGAGGTACTGGGGCAGCAAGGGGGCGGTACCTAATTAATATGTTAATTATATTAATTTAAAACTCAGTTCCTACCAATAAGATTGAGCTAAATCCCATGCTGGACTCTCCTTCCAGAGACATGGGAGAATGTGCTTTTAGTTCTTGAGAATGAACTGCACACCCACATACAAACCATAGGCAGATTTAAGTAAGTGTTATTGACATAGCTTCAGTGTTAATGTCTTCTTTTTTTCTAGAAGAATGGGCGCTAACAGCCATCACAGAACAAGGGGGAAACTAAGAGCAACTCTCTAATTCCCCTGAGGAAGTAGAGATAACCCATTAAGATCAGTGGTTTCTCCACAGGATCACAATACTGATCATGATCAGTCAAATCCTGTATTGTCTTGCTTTACAGAAGGCAAATTAGCAAGTCCAGTCAACGAAGCAGTGGAAGTGATGTGCCGGTGCCTGGAGGCTGTTGGGGCCTGGATGGGTGTCAACAGACTCAAACTCAACCCAGACAAGACGGAGTGGCTGTGGGTCTTGCCTCCCAAGGACAATTCCACCTGTCCGTCCATTACCCACCGGGGGGGGGGGATTACAGCAACTTGGGCGTCCTCCTCGATCCACAGCTGACATTGGAACATCATCTTTCGGCTGTGGCGAGGAGGGCGTTTGGCAAGGTTCACCTGGTGCACCAGTTGCGGCCCTATTTGGACAGGGAGTCATTGCTCACAGTCGCTCATGCCCTCATCACCTCGAGGTTCGATTACTGCAACGCTCTCTACATGGGGCTACCTTTGAAAAGTGTTCGGAAACTTCAGATCGTGCAGAACGCAGCTGCGAGAGCCGTCATGGGGCTTCCAAGATTCGCCCACGTTTCTTCAACACTCCGTGGCTTGCATTGGCTGCCGATCAGTTTCCGGTCACAATTCAAAGTGTTGGTCATGACCTATAAAGCCCTACATGGCGTGGGACCAGATTACCTCTGGAACCGCCTGCTACCCCACGAATCCCAGCGACCGATAAGGTCCCACAGAGTTGGCCTTCTCCGGGTCCCGTTGACTGAACAATGTCGTTTGGCGGGCCCCAGGGGCAGAGCCTTCTCTGTGGCGGCCCCGGCCCTCTGGAACCAACTCCCCCCGGAGATCAGAACTGCCCCCACCCTCCCTGTCTTTTGTAAACTACTCAAGACTCATTTATGCCGCCAGGCATGGGGGAGTTAAGATATTCCTTCCCCCTAGGCCATTACAAGTTATGCATGGTATGTTTGTGTGTATATTTGGTTTTATTATTAGGCTTTTTAGTTGTTTTATTAATTGGATTTCTACATGCTGTTTTTATCATTGTTGTTAGCCGCCCTGAGTCTGCGGAGAGGGGCGGCATACAAATCCAATAAATAATAATAATAATAATAAAGTCAGCCCCTGTCATGAGTGCAAAAGTTGGAACTTGGAGTAAAACCAAAGTTGTGCTAATTGGCAGAGTTGTCTTCTTCAAACTACATGAAGGACTTCCTCCCCACTGACTCACCTACATGCACATATTTCTAGACTTGAGTTGGGGGGGAAAATCAGTCAAACCTATTTATTACACTGATAGTTTTAGGTCAAAGTGTCCTGGAATCCACATCTGGATTCTTTCTGTATTAGATACAGAATGAAGGGGAGCATAGAATGTTCTGTAAAATTAATCAATAACTCACCCTCCCTGTGGTTTCCCCAATCGCACACATTATTTGCTTTTACATTGATTCCTATGGGAAAAATTGCTTCTTCTTACAAACTTTTCTACTTAAGAACCTGGTCACGACCAGAGGAAAGGAATAGGAAATTGCTGGCATGGTTGCCAAATAAAAGGAGTTTTTATGCATATGCTCTGGGAATGTGTTGAAGTTCAAAAATTTTGGAAGGAAGTACAGAATGAAATTAACAATATGCTAAACATTAATTGGATAATCACGAAAGAATTAGCAACACTAGTTAAACATGGGGAATTACGAGAATTTAAAGAAATCAAAACAGCAGCTTTGGAAAGCACTCAAGCAGTAGTTATATTAGGGTGGAAGGACAGCAATAAATGGACAATCCAGAATTGGTACTGGTACATGGTGGACCACATCCACTTCGAAATTATGGAAATAAGATTAAATAACTTTGATGAAAATAAATTGGAGAAGCTGATGGCACGATGGAATAAGGTGAAAAATTATATCTTAAGTAGAATTTATGACGACAATGTGAAAAATACATTCCAATCACTTTTTGTATGTAAAGAAATGTAAACCGGACGTAAGGAAGAAATTGATTATTGTAAATAATTTAACCCCCTAAATGGTGGTGGGGTTTATTAGTGTTGGGCACTTTTTCTTTAAGATTTTGTTTGTTTGTTTGTTGTAATAAAAATTTAATAAAAATATTTATATATTTAAAAAAAAGAACCTGGTCACGGAACGAATTAAGTACATAGATGTTTCATCCTTCAACTGCGCTTCAGCTGTCATGAGAAACATGTGTGTGTGTGTGTGTGTGTGTGAGGCAGGTGTTGGAATTTGGGAGAGGGGAAGTCTGCTGGAGGAGGCCAAGTAAGTTTCGTTACTCCTGATGAAGGCCAAGAGAGTTGTGTTTCTCTGGAGAAGGGGTGATAATGGGTGGGTGAGTGGCCTCCATTCCCAAAGTGTGATGCGCTGATGAAGATGTATCCACCTGACGAAGATGGACAATGGGGATTGGGTGAACCCGTGAAAATCGAGGGAACACTGTACAGTGATCCCTCGACTTTTGCGGGTTCAAACTTCGCGAAACGCTATACCACGGTTTTTCAAAAAATATTAATTAAAAAATACTCCGTGGTTTTTTTCCCTATACCACGGTTTTCCCCACCCGATGACGTCATACGTCATCACCAAGAGTCACTTTTTCTATCATTTTTCTCTCTCTCTCTACCTTCTACTCTCCCCCCTCTTGCTCTCTCTCTCTTTCTCCCTCTCTCTTTCTCCCTCTCCCTCTCTGTGAGAACGCCTGCCCCACCTCTCCTGCAGCCCCCTCGCTGATAGCTGGGACGAAAGGGCTCTCAGCTAAGGGACTGTGAGAGGGGCGAGGCAGGCATTCTGAAAGCACTCAGAGCGGCTACCGGCCGAATGAGGAGGATGAGAAGCCGTAGCCGCCAGCGCTGCTGCAGGAGGACCCGTGTCCGAAGAAAGCCGGTGAGAGGGGTGGATCAGGCGGGGGGGCGGTAGCAGCGAGGGGGCCGGACGCGCTGGGGGGGACGAGGGCAGCCGACATTCAAAGCAATCTTTACCGGCCTCCGCACTTTCGTCGCTCCCTGCCCTAATTTCAAGCCCGGCTCCTTGCGCTGCCTTGAAAAAGGGTGCGTGGGGGTAGTTTTTGGCTGTCCATAGCCAAAAATGGTGTTTTTACTTCCGCACCGCTACTTTGCGGAAAATCGACTTTCGCGGGAGGTCTTGGAACACTGTATATTCTCTTCTATTGGAATGGGTTATATGCCCTTTTTTTTCACCATAAACACTCCGAATAAAATAACAATGAATTCTCCCTAATTTACTGTAAGTAGAGATTATAAAAAACAGACCTTGACTCCTAACTGCTTCTGGAATATTTTCTTTAGCATGGTCCATCTAGTCTGCCCTTATACTATTTCCTGTATTTCATCTTACAATGGATATATGTTTATCCCAGGCATGTTTAAATTCAGTTACTGTGGATTTACCAACCACGTCTGCTCGAAGTTTGTTCCAAGCATCTACTACTCTTTCAGTAAAACAATATTTTCTCATGTTGCCTTTGATCTTTCCCCCAACTAACTTCAGATTGTGTCCCCTTGTTCTTGTGTTCACTTTCCTATTAAAAACACTTCCCTCCTGAACCTTATTTAACCCTTTAACATATTTAAATGTTTCGATCATGTCCCCCCTTTCCCTTCTGTCCTCCAGACTATACAGATGGAGTTCATGAAGTCTTTCCTGATACGTTTTATGCTTAAGACCTTCCACCATTCTTGTAGCCCGTCTTTGGACCCGTTCAATTTTGTCAATATCTTTTTGTGAACAAAAAACAATGTTTCAATAGAATTATTTCCAATTTTCCCCCAAACTCATTTCTACTAAAAAACTAAACCAAAACCATTTTATCTGTATCCGACATCAAATAATCTTGATTTAGGCCTCCATCAAGAAAAGATAATCAACTCTGGTTCTACCACCCAAAGGAGCTTTTTGTTTCAAAATCTGAAAGCATATTCCGCCTCAACCCAACTTTCTTTAGTCAGTTTTATTTATTTTTTCCTGCAGAGGGAAAAAAAAGAAACCAGAGCTGACATATATCCATATATTCATTCACCTGGCATGTTTTAGTAAACAACATTATAGAGTTCAAGCATCAGAATTATCTGAATTTCAAAATTTTCTCCGAATCGCCTCTGGGCGGAGTGTGGAATATATTTATTTATGCCGCTCGGAAAAGGCACGCCGGATCTCCAACCATTAAAGCCAGTAGAAATTACACGCTGTGCTCATCTGTCTGTAAGGTATCTGTCAAGTGCAAAATTGTACACAGCCATTTTCAAAGTAATAACGACGTTTTATCATTTTAATTACCAAGCTTTGGAGAAAAAAAACGTTCCCCGAAGGAGGTGTGTTGGGGTGGTCTAAATTAACTGTCGCGCCATAGCCCAAGGGTAGCTGGGAAGAGACAGGAGCTACCAAATTTCATAGCAGTTAGAGCAGCTGTCTTTATGCCTCGGGGGTGCCGGGGTATTTAACAAGCAGACAGCCTGGCACTGGCCTCCGATTAGCAACGTTCAAAGATGGCTGGGTAGAATGTGCGGAGGCTTCATTGTTCAGCACTTGATTAAACATCTGGAGGGTTTCGCCATTTATGTTTTTCCCAAATATTCACTCCGGGAAAAAACCCTGCCATGTGCTTCCCGATTTGACTGACAGGGCAGGGAATCAAATTCCACCGTGCGGTAAAAGGGAACCTTTTAATAAAAGGGAGAGAGAGAGGGGGAAAGAGAGAGAGAGAGAGAGAGAGGGAGAGAGGGGGAGAGAGAGAGAGAGAGAGGGAGAGAGAGAGGGAGAGAGAGAGAGGGAGAGAGAGGGAGAGAGGGAGAGGGAGAGAGAGGGAGAGAGAGAGAGGGAGAGAGAGAGGGAGAGAGAGAGAGAGGTAGAGAGGGAGAGGGAGAGAGAGAGAGAGAGAGAGAGAGCCAGGGAGGGAGGGAGGAAATTAGTTTACCACCATCCCCAAAAAATATAAAATGGGGACGCAACTCCTTCTGATTTGTCTCTGAAATATTTTCAGAGATTGCAAAGGAAGAATAGAAATTGCAGGACTGGTTTTACTGCCGCTTATACTAAAACAAATAATCTACAAAATTTTTTTTAAGATAACAATTAGGTACTTGCATCTAGAACATCTCAGGAATATACTCTTTAGGAAATCTGTCCTATCATCCATCCATCCATCCATCTATCATTTATCTTTCTCTCTGTCTTTTTCTCTATCAACCTTATCTATCTAGGTAACTATCTGTCTTTCCTTCTATCATCAATCAATCTATCAACCAATCTATCAATCAATCAATCAATCAGTCTATCTGTCAATGTGTCAATCTGTCTATCAATCAATCAATCAATCAATCAATCAATCAATCAATCTATCATCTATCTATCTATCTATCATTTATCTTTCTCTCTCTCTCTCTCTCCCCCTCCCTCCATCATTTGTTATTGCTGTGTTTGTTATATATTGTTTGTTATTGCTTTGAGCTGCCCCGAGTCTACGGAGAGGGGCGGCATACAAAACTAATAAACAAATAAATAAATAAATTTATCTATCTCTCTCTCTCTCTCTCTCTCTCTCTGCCTTTCTCTCTCTCTCTATCATCTTTCTTATCTGTCTATCTATTGGTCGGTCTGTCCGTCCGTCCATCCATTTTCTCTCTCTATCATCGTTATCTATCTATCTATCTATCTATCTATCTATCTATCTATCTATCATCTATCTTTTTAAAAAAAAATCCAATAATTTAATTTTATTGTAAATAAAATAACTGAATTGCTTAAATAATGTGTACCTTTGAGAGGGGGGGAGGTTTGGCAAGGTAAGTCGGCATAAATAAAGTCTTGTCCATGAATTCAAAACATTCAAGAAATTTTGCAGATGTGGGCAAATCTATCTATCTATCTATCTATCTATCTATCTATCTATCTATCTATCTATCTATCTATCTATCTATCATCTCTGTCTGTCTGTCTGTCTATCATCTATCTCTGCCTGCCTGCCTGCCTGCCTGCCTGCCTGCCTGCCTGCCTGCCTGCCTGCCTGCCTGCCTGCCTGCCTGCCTGCCTGCCTATCTATCTATCTATCTATCTATCTATCTATCTATCTATCTATCTATCTATCTCTATCATCTTTATCTTAGATATCTGTCTGTCTGTCTGTCTATCTATCTATCATCTCTGTCTGTCTGTCTGTCTATCTATCTATCATCTATCTCTGTCTCTCTCTCTGTCTCTCTCTCTCTCTCTCTCCCTCCCTTTCTCTATCATCTTTATCTTAGATATCTGTCTGTCTGTCTATTTTTAAAACTCCTCACCTTCTTCATAGATATAGAATGTTCAAATCATGCTACTCGAAGGGCAATTTCTGAAGGAGAGGGGAGGGGAAACACACCACTCCACATTGTGTGTTCACACACCCTTATTCTTCCCTGCCTTTGGCTATCAATTTTTTAAAAAAAAATTAATTGTGCATCAACCATTATTGTCAAAGTAGTCAGGTAGGTCTCTCTCCATGGCCTTCTTCCTCCAGAAGCCACGTTCTCCTACACTTACCTAACCCGCCTGAGGGAGTAAGAGTGGACGTGTTTTGTTCCAAAGAGCCGAAAACATGGCTGCACAATAGATGAATGCAAAATGGCGGCCTAGATTGCCGGCGAGCGCCTGGTGGTCCAGGAGGGTTCTGCGTTTCCACAGCCTGGGCACACGCGTATGTTTAAAGGGGTGGGGGGAAAGGAGCTAAGTATCTGTAGTAACCTCCAATTAAAGTCAATCATAAAAAACAGCCTATTTAATGAGTGCAGATTTCTTTGGGTAATTATAACGCCAGCCACTTTTCCCCCCCCCTTCTTTTAAAATCTGTAATTCTGTCTTCTTCTTATTGCTGGTTTTGTCATTAATTGCCTCAGGACCTTGATTTCCTAGCAACAGACTCTGCCACCAAACATTTGGCTCCGGTTCAACATTTCCTTTGTGGAAAATCACACGGTGGTTCGTGGGCAGAGCAAAGCAGACTTTGCTGTAAATGCTCTAATCGGGCGGCTTTTTTTCTCAGGAGCCAAAGGAAATTTAGCTGCAATTTCAAGGCTGTAGAGACAGAAAGGGGGGGGGGGGGGGGAAACCCCACCAAGAAGCATCTGGTAATTTCTCAAAAACGCGATCAATAGCGCCAGTGGGTGTTTCGCGCTAAGGAGGCATTTGACAAATAAATTCCAGCTCACCACAGATCAAAATGGGTTCCGTTCCACCTCCAGGACAATATTATTGAATGCCATTGGGTGGGTGTGGGTGGGCTTTAATGGCTTCTCTTGTTGTTTTTCATGTTCCAAAAGTATGCTTTGTTTTATTTTTAATTCCTCGTTTTCACGTTTCTTAAAAATATCAATACAGTGATACCTCGTCTTACAAACGTCTCGTCATACAAACTTTTTGAGATACAAACCCGGGGTTTAAGATTTTTTTGCCTCTTCTTACAAACTATTTTCACCTTACAAAACCCACCGCCGCGGTTGGGATGACCCGCCTCCGGACTTCCGTTGCCAGGGATGCGCCCGTTTTTGTGCTGCTGGGATTCCCCTGAGGCTCCCCTCCATGGGAAACCCCACCTCTGGACTTCCGTGTTTTTGTGATGCTGCAGGGGAATCCCAGCAGCGCAAAAACAGGTGCTTCCAGAGGTGGGGTTTCCCAGCGAGGGAAACCTCAGTGAAATCGCAGCATCGCAAAAACACACAGGTCCGGAAGTGGGGTTTCGAGGACTTCGGTGTTTTTGCGATACTGCGATTTCACTGGAGCTTCCCTCGCTGGGAAACCCCACCTCCGGACTTCCGTTGCCAGCGAAGCAACCGTTTTTGCGATGCTGGGGTTCCCCACCACAAAAACACAGAAGTCTGGAGGTGGGGTTTCCTATGGAGGGGAACCTCAGCAATGCAAAAACGGGCGCTTCGGCTGGCAAAAGGGGTGAGTTTGGGGCTTGCACGCAATAATCACTTTTCCATTGATTCCTATGGGAAACATTGTTTCGTCTTACAAACTTTTCACCTTAAGAACCTCGTCCCGGAACCAATTAAGTTTGTAAGACAAGGTATCACTGTACCTTGTGAACCGGGCAGCCTTATCAATGTAATACAAACAAATAAATATATGTTTAATTAACTCAATCTGTATAGTATGGAGCAGTGTTTCCCAACCTGGGCAACTTGAAGATATTTGGACTTCAACTCCCAGAATTCCCCAGCCATTTTTGCAAATGCAGGGCTGGAGAATTCTGGGAGTTGAAGTCCAAATATCTTTAAGTTGCCAAGGTTGGGAAACACTGGTCTGGAGGACAGAAGGGAAAGGGGGGACATGACCGAAACATTTAAATATGTTAAAGGGTTGAATAAGGTTCAGGAGGGAAGTGTTTTTAATGGGAAAGTGAACACAAGAACAAGGGGACACAATCTGAAGTTAGTTGGGGGAAAGATCAGAACATGAGAAAATATTATTTGACTGAAAGAATAGTAGATCCTTGGAACAAACTTCCAGCAGACGTGGTTGGTAAATCCACAGGAACTGAATTTAAACATGCCTGGGATAAACATATATCCATCCTAAGATAAAATATAGGAAATAGTATAAGGGCAGACTAGATGGACCATGAGGTCTTTTTCTGCCGTCGATCTTCTATGTTTCTATATTTTCAAAGAATTGGTTAAGAACATAAGAACATAAGAAGAGCCATGCTGAATCAGGTCAAAGCCCATCGAGTCCAGCATTCTGTGTCACACAGTGGCCCACCAATTGTCCATGGGGATCTTGAGCAGAAAGAGAAGGCAAGACCCTCCCTTTCCCTTGACCCCCAACAAATGGTACTCAAGGGAATCCTACCTGCCTCAACCAACATAGAGGCGGCACATGGACATCCGTTTCAATGACCACTGATACACTTGGCATCTATGAATCTATCTAATCCAGCCTTGAAGCTATCCAGGCTGACAGCTATCACGACCACTTCTGGAAGGGAATTCCATAAACCAACGACCTCAGCCCATGGTTCATGGGCTGTAAGTGGGGTGACAAAGGGACTGTGTAATAGGAAAAATCCGATTACCATAATATACAGAAAAGGAGATGTAGATGCTTATTGTATTATTCTTATGGATCACCACGAAGAGACAGCCTCGCAAACATGTCCATAAAGGAACCGAAAGAAAAGACATTATTAAGGAAAGAAAACGGCCGATGAAGTTCTTCAAGATCTACAGCCGTGATGGCGAACCTATGACACGTCTGCCATCGATGGTATGCGAGCGGTCCCTCAGCTCAGCTCCACCAGTCAGCTGATTTTCAGGTCTGCCCTGTTTGCGGGGGACAACCTTTCTCCTTGGAACAAACTTCCAGCAGACGTGGTAGATAAATCCACAGTAACTGAATCTAAACATGCCTGGGATAAACATACAGTGTTCCTTCGATTTTCGCAGGGGATGCATTCCGAGACGGCCTGCGAAAGTTGAATTTCCGTGAAGTAGAGATGTGGAAGTAAATACACTATTTTTGGCTATGAACAGTATTCCAAGCCTTCCTGTAACACTTTAAACCCCTAAATTGCAATTTCCCATTCCCTTAGCAACCATTTAGATTATTACTCCCCATGTTTATTTATTAAAGTTTATTTTAAAAAAATGTTTTTTAAAGGCAGATGAAAGTTTGACAATGACATATGATGTCATCGGGCGGGAAAACCGTGGTATAGGGGGGAAAACCGCAAACTATTTTTTAATTAATATTTTTGAAAACCCGTGGTATAGACGTTCCGCGAAGTTCGAACCCGCGAAAATTGAGGGAACACTGTATATCCATCCTAAGATAAAATACAGAAAATAGTATAAGGGCAGACTAGATGGACCATAAGGTCTTTTTCTGCCGTCAGTCTTCTATGTTTCTATTCCACTTGTGTCTTCCCAGATCTCCGGAGATCCTGCCCCCCCTAGTGCCGTTTGGGGACAGGAGGTGAAAAGGGGGGACGGTCATGTGCAGAGGCGGGGTGCGCAGGAGGGGCATTGCGTTATGGGTGCAGGCACATGCGACACCGGAGGGAAAAAAAATTAGCCATCATTGACCTACAGAGTCAGGGCTGGTCTTTTGTGAATACCTTAAGATTCATATACAGTTCCATTAAATCAGTGTTTCCCAACCGTGGCAACTTACTTGCTTGCTTGCTTGCTTGCTTGCTTACTTTATTTACTTACTTACTTACTTACTTACTTACTTACTTACTTACTTACTTACTTACTTACTTACTTACTTACTTACTTAATTTGTATGCTGCCCTTCTCCGTAGATTCGGGGCGGCTCACAACATACAATAAAACAATTCACAACAAATCTAATAAATTAAAAAAATTAAAAAATCCCATTATTAAACCAGACATACACGCAGACATACCATACATAAATTGTATAGGCCCGGGGAAGGGAGGAATGCCTCAATTCCCCCATGCCTGACGGCAGAGGTGAGGTTTAAGGAGTTTACGGAAGGCAAGGAGGATGGGGGCAGTCCTAATCTCTAGGGGGAGCTGGTTCTAGAGAGTCGGGGCCGCCACAGAGAAGGCTCTTCCCCTGGGACCCGCCAGACGACATTGTTTAGTCGACGGGACCCGGAGAAGGCCAACTCTGTGGGACCTGATCGGTCGCTGGGATTCATGGGGCAGAAGGCGGTCCCAGAGATTTTCTGGTCTGATGCCATGAAGGGCTTTATAGGTCATAACCAACACTTTGAATTGTGACCGGAAACTGATCGGCAACCAATGCAGACTGTGGAGTGTTGGAGTAATATGGGCATACTTAGAGATGCCCATAATTGCTCTCGCAGCTGCATTCTGCACGATCTTAAGTTTCCGAACACTTTTCAAAGGTAGCCCCATGTAGAGAGCGTTACAGTAGTCGAGCCTCGAGGTGATGAGGGCATGAGTGACTGTGAGTAATGACTCCCGGTCCAAATAGGGCCGCAACTGGCGCACCAGGCGAACCTGGGCAAACGCCCCCCTCGCCACAGCTGAAAGGTGTTTCTCTAATGTGAGCTGTGGATCGAGGAGGACGAATGCTGGTTGGGGAATTCTGGGAGTTGAAGTCCAGGTATCTTCAAGTTGCCAAGGTTGGGAAACACTGCATTAAATTCTAAGTTCGTTAATCCACCAGCAATCTCTGAATGACCCCATTAGTGGAAGCTGCCTGTATCACTAAAATAAGACTCCACTGGGGAAAAAAAATCATAACAATGCCTTAGCAAAAGATATTAAGCACAATTAGCTTTAGTTGATTGAGTGAGCAGGCCTCAAGGGTTCTTCTGTCCCTGACCTGCCCCCCTGCAAAACAAGCATTGCGAGGAAGGTGGGGAGTGAGGTATATTCCTACGTTATACTGTCTTGTGTAACCCTTGCGAGCAATTGACTTGATGGATTGGGAAAGGGATGCTTTTAGTCGTAGGCAAGAATCAACAACAGATGTGCAATATTTCAGAGCTGCACAAAACACCAGTCTGGAAGAACATTAACACTAGCTGAAGAAAACAAACATTTTTAATGAATTTGTTCCTCTTGGATAATCTTTTTTCTTTCTTTTTTTTCACATTTCTCGCCAGCTGTTTCTGCAGACCTCAGGTAATAGGATGGCCGTGACTGTCATTAATATATTACCCTCACCTTTATTTGTTTCTATCAGTCTACAATTTGAAACATAGAAACACAGAAGACTGACGGCAGAAAAAGACCTCACGATCCATCTAGTCTGCCCTTATACTATTTTCTGTGTTTTATCTTAGGATGGATCTATGTTTATCCCAGGCATGTTTAAATTCAGTTACTGTGGATTTATCAACCACGTCTGCTGGAAGTTTGTTCCAAGGATCTACTACTCTTTCAGTAAAATAATACTTTCTCATGTTGCTTTTGATCTTTCCCCCAACTAACTTCAGATTGTGTCCCCTTGTTCTTGTGTTCACTTTCCTATTAAAAACACTTAGAAACATAGAAACATAGAAGACTGACGGCAGAAAAAGACCTCATGGTCCATCTAGTCTGCCCTTATACTATTTCCTGTATTTTATCTTAGGATGGATATATGTTTATCCCAGGCATGTTTAAATTCAGTTACTGTGGATTTACCAACCACGTCTGCTGGAAGTTTGTTCTAAGGATCTACAGTGTTCCCTCGATTTTTGCGGGTTCAAACTTCGCGAAAAGTCTATACCACGGTTTTTCAAAAATATTAATTAAAAAAATACTTTGCGGGGTTTTCCCCTATACCACAGTTTTTCCCACCCGATGACATAATATGCCATCGCCAAACTTTCATCCGACTTTAATAAATATTTTTTTTAATAAACTTTAATAAATAAACATGTTGAGTAATGATCTAAATGGTTGCTAATGGAATGGGAAATTGCACTTTAGGGGTTTAAAGTGTTAAGGGAAGGCTTGTGATACTCTTCATAGCCCAAAATAGTGTATTTACTTCCGCATCTCTACTTCGTGGAAATTCGACTTTCGCGGGCAGTCTCGGAACACATCCCCCGCGAAAATTGAGGGAACACTGTACTACTCTTTCAGTCAAATATTTTCTCATGTTGCCTTTGATCATTCCCCCAACTAACTTCAGATTGTGTCCCCTTGTTCTTGTGTTCACTTTCCTATTAAAAACACTTCCCTCCTGAACCTTATTTAACCCTTTGACATATTTAAATGTTTCGATCATGTTCCCCCTTTTCCTTCTGTCCTCCAGACTATACAGATGGAGTTCATGAAGTCTTTCCTGATACGTTTTATGCTTAAGACCTTCCACCATTCTTGTAGCCCATCTTTGGACCCGTTCAATTTTGTCAATATCTTTTTGTAGGTGAGGTCTCCAGAACTGAACACAGGATTCCAAATGTGGTCTCACCAGCGCTCTATATAAGGGGATCACAATCTCCCTCTTCCTGCTTGTTATACCTCTAGCTATGCAGCCAAGCATCCTACTTGCTTTCCCTACCGCCCGACCACACATAGAATCTTGATACCTGCTTCTTGTTCCCCTACTAAACAAGATGTTGTGGTCCGTTTGTGTCCTGTGCAATTAGCAATGGACCCAGAGGACTCAGAGACAATGGAGGCGTGGAACAGACATCCTGTATTCCTGTCACCCAAAATTGACAGCGAAGAGGACATGGTGTCAGAGGCTGAAGAGCAACCAGGGATTTCTGCACCTCCTGAGATGAGTTACTCAGGAGGAGAGGAGGAGCCTCTTCTTGATGCTAGGATTCGCGGGGCCTCTAGGAGGCATGAGTGGTTACTCAGGAGGTTAACTCATGAGTAGCACTGCTGACTACTGGGCCATGACCTCAGGTTATTTAAGGAGGAGCCACACGGTACTTTGGTGCAGATAACAACGCAGTTCATCCTAGAAATCTAGTTTACGTTCTTGTGTTCGGCTTGTGTTTAAAAGAACCACATTCTTGGCTTTCTTGATGAGCTGCGGATTTCCAGCCAACTTCTGTAAGTCTATACTACTGAATCTTCCTCCAACTTGGCAATTACTACCATATTTATCTATTCCAGGGACTCTGGCCTGCTGATAAGACTTTATAATCAGTGTTTCTATGTTTCTATGTGATGAAGCTTTTGCTAAAGTTTATCTTATTTTTTGAAAAGACTAAAACTGCATAAGACTTCTGTACGTAGTAAAATCTTTATTAGTTAATCAGGTGGCGTGCATCTGATTTTTGGGGGACTCGACGCTGGGTTAGAACACAAGATCACTTCCTGATGGTTTTGGGAAGTGTTCAGTTGCAAATTTTTGGTAAATAGGCGTTGATTGCTTACCTGAACGCCTCTTCTCGTACGGTGAGTGGGTACAGCAGTCACACGGGTTGCTCCTGTCCAATCCGTTGGAACTGAGCCTAGTATTAAAAAAGACTGCTGGATCCGCCCCTTCCCCAGAATTCGCGAATCCGTAGACTAGGCTCAGTAGTGAAGCTCTTTAATGTTCAACTCTCATGTGTTATAAGAAATTAGAATAGAAGGTAAAGAAGACCACACAAGGGAGGGAAGTGACTGCTGTACCCACTCACCGTACGAGAAGAGGCGTTCAGGTAAGCAATCAACGCCTATTCTCCGTACTGAAGGAGTGGGTCCAGCAGTCACATGGGACATACCCAAGAGATAGGTCCCTAGGGTGGGAGTACATTGCTATCGTGAGAGATAACGGATTGGAGTACTCTTCTTCCGAAGGCAGCGTCTGCTGATGCGTACGAATCAATCTTGTAGTGTTTTATAAAGGAATTTGGCGAGGCCCAAGTGGCTGCTTTGCAGACTTCTTCCAACGGAGCCTGAGTCGCCCAAGCGGCAGATGTGGCAGCACTTCTGGTGGAATGCGCTGTAATATTCCTTGGAATGGAGAGGGAAGCTGTCTCGTAGGCCTTTGAGATGGCCCCTCTGATCCAACGACCTATTACTGTGGAAGACACTCTGGATCCCAAGGATCTGGGATGGTAGGCTATGAAGAGTGCTTCAGATCTCCGGATGGATCTTGTGCGTTGGATATAAATCTTTAGCGCTCTAGTGAGATCTAGAGTGTGCCATCTAATCGCCAGGGGATGCTCTCGTTGGAGACAGAAAGAAGGTAAAACGATATCCTGAGATCTGTGGAACATGGAACTGACCTTGGGTAGAAAGGTGGGGTCCAGCCGCAGAACCACCTTATCCTGATGAAACTGACAGAGGTCCTGTCTGATAGAAAGGGCTGCCAACTCAGATATGCGTCGGGCGGAAGTAATCGCCACCAGGAATGCTACCTTGAAGGATAGGTACCTGAGGGACGCAGAGTTCAGGGGTTCGTAAGGTGCTTGAGTAAGAGAGTGGAGAACCCGTGGCAAGTCCCAGGTTGGATATCTGTGGATTTTAGAAGGCCTGAGATAGGCCACTCCTCTTAGAAATTCTTGGATTTCTGGAAGGGAGCGTAGGGGCTGCCTGCGAGGCCCCGCCAAGACGGAAGAGATAGCGGCCAGATGGCGGCGGATGGTGCTGGTAGAGAGACCTTGGTGAAAACCTTTCATAAGGAAGGCGATTATCCTGTGTATGGGAAGACACAGGGGGGATAAGCCCTCCTGCGAGCACCACTGATGAAATTTGGACCAAGTATGGTCGTAGATCCGATTGGTAGACCCCCTTCTAGATTTCAGAATGATTTCCACTGTGTCTGGGTCATACCCTCGCAGGTCTAAGTCCCTCCGGATAACAGCCAGGCGGTGAGGTGGAACCACTCTGGATCCGGATGGAAGGAGGCCCCCTGCCGCAACATATCCTCCGAAGCGGGGAGTCGCCAGGGGTCCTGGACGGACAGTTGTTGAAGGTCCGCGAACCAGGGTCTGCGAGGCCAGTGAGGGGCAATCAGGATTACACGTGCTTTCTCCAGGAGGATTTTGTTGATCACGTCTGGCAGAATTGGAATTGGAGGGAAGGCATACAGTAGGCCTGGAGGCCAAGGACTCCTGAGGGCATTGACTGCCTCCGCTCCCGGAGACGGGAACCTGGAGATGAAGCGGGGAAGCTGGGTATTGTCTCTGGTCGCGAATAGATCCAACACTGGATGGCCGAACCTGAGGCAGATTTGGTGGAACAGTGACTGATGGAGATTCCACTCGCCTGGATCTATGGTGGCTCGTGAGAGCCAGTCCGCTTGGACGTTGAGGCTCCCCGAGATGTGATCGGCTAGAAGCGATTGGAGATTTTTCTCTGCCCAAAGACCCAACTTCAGGGCCTCCCTCATGAGGGCCTTGGATCTTGTGCCTCCCTGTCTGCAAATATGGCTTTTGGTGGCTATATTGTCGGTGAGAATCAGCACATGTTGGTTGGATATGTGAGGTTGGAATTGCTTTAGAGCTAGAGACACGGCTCTTAATTCTAGCCAATTGATGGGCTTGGAAGCCTCCTCCGGTGACCATGTGCCCTGAGCTAAAAGACCTTGGGCGTGGGCTCCCCAGCCCGAGAGGCTGGCATCTGTGGTGACTACAAACTGGTCGGGACACCGGAAGGGGGATCCCTTGTCTAGGGCTGGAGAAGTCCACCACTTGAGGGATCTGCGAACCGTCGGTGGGATGGTGATGCGTCGGTTCGAGTTGCTGTGGCCTGATCTCTGAAATGGTAATAGTAGCCATTGAAGTTCCCTGGCGTGAAGGCGGGCCCAGGGAACAATACCAATACATGACACCATCTTACCCAAAAGGGAGGATAGGGTGACAATGGAGGCCGATTGCTGGGGCAGGATGCGAGCAATGAGATCCAAAATGCTGCGTTTTCTCTCATTGGAGAGAAAAACCTGGGATATTTCGGAATTAATGATAGTCCCCAGATGCAGGATGGAAGTGGATGGATCAAGATGACTCTTGTTAAGGTTTATGGAAAAACCATGGTTCTGTAGAACCGACATGGTAGAGGAGAGGTCTGCAGCTACACCAGCTCTGGAATTACCATGAATTAAAATGTCATCTAAATAACATAAAATATGAATGGGAGAGGCCCGGATATGAGCCGCCAAGGATCCCAAGAGTTTAGTGAAAACCCTGGGAGCTGAGGAGAGCCCAAAGGGCATAGCCCTATACTGAAAATGCCTGCCTTGAAAGGCAAAGCGCAGAAATCTCCTATGGACCTTGGCAATGGGGATATGGAGGTAGGCCTCAGTGAGATCTAGAGACACCATAAAGTCTCCTCGATGAAGAGCTGATAAAATGGAAGATAGGGAGTGCATTTTGAATTTTCTATATTTAATGAAGCGGTTTAATTTCTTTAGGTCCAAGATGGCTCTCCAGCCTCCAGAAGTCTTAGGGACCATGAAGAGGATGGAATAGAAGCCTAAACCTCTCTGGAGAGAGGGGACCGGTTGAATAGCTCTAATAGTCAACAAATGAGAAATAGCCTCCTCCATTCGAATACGAGATGGAGAGGAACTGGGAGAGGGACAAGAAATAAAACGGTTAGGGGGAGAAGAAATAAACTCTAACCTTAGGCCCCTTTCCACTGTGTCAATGACCCAGGGGTCCTTACAAGAGCGGTGCCAGGCGGAAGAGAACCAGGCTAGGCGACCGCCTATAGGCAGGTGAGAAAACTTACCATCTGGTTCTTTTGGAAGTTCTGGTAGTAGAGGATCCTCTCTGATAGCGGGATCCTCTGCCCCTGGTGGTTCTAGCTTGGGATCGAAAGCGAGGGGAATACTGACCTGGGCTCTTGTGAAATGCGAAGCTTTGATCCTGCTGACGCCCGGTGCGCCGAAAGGACTGCGGTTTCGGGGCCTTCTTGGTGGTAGGTCCCAAGACCTTTTTCTTGTCTGCGTTTTCCGTAAGGAGAGGGTCCAGAAGATCTCCGAAGAGGAGGTTACGTTTCAGTGGACCCATAGCTAACTGCCATTTCTGTCTTACCCCCGCCTGCCAAGGGCGGAGCCATAGAAGCCTTCTGGCCGTTGTGGAGGCTGCTACTGATCTGGCTGCAAATCTGGAAGATTGGATAGTAGCATCTGCTATATATTGGGCAGCTGCGAAAATTTTGTTGAAATCCTGTTGGCCCCGTAAGTCATCTGGAGGCAGGTGTAGTTGGAGCTGACGAAGCCATAAGAGCATAGCTCTGGAAAAGAAGGATGCCGCTGCAGCACTCTTAATGGCCCATGAGTCTGCAAGGAGACTTCTTTTGAGCATTTGTTCAAGTCGTTTGTCCTCTGGCCGGAGGACCTCCTCTGCCTCGCCAGGCATGGCAGCCGTTGAGTGGAGCGTCTTCACTGGTTCATCTGGCCTGGGACATGTTAGGAGTTCCTCATAGGAGGGGGAGAGCTTGTAGAGCTTCTTGTCCTTGGGAGTGGGAGTGAAGCCTATGGTTGGGTGGTCCCACTGTTTAAGCAAGGCATCCTTAAACAACTTGGGCATAGGAATTACCTCATTGTCTTCCTGTTCCTCCATGAAGTAAGGAAGATTTTCCTCTGGGGGGTCTGTGGAAGGAGTAGCTTGCTTCTCTTGCCCGGCTAGCCCCGTAGATACTCTAGCTTTTAGCAGGAGAGATTTGAAAAGCTGCGAAGGGAAAATAGCAGCTGGGGCTGGAATCTTAATCTGAGATTCCTCATCCTCCGACAGACGCTGAAAGGGGTCATCATCCTCTTCTGCATCCACGTCCTCATCCTCTTCCTGAGAGGAGTCAGAGACCTCCATGACTGGGGCTCTGTAGGAAGGAGAAGAACTCACGGGACGGGAGGAGCGAGGGGGAGGATGAGACAGAGGAGGTACATTTAAAGATGAGAGTCTAGCATCAATAGTGTTAGTCAGAATAGTCAAGATAGACTGAAACTCCGGTGGCAAGGAAGAAATATCAGCCGGAAAAGCCTGAGGATCCCTGAGGCCCTGAACAGGTTCTGGCTGGGGGAAATCCTCGGTAATATCTGGCTCCTCTGGACCTAAACCCCATAGGTTAGGTTGGGGTGGATTTAGGTTTGGCTCATCCAGGGATAGCACAGGTACCCCAGAGGGAGGCAGGTTAGAGGCCTCCGGGGGGGTAGGGTTGATATGCACTTGGGCCTGCACCTTAAAACGTTTGGCTGATTTATCATGTATTTTTTGTAGGTCTAGGTCCCTTCTCTTCTCAGCCCTAGTGGGCTTGGCTAAAGACTGAGAGCCTGAGGAAGAGGAGGAAGAGGCCTGGGGAAGCTCAGAAGGATTACCAGTAGGCCTAACCTCTTTGGAACCTTTGGTAGTGCCTCTCTTGGGAAGGGAAGCCATAGTCTGAGCAATTACAGAAGACAAGGCTTGAGCCAAAAAATAGGGGAGAGAAGAATTATTTTGTGGAATTCCCAAGAGGATAGGTGACCCTGCTCCTAGGCCCAGGAGCAGCTGCGCCTTAAGAGGCAATCCTGGGCGATACCAAGAGTTCTTGTCCTTAAGTGCAGCGTGGCAGGCCTCACTAACTTAACTTTAAGAAAAACCAAGGCACACTGGTTGGAGGCCACTTCCGTGGAGAATAGGCCCGAGGGAACTCAAAGCGACGACTCCAGGGTCAGGCGGCGGGCTGTAGGCACTAATGGCCGACCCCTTAGGGCAGAACCGAAAGTGCAACTTACTGGGCGTCAGAGCCTTGGCGCCAAAATAACTGCTCCGTTATTTGCAATAGGAGCGACTAAGCCCGGGAGACAAAACAAGTCCCACACCGCGGGAGGTAAATAGCCCTTAATTAGTTGAAAAAAATAAAGCTTGCTCACGGCAGGACCTCCAAGGCCGGAATTAACAAACCGGCCGCGGCTACAGCACGAAGGGAAAAACCGCAAATGGCTGAGCCGCTAACTTCTCCCCCAACTCAAAGCCCTGTAGGGCTGAGAAAAAAACTGCCGGCAAGCTGAGTAATGGAAAAATCTTACTTGCTATTGAAGAGAGATCGAAGGGAAGGTGTTTTATCGAGAGGAACGAGCATTCACACACATCCGAGGATGCGAACTGAGCGAATTCTGGGGAAGGGGCGGATCCAGCAGTCTTTTTTAATACTAGGCTCAGTTCCAACGGATTGGACAGGAGCAACCCGTGTGACTGCTGGACCCACTCCTTCAGTACGGAGAAGTGCTCTGGCTGAAATTGAACTAGCTAAATATCAGGTCAGCCTCTCCCTATCAGACAAAATGTTGGGACGTAGATCTAGGCAAGAAAAGCACACAAACAGCTGAACACCCTCAATCCCAAATTTGGCTCCACACCCCACTGGGATCACTAGCTCCCACTTGATAGTCTTCTTTCTAAAGGATGACCACTATTGCTGAGATTTGCTAATTATGCTTAACAACAACAAGGAAAAATATACAACTTGAAATTAAAAAAGGAGACTAAAGAGTAGTATTTTGTTTTTCTTAATGAATATAAAAGTTATCTTGCTTTTAAAAATTAATTTTGGAAGTTTCTGGTCCCCCCCCCCATTTTTTAGAATAGAAACATAGAAACATAAAACATAGAAGATTGATGGCAGAAAAAGACCTCATGGTCCATCCAGTCTGCCCTTATACTATTTCCTATATTTTATCTTAGGATGGATATATGTTTATCCCAGGCAGGTTTCAATTCAGTGACTGTGGATGTACCAACCATGTCTGCTGAAAGTTTGTTCCAAGCATCTACTACTCTTTCAGTGAAATAATATTTTCTCACGTTGCTTTTGATCTTTCCCCCAACTAATTTCAGATTGTGTCCCCTTGTTCACTTTCCTATTAAAAACACTTCCCTCCTGGACCTTATTTAACCCTTCCACATATTTAAATGTTTCGATCATGTCCCCCCTTTTCCTTCTGTCCTCCAGACTCTACAGATTGAGTTCATGAAGTCTTTCCTGATACGTTTTATGCTTAAGACCTTCCACCATTCTTGTAGCCCGTCTTTGGACCCATTCAATTTTGTCAATATCTTTTTGTAGGTGAGGTCTCCAGAACTGAACCACAGTATTCCAAATGTGGTCTCACCAGCGCTCTATATAGCGGGATCATAATCTCCCTCTTCCTGCTTGTTATACCTCTAGCTATGCAGCCAAGCATCCTACTTGCTTTCCCTACCGCCCGACCACACTGCTCATCCATTTTGAGACTGTCAGAAATCACTACCCCTAAATCCTTCTCTTCTAAAGTTTTTGCTAACACAGAACTGCCAATGCAATGAAATGTAATCTGCAGAATAATTCTGCAACTTTTATCTTTGGCTTATTTCTTCAGATGCCCTGTGTTAGAAAAATGAATACAGATATTGTAGACAAATATTTTCTTGCATAGTTGTATGAAAGAAGGAACATCCATTATACTTATCAATGTCTTATCCCTATCCAAAGCATTTTTGTCTGCATTCAAGAAACAAAGCAAGAATATTCCACACTATACTTCAGAAACAAATAATAATTTAGGAAACATCAGAAAAATAACAATGTATAGATTCTTTCCTAGCAAACAGGCCAATAGGCAGCTCAAACAATGAGTGAATGCAAACATAAAAATAAATTCATTTCTAAGATTTGCTTTGCATGAAATGTCATTTGTGCATGAAATGTAATCTGTGCGCCAAAAAAAATCAAGGTCTCGATGCAAGCGAACATTTTGCAACATTAACCACACTTACTGCAATATAATAAACTTTAGCTTTTTCCACCAGTTTCCAGTTCTTCTCCACATCAAGATGTTTTTCCTTCTTATAGCAATTAGCAGCAGCCAAGTTAGCAACCAGAGATCTAAAAAAAACAAATCATTAAGAAAAGTCAGCTTTCTAACCCTCTCATAGAATTAGAGGGCATTGAAATGACAATTTCTCTACTACCTCTTAATGATTTAATCAACAAATTTATGGAATGTCACTGCCATGTGCTCTAAGACCCTTTTCACTCTGTGCTCACAATTTTCCAAATAATATGTACAAGAAGCAGGAGCTGCACTCCCAGTGTTATTGTATTTAATTGTTGTTTTCTACAATAGTCCACTTGAGTGGCTTGAGTATTTAATACTGTATGGAAGGACACCCAAAAGAATATAATGACTGATACACTGGAGGAAATATAAAAGGTTTTTCAATTAAAAGTAGAAAACGCATTAAAATATCAAAAGAGCCTGGCTGTTTTGCTTCCAGAATATAAGGCGTATTGGGGATACAAACAGAGGGGGGGGGGGGAATAAAATGGAAAAGGATCTTAGAGAGTGGATTTTCCCTCACTGTGATCTTCAAGAATCTTTTAATATGAATAAGAATGCATTTTTATGTTTGCCATCCTGCACTCATATAAATAAGTGGTGAAACCCATTTTTTACTACCAGTTCTGTGGGCATGGTGTGGCTTGGTGGGCATGGCAGGGGAAGGATACTGCAAAATCTCCATTCCCACCCTACTCCAGGGGAAGGATGCTGCAAAATCTCCATTCCCTCCCCACTCCAGGGGAAGGATGCTGCAAAATCTCCATTCCCTCCCCACTCCAGGGGAAGGATACTGCAAAATCTCCATTCCCTCCCCACTCCAGGGGAAGGATACTGCAAAATCTCCATTCCCTCCCCACTCCAGGGGAAGGATACTGCAAAATCTCCATTCCCTCCCCACTCCAGGGGAAGGATACTGCAAAATCTCCATTCCCTCCCCACTCCAGGGGAAGGATACTGCAAAATCTCCATTCCCTTCCCACTCCAGGGGAAGGATACTGCAAAATCTCCATTCCCTCCCCACTCCAGGGGAAGGATACTGCAAAATCTCCATTCCCTCCCCACTCCAGGGGAAGGATACTGCAAAATCTCCATTCCCTCCCCACTCCAGGGGAAGGATACTGCAAAATCTCCATTCCCTCCCCACTCCAGGGGAAGGATACTGCAAAATCTCCATTCCCTCCCCACTCCAGGGGAAGGACACTGCAAAATCTCCATTCCCTCCCCACTCCAGGGGAAGGATACTGCAAAATCTCCATTCCCTCCCCACTCCAGGGGAAGGACACTGCAAAATCTCCATTCCCTCCCCACTCCAGGGGAAGGATACTGCAAAATCTCCATTCCCTCCCCACTCCAGGGGAAGGATACTGCAAAATCTCCATTCCCTTCCCACTCCAGGGGAAGGATACTGCAAAATCTCCATTCCCTTCCCACTCCAGGGGAAGGATACTGCAAAATCTCCATTCCCTTCCCACTCCAGGGGAAGGATACTGCAAAATCTTCATTCCCTTCCCACTCCAGGGGAAGGATACTGCAAAATCTCCATTGCCTCCCCACTCCAGGAGAAAGATACTGCAAAATCCCCATTCCTTCCCCACTTCAGGGGAAGGATACTGCAAAATCCCAATTCCCTCCCCACTTCAGGGGAAGGATACTGCAAAATCTCCATTCCCTTCCCACTCCAGGGGAAGGATACTGCAAAATCTCCATTCCCTTCCCACTCCAGGGGAAGGATACTGCAAAATCTCCATTCCCTTCCCGCTCCAGGGGAAGGATACTGCAAAATCTCCATTCCCTTCCCGCTCCAGGGGAAGGATACTGCAAAATCTTCATTCCCTTCCCGCTCCAGGGGAAGGATACTGCAAAATCTCCATTCCCTCCCCACTCCAGGGGAAGGATACTGCAAAATCCTAATTCTCTCCCCACTCCAGGGGAAGGATACTGCAAAATCTCCATTCCCTCCCCACTCCAGGGGAAGGATACTGCAAAATCTCCATTCCCTCCCCACTCCAGGGGAAGGATACTGCAAAATCCTAATTCTCTCCCGACTCCAGGGGAAGGATACTGCAAAATCTCCATTCCCTTCCCACACCAGGGGAAGGATACTGCAAAATCTCCATTCCCACCCCGCTCCAGGAGAAGGATATTGCAGAATCCCCTTTCCTATCCAATTCTGCGGACAGCCAGAAGGGGTATTTGCCGCTTCTCCGAACTACTCAAAATTTCCACCATGGTTTTCTGACCCACTCCAAATTTCTGCTACCAGTTCTCCAAAGTCTGCCAGAACCTGCTGGATGTCACCCCTGATAAAAAGTTAGCAAGGGCAGGGGTCTGATGTTATATCTCCGAGACCGCCTTCTGCCGCACGAATCCCAGCGACCGGTTAGGTCCCACAGAGTGGGCCTTCTCCGGGTCCCGTCAACTAAAAAATGTCGGTTGGCGGGCCCCAGGGGAAGAGCCTTCTCTGTGGCGGCCCCGACTCTCTGGAACCAGCTCGCCCCAGAGATTAGAACTGCCCCTACCCTCCTCGCCTTTCGCAAACTCCTTAAAACCCACCTTTGTCGTCAGGCATGGGGGAACTGAGATATCTCCCCCGGGCCTATACAATTTATGTATGGTATGCTTGTGTGTATGTCTGTTTAATATTTTATATTGTAAATTATTAGATTTGTTATAAACTGTTTTTATTGTGTTGTGAGCCGCCCCGAGTCTACGGAGAGGGGCGGCATACAAATCTGATACATAGATTAGATAGATAGATAGATAGATAGATAGATAGATAGATAGATAGATAGATAGATAGATAGATAGATAGATAGGTAGGTGCAATGAGTCTGCCCCAACCTGCTTTTCTGCCTAGAGCAGAGAAAGAACAGGGAAAAGAAGCAAAAAAGAAATTATTACTGCCTGCTCGTTTTCTCTTTTTATTAAACATTGGGGAAAGCACTGCACAATTCTCTTGCTGGTTTTAGTTGATTAATTTGCCTGCAGAAGGGGACAGAACAAAGATGACCTTGAAACAATTAAACAGGGCTGGATAAGAGTATTTACATGGAAGATGACAAGGAAATGCTAAAATTGTAGGTTAGATTAGGAAGATTAATGCTGGCAATTAAAAACCACCGCAAAGAAAACAACTTTGCCACATCCATTTAGTCACAAGGAGTGATGTTCTACTCAAGCCTTTAATTTTGTTTTATTTAATAAATAATTCAAAGTGTTGGTCATGACCTTTAAAGCCCTACATGGCATTGGACCAGATTACCTCCGGAACCGCCCGCTATCGCACGAATCCCAGCGACCAATAAGGTCCCACAGAGTTGGCCTTCTCCGTGTCCCGTCGACTAAACAATGTCGTCTGGCGGGTCCCAGGGGAAGAGCCTTCTCTGTGGCGGCCCCGGCCCTCTGGAACCAACTCCCCCCGGAGATTAGAACTGCCCCCACCCTCCCTGTCTTTCGTAAACTACTCAAGACTCACTTATGCCGCCAGGCATGGGGGAGTTAAGATATTCCTTCCCCCTGGGCCATTACAAGTTATGCACGGTATGTTTGTGTGTATGTTTGGTTTTATAATAAGGGTTTTTGGTTGTTTTATTAATTGGATTGTTACATGTTGTTTTTTATTATTGTTGTTAGCCGCCCCGAGTCTACCGAGACCGGCATACAAATCCAATAAATAAATAAATAAATAAATTTTATTTAATTTCCTTTATTTATTTAATGTCCTGAGCCTTATGCCTTAAAAAAAGATATTCAGAGTAAGTCTGTTCTTCCATATCCTGGTTGAAAATTTCTTCCAGCTCTTTTCACTAACATATTGTCCTACATGGGCGATGGTACCAATGTAGTTTAGACCAGGAAGCAGCAGTGGGCTTTGAGATGGAATGCTAAATTATGTTCGCCGCCGCGGCTCGTAAGTTCTTGCGGGACCAGCGCGATTTTGCTGCTGCACCTGTGGAGGTAGAAAAATTGCGCCCATGTTCAGCGAGGTTTTACCTGTGGCTCCGTGCACGATTGTGCTACCTCCACAGGGGAGATACCAATTCAAAGTGTTGGTCATGACCTTTAAAGCCCTACATGGCATTGGACCAGAATACCTCCGGAACCGCCTGCTACCGCACAAATCCCAGCGGCCGATAAGGTCCCACAGAGTTGGCCTTCTCCGGGTCCCGTCGACTAAACAATGTCGTCTGGCAGGCCCCAGGGGAAGAGCCTTCTCTGTGGCGGCCCCGGCCCTCTGGAATCAACTCTCCCCGGAGATTAGAACTGCTCCCACCCTCCTTGTCTTCCGTAAACTACTTAAGACCCACCTATACCGCCAGGCATGGGGGATTTGAGACACCTTTCCCCCAGGCTTATTATAATTTATGTTTGGTATGTATGTGCTGTTTGGTTTTTAATTATGATAGGGTTTTTAGTTTTTTTAAATATTAGATTTGTGCCTATATAATACTGTTTTTATCGTTGTTGTGAGCCGCCCCGAGTCTTCGGAGAGGGGCGGCATACAAATTTAAAAAATTATTATTATTATTTATCATGAAGGAGGTGCCACAGCAAAATCGTTCATTTCATTCATTCATTCATTTTCAAGAAATTACGAACCGTGGCAGCGAGCGCAATTTAGCGTTACAGCTTGTAGCCCACCGCCGTCAGGAGGTCTCCAAACTTGGCAACTTTAAAACTTATGGACTTTAAATCCCAGAGTTCCTCATGCTGGCTGGGGAATTCTGGAAGTTGAAGTCCACAAGTCTTAACGTTGTCAAGTTTGGAGACCTCCTGGTGTGGACTGTTAAACTGGAGATGGGTTTTAGTTTGCAATGAGCATTTAAAAATAAATGTCATTCAAATGAAAAAGGCCTGATTGGGACGGTGATGTAAAAAATTCTGTTGTTTTGAGGAGTGCATTAATAAGAAAAACTGTTAAAGAGCCTGGCGTTGCTGTCAAAATGGGGCACTTTAAATACATCTACTGTATCTTTTCATCTTCCATGATCAGATTTTTTAAAATCTTTTGTCAATGTTCTTCTTACTTTGCAAAATTGCTTTGAGCTGATAGATAGATAGATAGATAGATAGATAGATAGATAGAAAGATAGATAGAAAGAAAGGTATATAGATAGAAAGATATATAGAAACATAGAAACATAGAAGTCTGATGGCAGAAAAAGACCTCATGGTCCATCTAAGTCTGCCCTTATACTATTTTCTGTATTTTATCTTAGGATGGATATATGTTTATCCCAGGCATGTTTAAATTCAGTTCCTGTGGATTTATCTACCACGTCTGCTGGAAGTTTGTTCCAAGGATCTACTACTCTTTCAGAAAAATAATATTTTCTCAGGTTGCTTTTGATCTTTCCCCCAACTAACTTCAGATTCTGTCCCCTTGTTCTTGTGTTCACTTTCCTATTAAAAACACTTCCCTCCTGGACCTTATTTAACCCTTTAATATATTTAAAGAAAGATATATAGATATATAGATATATAGATAGATAGATAGATAGAGAGAAAGATAGATAGATAGATAGATAGATAGATAGATAGATAGACAGACAGATAGATAGAAAGAAAGATATATATATAGATAGATATATAGATAGATAGAAAGATAGATAGATAGAAAGATAGATAGGTAGGTAGGTAGGTAGGTAGATAGATTAGACAGACAGACAGACAGATAGACAGATAGAAAGACAGATAGACAGACAGACAGACAGATGGAGAGATAAATATAAAAATAAATAAATAAATATAAATATAAATACAGTATATATATATATAAAAATAGTGTAGATAGTATGGAAAATATTGTTATCCATATTTTATAATCACAGCTCTTTTTCACAACCGTACAGTCAGCCCCTAACTGCAGAATTAATTTTATAATGGCAAGTTGCAGGGAAGTACAAAAACAAGGGGAAATGGATTTGTCGTGTTTGGAGAGCCGAATCAGAACACATAGCCAACCTGTTATCGCTGGTGATGCAGGCGGCGCAGGTTCCTGTTGGTTCTTCACTTTGTTCATAGTAGTGAGCATCGACGTGAGCTTCTTCCGTTTTCCTTTTGAGGATCTCACCAAATTTATCGGTACCGATGCAGCCAAAAAATGTTCCGACTTTGTAGGGGAACTGGATCATCCACTGCAATTAAAGTGGGGGGGGGGAATGAAACATTTGTGATTACATCTAGATTTCCGTCACTGTAGATTTAAAGGATAAACTATAACAAAGAATTAACACTTTAATATCAAAGTTTATCAATAAGATCTTTAGCTTGTTACATTTTGATGGCTTTCAAATTATTTAACTCTTGTTAGTCCTCTACTAACATGGTCAGAGTGTTAAAATCCCCATTGAAGACAGCTGATTTTACAGGAGGGAAGGGTGTGGGCCAGTGAGGCTGGCAATGAGTCAAGTGAGCAGCATTATAGAAAATCAGCTGTCTTCAATGGGGATTTTAACACTCTGATGACATTAGTAGAGGACTAACGAAAACTTAATTATAGTAATTTTAAAATAAAATTTATACATTCATATATACAGTATATGATTCGACACAAAAATATGTAACCCTTCCCTGGTGCAGAGCCGAAGGGATTGGATACTGTAGCCTAGAGGATAATTCTCTGCCTTACAAGGCAAAGGTTGCAGGTTCAAGTCCCAGTGGGTATGGCTAGCTGATGAGGCCAAAATAAGGCCGAAATAGATCTATCCTAGTCTCCCTTAATTTTCAAATTCAGCAAAAAAACAAACCAACCGTGTGACACATACAGATAGAATTGTCGGCTATCAATAAAAATTAACTGCCTTGGAAATGGTCCTGGGTTGGGCTGAGAGGCAAAAAAGGAGCTGTGATGTTCCTTCAATATACCAGGGTGATTTGACACAAAATGTAACCCTTCCCTGGTACAGAGCTGAAGGGGTTGGATACTGTAGCCTAGAGGTTAATTCTCTGCCTTACAAGGCAAAGGTTGCAGGTTCAAGTCCCAGTGGATATGGCTAGCTGATGAGGCCAAAATAAGGCCGAAATAGATCTATCCTAGTCTCCCTTAATTTTCAAATTCAGCAAAAAACCCACAAAAAACCCATGTGACATATATATATATGTGTGTGTGTGTATATATATATATATATATATATATATATACACACACACACACACACACATATACACAGTGATCCCTCGATTTTCGTGGGTTCAAACTTCGCGAAACGCTATACCACGGTTTTTCAAAAAATATTAATTAAAAAATACTCCACAGGTTTTTTTCTATACCACGGTTTTTCCCACCCGATATGACGTCATACGTCATCACCAAGAGTCACTTCTCTCTCTCTTTCTCTTTCTTTCCTGTCATTCTCTGCTTCAATCATTTTCTCATTTCTTTTTTCTCCCTTTTTCTATCATTTTTTTCTCTCTCTCTACCTTCCACTCTCCCCCTTCTTGCTCTCTCTCTCTTTCTCCCTCTCCCTCTCTGTGAGAACGCCTGCCCCCACCTCTCCTGCAGCCCCCTCGCTGATAGTTGGCCCGAAAGTGCTTTCAACTAAGGGACTGTGAGAGGGGCGAGGCAGGCATTCTGAAAGCGCTCAGAGCGGCTACCGGCCAAATGAGGAGGACGAGAAGCCGTAGCCGCCAGCACTGCTGCAGGAGGACCCGTGTCTGAAGAAAGCCGGTGAGAAGGGTGGATCGGGCGGGCGGGCGGTAGCGGCGAGGGGGCCGGGGGCGCTGCGGGGCGGGGGCAGCCGACATTCAAAGCAATCTTTGCCGGCCTCTGCACTTTCGTCGCTCCCTGCCCTATATTTCAAGCCCGGCTCTTTGCGCTGCCTTGAAAAAGGGTGCGTGGGGGTAGTTTTTGGCTGTCCATAGCCAAAAATGGTGTTTTTACTTCTGCACCGCTACTTCGCGGAAAATCGACTTTTGCGGGAGGTCTTGGAACGTAACCCCCGCAAAAATCGAGGGAACACTGTATATATATATATATATGTACACACACACACACACACACACACACACATACATATATACATAATGCTCTCAAGAAAACCCTTTTTACCACAAGAGTTCTCAAGAATCCTGAATCCTTTGATTACAGTACAGATCTTGACACTTATCTGGAGTGTTACTTAAAGATGTTTTGCAGGCTTATTGCAAAGGCTTGCTAAATTGGTTTGATATATGGTATTTCAAGATAAAAAGTACAGATAATAGTACACTCTTTTTGTATAATAAAACTCAACCGTTGAGCTTTTTTCTTTAATGGAAAAACTGAACAAAAAGCTTTGGAGAGCATTAAAATGCTCTAAGTCATAAATAAGGTACTGAAAACAGGGTGAACTCAAGGACAATATTTGGAATCTGCAAAGACACCCCAATAAAAATGATTGTCCCCCCCTCCCTTCAAGTTTGCTGAAGCTGCCCAATGAACGGTCTGCATGCCCAAGCTTCTAAAATCTAATAGAAATATCTATTAATGCTTTTAAAGAAAAGGAAACCAGGAGATGAGTTGATACTGATAGTCCTTAACTTACGACCGTGGAATTACGGTCACAGGTATCATGTGATTTGGACCTGAATCTTTGACATTTTTTGCAGCTGTTGTTAAGCGAACACCACAGTTGTTAAGTGAACACTGTAGACACTAAGTGGATCGATTTTTCCCCAATGCATTTTTTTGTTTTTGCTGGAAATTAGAAGGAAGACAGCAAAAGCAACGTTGTAAATTGTGCGTCTGCAAACGGGCAGAAACTTGCGTGATTGTAATTTCAAAAATATGTCTGAAGTAGCTTTCAAGTGGGGTAGGGAGGGGGTCTGTTGTAGCTTCAAATGGAGTATAGTGTTGTGTACTGAGGTGGAGTGGAGTGTAGTGTAGGGTAGTGGAATGAAATGGAATGGAATAGAACAGAACAGTGATGGCGAACCTATGGCACGCGTGCCATCAGATGTGTTGCCCTAGCTCAGCTCCAACATGCATGTGTGTGCTGGTCAACTCACACAGAGGCTCTACTTAAGAACTTTTCTAGATAAGATAAGATTTTTTCCCCTATTCTTAAGAACCATTTTCTACTTAAGAATCAGAGCCCGGGAAAATTTCCTAGGAAATTTGAAAGGGGCACGAAGGTCCGGCCAGTTTCTTGCCATTCCCCCTTTAATCCCGACTATCTTGGGCTTTTCTGGGCTGCCAGAGGAGCCTTTCGGTGGCGCTTAAGGGGGCTTTGGCTGTCCAGAGCGAACGGAGCATTTTCCTTTCTCTGGGCGCTTGGAGAGGGAATAAACCTCTGCCAGTGCCCAGAGAAAAGAAACGCTCCTTTCGCTCTAGGCAGCGACTGTCCTCCTCTTCCTGTTCCTCCTCCTCCTCGTCCCACCCAAATTCCGAGCTTTTATTTCTTTCCTAATGGGTTTGCATGCATTATTTGCTTTTACATTGATTCCTATGGGAAAAATTGCTTCTACTTACAAACTTTTCCTAAGAACCTGGTCACGGAACGAGTTAAGTTTTTAAGTAGAGGTATCACTGTATTCAAGTTAATCAAAACGTATTTCCAAGCACTTCATAATTTCTGCCAAGTCAAATTTCACACATTTGGTATCTATCTATCTATCTATCTATCTATCTATCTATCTATCTATCTATCTATCTATCTATCTATCTACAGTGTCTGTCTGTCTGTCTGTCTGTCTGTCTATTTATCTAGTGTATCTATCTATCTACAGTCTATCTATCTACAGTGATACCTTGTCTTACAAACTTAATTGGTTCCGGGATGAGGTTGTTAAGGTGAAAAGTTTGTAAGACGAAACAATGTTTCCCATAGGAATCAATGGAAAAGTGATTAATGCGTGCAAGCCCAAAATTCACCCCTTTTGCCAGCCAAGTGCCCATTTTTGCGCTGCTGGGATTCCCCTGAGCCCCCCCTTGCTGGGAAACCCCACCTCCAGACTTCCATTGCCAGCGAAGCGCCCGTTTTTGCGCTCCTGGAATTCCCCTGCTGGGATTCCCCTGCAGCATCACAAAAACACGGAAGTACGGGGTAGGGTTTCCCATGGAGGGGAGCCTCTGGGGAACCCCAGCAGTGCAAAAACGGGCGCTTCGCTGGCAACGGAAGTCCAGAGGCGGGGCATCCCAGTGGCATCGGTGGGTTTGTAAGGTGAAAATAGTTTGTAAGAGGCAAAAAAATCTTAAAACCCGGGTTTGTATCTCGAAAAGTTTGTATGATGAGGCGTTTGTAAGACGAGGTATCACTATATCTATCTATCTATCTATCTATCTATCTATCTATCTATCTATCTATCTATCTATCTATCTATCTATCTATCTAAGTGCTCTGCTAATATGTTAATGATGTCATTACATGATTTTATAAGTATTAACAGCATGTAAATTTTTTTATTCTCCATAGAAGCAGAAGAAAGGTGCAGAATATGAGGCAGTCAAGATGATAAAATGACGTTCAATGCAAATTTATTTCTGCAATACACCATGTTAAAACAAAGTAGCTTCAGGCACCACACGAATGAAAAATGCTAACAAATTAGAATGTCAGAAGCAAAATTAAAGGAGGAAATTGATGGTTCTATTTACATGGCATTAAAAGGAGACACTACTGTTAACATTTACCCCCCCAATCATCATAGGAGTTAACACAGCAACACGGAGAAAACCCCAAACTATCTAAATTTGATTGAAAAATTAAAACCTATGAAAAGGCAAGCTCACATCTTGGAAACAAACTGATTTTTACCACCACCAACCGTCATTCTCACCTTTTTTCTTTGATTTCATTCTACTTACAATTGTGGTCTATTCCCTTTCAATTTGAAACTAGGGGAAAATAATTACCGTATATACTCGAGTATAAGCCGAGTTTTTTAGCCCAAAAAATGGGCTGAAAAACACAGCCTCGGCTTATACTCGGGTCATTGACAAAGTCACCACACGAGGGCGCCATTGCTTGAGCCAGAGCGAGGAGGCACCAGCTTTTGTCCCCTCTGGCACGCCGTAGTTCCTCTCCCTGCCTCAAGCAAATGAGGCAGCCATTTGCTCCAACCGAGAGAGGGAAAAAGCAATGGTGAGTAACTATTCTTTGCTCTGTCTGCATTGTCCTTAGTCGGATTAAAAAGGCCCCCTGCTGTCAGATTCTCCTCCCCCTCCTTTGAAAGGATTTAAACTGTTTAAAAAATGGTATTTTGTGGTAGTTGCTGTCCTTGCTTGGATAGGATCTAATAATGTGTTATGAGGCAGAGCTAGACAGGAATTCTTTTTCTATCTGTCTATTTTTCTATCTATCTATTTTTCTATCTATCTATTTTTCTATCTATCTATCTATCTATCTATCTGTATCTATTTCTATCTATCTATCTATTTTTCTATCTGTCTGTCTGTCTGTCTATCTATCTTTCTTTCTATCTATCTATATCTATCTGTCTATCTATCTATCATCTATCTATCTATCTATCTGTATCTATTTCTATCTATCTATTTTTCTATCTTTCTATCTATCTATTTTTCTATCTATCTATTTTTCTTTCTATCTATCTATCTATCTATCTATCTGTATCTATTTCTATCTATCTATCTATCTATCTATTTTTCTATCTGTCTGTGTGTCTGTCTATCTGTCTATCTATCTTTCTATCTATATCTATCTGTCTATCTATCTATCTATCATCTATCTATCTATCTGTATCTATTTCTATCTATCTATTTTTCTATCTTTCCATCTATTTTTCTATCTATCTATTTTTCTTTCTATCTATCTATCTATCTATCTATCTGTATCTATTTCTATCTATCTATCTATCTATTTTTCTATCTGTCTGTGTGTCTGTCTATCTGTCTATCTATCTTTCTATCTATATCTATCTATCTGTATCTATTTCTATCTATCTATCTATCTATCTATCTATTTTTCTGTCTGTCTGTCTGTCTGTCTGTCTGTCTATCTATCTTTCTATCTATCTATATCTATCTATCTATCTATCTATCATCTATCTATCTATCTGTATCTATTTCTATCTATCTATTTTTCTATCTTTCTATCTATTTTTCTATCTATCTATTTTTCTTTCTATCTATCTATCTATCTATCTATCTATCTATCTGTATCTATTTCTATCTATCTATCTATCTATTTTTCTATCTGTCTGTGTGTCTGTCTATCTGTCTATCTATCTTTCTATCTATATCTATCTATCTGTATCTATTTCTATCTATCTATCTATCTATTTTTCTGTCTGTCTGTCTGTCTGTCTATCTATCTTTCTATCTATCTATCTCTATCTATCTATCTATCTATCTATCTATCTATCTATCTATCTATCTATCTATCTATCTATCTATCTGGTTTTCTATGCTGATAACCTCACAGCAGCTAATGCTGAAGCTCTTCTTTGGATACACTTATTTATTTGTTTGTTTGTTTGTTTATTTATTTAATTGGATTTGTATGCAATCCCTCTCCAAGGACTCAGGGTGGCTCACAGCATATATAAAAACAGAACAATAATGTAAATCCAATTAATGATGAGAAGGAATCCAGTTTTGAAGGATTTTAACTGTTAGGTTTTAGCTTTGTTCCTGATCGAGCTACTTTTTTTACTTTTTAATTTATTGTTAATATTGTTAATTTGTTTACCCTCTTTTAAATTTACAGAGCTAGTTTACTGGTTTTCTTTAAAATAAATATTCTAAAACATGTCTCAATTAATGTAATTTTATTGTTTTCCATTTTTATAAGTTACCAGTAGCCACTGCATTTTCTAACCTCGGCTTATACTTGGGTCAATACGTTTTCCCAGTTTTTGTGGCAAAAATTGGTGCCTCGGCTTATACTCGGGTCAGCTTATACTCGAGTATATACGGTATGTACGGGCAAAAATCCATGTACGACATAAATGCAGATTTTGAAACTTTATTTATTTATAATTTACTTCTACTTGCTATTCCTTAACCACCCATCTCCCTGCCTTTATCTTTTTCAAGTCGGCCTTTCCCAGCCATTAACTCTGTTTAAGATGTCACTCATAAAAGAATGTTTTTCATTGCAGGCTTCATGAAACCACACTGGAATACTTTTGCAATGAGAAGTGGTATAAAAATATTTTAGTAAGAAACAAATAGAAAATTAAACACGCTAATAAAATACACTAAAACAAACCCACTCTTAGCTATCTTCACCAAATGCACCAGTTTCGAGACGTTATGTTGACTTTACAATAAATGCCAGAGATATTTCTATATCCCATTCTTAAATTTCACACAGATTAAAGTACTGCAGTATCTCATGACAGTTGTGTGATGAACAACCATATGTTTCTGATTTTGAACTACATTTAATGTTTGCTCTTCTGAAATTACGTCATCGCTTCATGTCGACGGTTAGCATCTGTACACTTTATTTTGGAGTGTATGTCTTACTTTACGATGACACAACGCAACAGACAATAAAATTCTAGTAGACACAAATACTTACAGAAATAGGTAATGCTGGACGGAACAATACTGAATAAGGAAATTTAAGAATGTATTTTCCCCCTGCAGCCTAATTTCACGCATTCCCATGCCCCGAAGCAACTTTTAATGCTTAAAACATCTATGTAGCTACACAACATTTCTTTTTTCTACCCACAATTACATGTTGACCTAGGAATTATGCATTCTAGGTTTACAAGCAGTACGAGAAGCGATTAGTAGTCCTTGGATCATGCCTATAAGTTAGACTGCCCATTATTTATTTATTGGATTTGTATGCCACCCCTCTCCGTAGACTCAGGGCGGCTAACAACAGTAATAAAAACAGCATATAACAATCCAATATTAAAACAGTTAAAAACCCTTATTATAAAACCAAACATACATACAGACATAAAATGTATAAAATTGTAAAGGCCTAGGGGGAAAGAGTATCTCAGTTCCCCCATGCCTGGCGGAAGAGGTGGGTTTGAAGAAGCTTACGAAAGGCAAGGAGGGTGGGGGCAATTCTAATCTCTCTGGGGAGTTGGTTCCAGAGGGCCGGGGCTGCCACAGAGAAGGCTCTTCTCCTGGGTCCCGCCAAGCGGCCTTGTTTAGTTGACGGGACCCGGAGAAGACCCACTCTGTGGGACCTAACTGGTCGCTGGGATTCGTGCAGCAGAAGGCGGTCCCTGAGATAATCTGGTCCGGTGCCATGAAGGGCTTTATGGTTCTAAGTTGTGGCAGTCACTAAACAAGGCACTCAACTGATTGCTTTGCTTAACCTATCTTAGTGATGGCGAACCTTTTTTTTCCTCGGTGCCGAAAGAACATGTGAGCGTGCTATCGCACATGCGCAAGTGCCCACACCCATAATTCAATGCCTGAGGAGGGTATAAACAGCTTCTCCCACCCCTCCGGAGGCCCTCTGGAGGCCGGAAAAGGCCTGTTTCCCAACTTCTCGTGGGTGAGTAGGTTCGTGTTTCGCCCTCCCCAGGCTCCAAACACCTTCCCTCCATCCCTCCGGAGGTTCTCTGGAAGCCAAAAACATCCTCCCAAAGCCTCTGTGCGAACCAAAAACCAGCTGCCGCATGAATCCCAGCGACCGATTAGGTCCCACAGAGTTGGCCTTCTCCGTGTCCCGTTGACTAAACAATGTCATCTGGCGGGTCCCAGGGGAAGAGCCTTCTATGTGGCAGCCCCGACTCTCTGGAACCAGCTCCCCCCGGAGATTAGAACCGCCCTCACCCTCCTGGCCTTCCGTACACTCCTTAAAACCCACATTCCCCCCTCCCCCGAGCCTATACAATTTATGTATGGTATGTCTGGTTTAATAATGGGATTTTTTAATTTTTTTAATTTATTAGATCTGTTGTGAATTGTTTTATTATATGTTGTGAGCCGCCCCGAGTCTACGGAGAGGGCGGCATCCAAATCTAATAAATAAGAATAAATAAAGGTTGGAGCTGAGCTAGGGCAATGGCTCACGTCCCAGCACATATGGCTCCGCATGCCATCTGTGGCACTCGTGCCATAGGTTCACCATCACTGACCTACCCCAATCCTCTTCTCCCAACTGCATTTGTTAAATGACCGCACAAGTTAAATGGAACGCAGGGCATCTCAGGAGTGGGAAAAGCCCTGGGACGCAAGTGCGGGGCCAAGCCAGGACCGCCACACCTCCCCAGCTCACCTGTGGCCTATTTTAAAGTTCATTTCATTTTACAATTTGTGGGCTTCAACTCCCAGGATTCCTCACCCAGGACTGTTGGCTGGAAAATTCTGGGGATTGAAGTTCACACCTGTTAAAGGTTGCCAAGGTTGGTTCTTCTGCAATTCTTGGATCAGTTCTAAAAGAATCACCTTGGACAGATGCGCATCCAGCATCAGTCTGAAGACTTCTAGTAAACAAGCTGACAGCTCACTAGCTGACAGCTTGCACGTCAGAACAGATAGTGACAAACGTACAAGTTAAAGAACAGTAAAACTTTAATGGAATATTCGTACAGTGTGTACAGTGATCCCTCGATCTTCGCGATCTCGATCTTCGCGAAACGCTATATCGCGATTTTTCAAAAAATATTAATTAAAAATATTTTCCCACCCGATGACGTCACTCTCTTCCTTTCTCATCTTTCTTTCTCTCTCTCTTTCTCTATCTTGCTTCTTCCTCTCTCACACTCTCTTCCTCCCTCTCTCATCTCTTTCTTTCCTTCTCTCTCTTTCTCTATCTCTCCCCCTCTTGCTCTCGAGTGGCGCGTGGGCGGCGGGGAAGACCCAGGGAAGGTTCCTTCGGCCGCCCAGCAGCTGATCTGCTCGGCAGCGCCACAGCAGCGAGGAGCCGAAGATCCGGGTTTCCCCTTTGCGTGGGCGGCGGGGAAACCCGGATCTTCGGCTCCTCGCTGCTGCGGCGCTGCCGAGCAGATCAGCTGCTGGGCGGCCGAAGGAACCTTCCCTGGGTCTTCCCCGCCGCCCACGCAAAGGGGAAAACCCGATCTTCGGCTCCTCGCTGCTGCGGCGCTGCCGAGCAGATCAGCTGCTGGGCAGCGGAAGGAACCTTCCCTGGGTCTTCCCAGGTGCGGAAGTAAAAACACCATCTGCGCATGCGCGGCCATGGGAAAAAAGGGCGCGCATGCGCAGATGGTGTTTTTACTTCCGCACCACTATATCGCGAAAAATCGATTATCGCGAGGGGTCTTGGAACGGAACCCTCGCGATAATCGAGGGATCACTGTATAACTTGCAACGTCTAATAGGTATGAAATAGTAGGGTACATATTCCATATGGTAGCAGACCATTAAGAAGTTATTCTTTTCTGGTATAACAAACATTCAGAACTATATCAATTCTATAAAACTGCAGATTCCCAAGGTTAAAATGAGTCTGGTTGTCCTGGATAATTTCCTAACAACCCTGTTAAGCAACATGGAGAAATATCTCTATAAAAGAGGGGAAAATGAGCATCGGTCTTTGCACTGCCCGTTCCACGCAAAGTCATTCGTTATTAGGAGTTATACTTCTGTTCCAGAACAGCAGTAGGTAAAATATTAAATTGTGCTAGCATCATAGCTCATCTATATTTAGATATTTCAATTTGCCTCAGATATCTGGCTGGGCTAAAATTGAAGGGTTGACCACCTAAGTGGACCCCTACCAGTATCCTAGATTGAGTTTCCTGGCTTTGTGTATCTGTTCTTCTCTTTCTCATCTTGGAGTTGGTGTGGCTATATCAGGTTTATGACATTTCCATGATTGACGAAGCTAATAACACCATCGGCTAAGGAAATAAATTTACCCTGGCATGATTTACTTGCAATGAACCCATGCTGGTTGCTGTTGATTGTGGTGTGCCTATGCAAAGTATTCTTAAACATGCTGCTTGATAATGGGAAGGATATAAGATAAGAGGGAGATTGTGATCCCCTATATAGAGCGCTGGTGAGACCACATTTGGAATACTGTGTTCAGTTCTGGAGACCTCACCTACAAAAAGATATTGACAAAATTGAACGGGTCCAAAGACGGGCTACAAGAATGGTGGAAGGTCTTAAGCATAAAACGTATCAGGAAAGACTTCATGAACTCAATCTGTAGAGTCTGGAGGACAGAAGGAAAAGGGGGGACATGATCGAAACATTTAAATATGTTAAAGGGTTAAATAAGGTTCAGGTGGGAAGTGTTTTTAATAGGAAAGTGAACACAAGAACAAGGGGACACAATCTGAAGTTAGTTGGGGGAAAGATCAAAAGCAACGTGAGGAAATATTATTTCACTGAAAGAGTAGTAGATCCTTGGAACAAACTTCCAGCAGACGTGGTTGGTAAATCCACAGTAACTGAATTTAAACATGCCTGGGATAAACATATATCCATCCTAAGATAAAATACAGGAAATAGTATAAGGGCAGACTAGATGGACCATGAGGTCTTTTTCTGCCGTCAGTCTTCTATGTTTCTATCTTTTTTCCCTATCCACTTAAGAAACCCCAAACAAAAAGACATGAGAGGGAGGGGGGAGGAAAGGGTATCTTTTATCGCCTTTTTGCAAACATTTCTCTGGTTCACAATGAACATTTTATTTATTTATTTTTATTTATTTATTTATTTTGTCCAATACACAATGAGAGTTTTAGTGGGTATATATATATATATATATATCACATGGGGTTTTTTTGGTTTTTTTTTTTGCTGAATTTGAAAATTAAGGGAGACTAGGATAGATCTATTTCTATATACACACATAGTAAAATACATGATGATGGTTATAGAGGAGATACTCATAGTAAAATATATTTAAGAAAGAATAGAAGAGATATAGGAATAGAAGAAAGGTATAGGAGATATAGGAGAGCAATAGGACAGGGGACGGAAGGCACTCTAGTGCACTTGTACTCGCCCCTTACTGACCTCTTAGGAATCTGGATAGGTCAACTGTAGATAATCTAAGGGTAAAGTGTTGGGGGTTTGGGGATGACACTATGGAGTCCGGTAATGAGTTCCACGCTTCGACAACTCGGTTACTGAAGTCGTATTTTTTACAGTCAAGTTTGGAGCGGTTAATATTAAGTTTAAATCTGTTGTGTGCTCTTGTGTTGTTGTGGTTGAAGCTGAAGTAGTCGCCGACAGGCAGGACGTTGCAGCATATGATCTTGTGGGCAATACTTAGATCTTGTTT